>NW_024962294.1:2401709-2658083 GCF_019238085.1 Lagopus leucura | reverse complement strand
GGCCTCTCCTCTGACCCCGCATTGTCTGCGCCGAGTGAATGGAAGCGGCCGCGTTCCCTTTGTCGGGTTTGGGGTCGGGGAGCGGAACAAATGCGGCCGCGTCGCTCTGTAACGGCCGCGTCCTCATCACGAGATAATGGAGGTGATGGAGCTTCGCATCCCTGCTCTGGGTCGGGACCCCGGGGGCTGGCCTGGGTCGGGGCTGTGCTGCTGGCAGCTGGGATGCGTTTATTTTTTGCCCTCCTGCCTTTTCTTGTTGCGCTGTGAGGAATCTTTCCCTTGGCTGCTGTTCCATCTGCGTTTCTTTGCTTTTTATGCCTTGCTTGGTGCTGCAGCGGCAGGTTATGATGCAGACCCCTTGCAGGGTCCCCAAAAGCTCACAATGCTGTCCTTGGAATGCAGCACCCTCCTCCTATACCCCCTGTTTCCATCTCTCCATATTCCCCTCTCCCCAGCAGCACTGGGGCACGGAGGGTTTTGCTGCCTGTGGAGGTGAAGCAGAGCTGGGGGATGTCAGAGCTCGGTGCTCTTATTTCAACCCCCTCTGTGTGTGCTTTGCTTTTGCTCCGGTGCTGCTCTCCCTGGTTGTTTTCCTGGGCTGCAGGCAGTGCTGGACCTGCCCCCCGTCCTGGTGAGTCACCTCCTGGCCCGCGCTGAGCATTTTTTCCCTTATCCAAACTAAGGCAAACCTTCCAAATCTCAGCTTCCTGAGGAGCATTCCCTGCTCGTAGCCAGCAGGATCCAAGCCCTGGAAATCAGAGGTTCTGATCCTTGCCTGGGCAACAGCAGCTCCCCCACTGCCAGCCGATGGGGACAGTGTTTTTCCTCCAAATTGAATGTTTTCCCCTATTTAGCACCAGGAAGGAGCTTGCTTTGCTCACAGCCATTTTTCAGCACAGTTCCCAGAGCCCTTGAGAACCACTCCCCCCTGGGCTCTGCTCCCTCTGCCTGCTGGTGGCACCCCCTTAAAGGTCCCCTCCCAGCTGTTTGCAGCCTTGCTGCTGGTAGCCACGAAGGGGTTAAGCAGCAGGAGCAGGTAAATCCCTTCCGCATGCTCGGAGCGGGGCTGGGGAGAGCCTTATCAACACAGCCCTGCCATCTGCCTGCTTAAACCTCCATAAATAAGCTTTTTAATAATCTATTATTAACATGCACTATAATTGTCTTATTAGACGTGTCTGGGAACCTTTCGTTGCTGTGTGATTAAATGTCACATTCTCAACCCTTCTCCTCCTCCTCTCCCAAAGGCAGCCGGAGGCTCTGCTCTGCAGCTGCCCCTGAGCACTGTTTCTGTCCCTGCAGCATCGTCCCCTGGAGCGTTTGCCCCATGCTGTGGCACTCGCCCAGTCCCAAAGCAGTGATACTGGGGAACCTGAGGCTTTTCTCTCCAGGGTGAGGAGGATTCCCAACGCTTCCCCCCCCCCCCCCCCCCGGGGCTGATCTCCTCCTTCTTGGCAGCCTTCAAATAAACCCATCCTGGAGACAGAGTCTCTTTCCGCTGCAGATGGCCTCTTGGAGCCCCGCTCCGCCGCTGCCTGGCAGAGCTGCTGTTGGTTTCAGTGCTGGGACGCATCCAGATGAGGGTCATGGAGGTGCTGGGCATTGGTGCAGCTGCGGGGCATCCTGGGGACACGGGGCCGAAGGGCGGCTGTGGGCAGGAGGAGGAGGGTGAGGGCTGGCAGGCACCAGAGGCCCTTCCCCGTTGTTGCTCCAAGGGCGCTGGTGTTTGCAGAGCTATTTCCTGGTGCACGGATCCAAAGTCCAACACTGCTGTAAAGCTCAGCTCCGTTCTCACCCACGGGGCTGGTGTTGGGGGCGCACAGACCCGCTGGATGCTGGCAGCTCCCAGCACCGTTCCTGCTGTGCACCGTGGGGTGCTGAGCACCGACTGCTCTTTGGCTTTGCTCCGTTCCCAACAGCAACCCGGCTTCTCTCAAGTCCTGGAACGAGCGCAGGGACGTCAGGTTTTAATTCCCAGCAAAGCTCGATGGCTGCGTGTTTCCGAGCCGTCCCCCAGCTGCCCGATCCTAAAGCTGAGGAGCGGACATCGGATCCCAAAGCTGAACTGCGGAGATCCCCGGCGCTCCGGGCGCTGCGCCTTGCGCGGCCGCCAGAGGGAGCGGGGACAGCGGCCGCTGCAGCAGCGAAGTCCCGGTGCGTGGGGAACCGGCGTGGAGCCCAGAGCAGCGCAGAGCAGTGCGGTGCTGTAGATGGAGGGTGTAAATATTGAGGCCGGAGCGATGCTCTGAATCTGTGCTTTGTGATGTAGCTTGAAAAAGAGCAGGGAATTGCCTGTCGTGGGGTGGCTGCGGCAGTGCAAGCTTCACCCTTTGGGCTGGGAGACCCCAGCAAGCTGAGCTGATTGCCCGGGCCTCTCTGTGTGCGTGAACTCTGGTGGGACGTCATTAATTTAATGAGGGCAGTGACTTGAGCTGCTGTTTGAGCCTCGACAGCACAAGGGGACTGTGGTGACCTGATCGTGGTAACAAGGCTGCTGTCCCTGCAGTGCTGCTGGTTTGACAGAGGCAATGGCACGGAGCCCCCGGGCTGCCTGAGCCTCACGTGTGTCCTTGTGCCACAGCCATCCACTGCAGTGATCCCAATCAGTACAGATGGGAGCATGAACTGCTCCAGCCCAGTGCTTTGCCTGCCTGCATCCCATCGCTGCAGCTGGGGCACCGTGGGGGTGATGGCATCACAGGGATGATGGCATTGCAGGGATGGAATGCTGAGACTCAGCTGCTGCTTCCCAGTGAGGGGCCTTTGGGGGCTGCCTGGGGTCTTCCTGTTGCTGCTGGAACCCAATGCACTGAAGGAGGTGGAGCATCACATGGTGGATGAACAGATTGCAGACAAACAGAATTTCCTTGCTTAGGTGGATCTAGAAGTGCCCTGGGACTGCACAGTTGGGGATGCTCTGGGATACAGCCGTCTGTATAGGGCTGGTGTCTCTGGCCATAGGGTATCCCATATTCCTCATGGGCCTTTATGTGGCTCCGGCAGAGCTTTTGGCTCGCTGAGAACCTCCAAAGACTTTGCTTGGCACAAAATGAGATGTGTAAGTGGTGGTGCCTGAGGGGCTCAGCACCAAATGTGAAGCATTTGCCATGTCCTGGGTTGGTCCACTGGGTGCCATGTGGGACTGCACCCATCAGCAGCAAGCAGAGATCCCTCAGTGGCCCTGAATGAATGCTCTCTGTGTGATGCCCAGGTTTGGCTCACCCAGCTGCAGCCAGGCAGATTGGGTTGCAGGGCCACTGATCCCTATGCTCCTGTGCAGGGACAGAAGGGGCTTTTCCCAAGAGCTCTCCCCGTGCTGTTCACTTTTTTGGGGTCTTATTTTCAGCCTAACAGCCACCTTCTGCTTCCCCTTGCTGTGTGATAACATTCCATTGATTTTGTTTCCCAGCTGACAGCAGTCCCGCTTCTCTCCTGTGTTAACAATCTCAAAGTGAAGCAGCACATCTCAGTGCTGGAGAATTTCTGGTTTTATCAGCGTCACTCATTGGGTGAATCCACTTCTGCTGCCCGGTGTCTGCATCCCCAGCCTTGATGAGGTCCCTACGTGGCCAATCCTCTGCGTGGCAGAAGCTGCTGAGGTGCAACAGATTGAAGAGAAATGAGAAGGGCGAAGCTGTGTGATGGCCAGGATGCACCCAGCACTGCTGTGGCTCAGTTCTGCCTCTCGTCTGCCTGCCTGCAGCAAAATGCAGGGCTTGGGTCAGAGCTGGGGCTCGGTGCAAGGCTCGATCTTGGCAAGTGTTGCTGAGTCCCTGCTGTATTTGAGCAACTGGCTGCTGTGCATTTGGGAGCAGAGCAGGGCACTGCGCAGACTGCTTGGCACACACAGCCCTTCCCAGAGCCCCTGCGTGTTCAGGAGAAAAGAGGAATTCAGTTCTTTGACAAATGACACGGACCATTTGCAGAGCAAACCCGGCTCTGTAGACAGCGCTGCGAGCAAAAGGAGGGAGGTATTAAAAGCAATAAATAAGCTGTTGGGAAAGGCAGCGGAGGGCTCTGGTGGCTCCGGATTTACAGTGTGATCACAGCAACACCTGGAGCTGCCAGCCTGTGCTTTGCAGTGGGAATGCTCCTGCTCTGCGTGGCTGTCAGGATGCACATGGAGCAGAGAGCCCTCCCTGCAGGCATCCATTGGTAACGGGGGGCAGGAAAGGCCAGATCACCTTTTTTGTTTACCCCCCCTCCCACCCCCCCCAAAGAGCAGGAGGAGCAGAGCTGCCTGTCAGCCCTGAGGCTTAATTGCACTGTGAGCAATCGATAACTCCAGGACCGTGGGTTTCCAAAAGCCTGCCTTTGTTTTTCTTCCTTTAGTGCACAAGAGGCAGCCCTGACTTTGTTCATTAAGTGACGGTTCGTTATGGAAGTGCCCTTATTGCAGCTCATCAGCCCACAAACCAGCCCCATACACGTTGCCTTCTCCTTGCACTACGTTGCATTCCTGCCCCATTTCCTATGGGGCCTGGGAGCGCTGCAGCACCTCAACACTGGGCGCTGAGTTTTGGGTCCCAGCAGTGAGGGCTTTGCAGGTGGGAGCCATCAGGAGGGTCTGCAGCGACCCAGATGGGTGACGTCTGCAGCTGCTGGTGGATAGATGTTGTTCTCCCAGCCCTGTGCCAGGCGCTGGGGTTATCAGGCGTTAAGTGACTTATTATGCAAATCCTCTGTCTTAATATCTGGCTATTCTCTCCCTGGAATTGCATTGGCTAAGCCCCATGCGTTATTGGAGCTGCTAATGTTTACGCATTAGCTTCTTTGGCTAATGTACAAGGCTTCAAGTTGCAAATTGACGTTCCTTACAGCTGAGCAAATTATTTTCTATTAAACGCAATATTTAAAATGATTTGGAGAAGCAAAACAAACTACTGGCAAGAATCTTAATGTCGCTGCTTTCCATATCCTTCTAACCAGCTTTGATCGGGTCCAGGAAATGAGTCCTTTTTTTATTTTTCTTTGTAAGACATTTCTATTTTGCCAAAATGGGCGATGAAGAGAAGCAGGGATTGGGCTTGTGGCAAAATCTGATGTGTGTGATGCACGGAGCAGCGAGTGTGGCTGCTGTGTTTGTGTCCCAAGTGCTCATCTCCCTTTTGCTGAACTCAAGGGGCTTTTAAGCTACAGAGATTCCAGCTTGGGGGGGATTTGGGGCTGGGGCAGCATTGGGGCAGAGGTGCTGCAGTGTGGGGCGTTGTGCACCAGTGGGGTCGGGAGGAGGGATGCTGCAGCGCATGGGCTGAGCTGCTGCAGGGAGCAGAGTGAGCTTGCAGGTTGCAGTTCCCAAATCCCCCGCGTCTGCTGCCTGCACGTGGGAGCTTCCTTCCAGCAGAGCCTGGAAACAGCACAGCCAGGTGCTGCTGTTGGGCTGGGAGCTGTGCTGTGCTGTGCGCTTGTGGCCAGGGAACGTGCAGCATCCCTGTGTGCTCCTGGGTGTCCCTGTTACTCAGCTGCCCCATCCTGCTGTGTGTCCCATCTCCTGCTGTGGCTGGAGGGAACCTGGTGCCAGCTGGGGCTGGCAGAGGGGCATGGGGGTGGGGGGGGGGGGTCCAGACTCACAGTGTCATTGCCTTGCATCTGAGGGCAGAACCGAGAGCATCTTACTCAGGTGTACAGGGGAGAGATGTTGGCTGTTGCATTAACAGCAGCTCGGGGCAGCCTGCATTTGGGGCACAGCCCTGTTTCTAAAGCCTCTCTTTGAGGTCAGTGCAGCATTGCTGTGGGACAATGTGTTGGGTCCCCATCCACACATCCCTGGGATGCTCCATAACAACAAGGAGAAGCCCCTGGAGCGTGTCCCACAGTGTTAAGCAGCAAAGGACATAATTAACATCAAGGCGAGAGGAGCACCGCCTCCGTGCATGGAAGAGGTGGGCAGGCATGCCTGCTGCTCCGTGTTCTCTTTCCCTCCTTCCTCTGCATGGATCTGTCGTCTCTTCCCTCTCCATCCCCTGGGTTTCGGGGGCTGTCAGCTAATTTGGGCTGCTCCAGCATCATCTGGGATGCTCAGAGCTGTTGGCACCAGGCAGTCGTGCCCACGCTGATATTTTAATCTGCTCTTGCTGCTTGCTTCTCACCTCCTCCAGCTCTTGGAGCTGCTCCTTCCCTGGCACTGAACCAAGGCAGGGGCTGCTGCGGGGGCTCTGTGTTTCCGTTTGTAAGTTTTTAGGAAGCATCTGGGACCCGGAGCAGCTCCTGTGGAGCACGAGCTGCTGCCAGCATCCTTTGGGTGGATAAAAACCATCCTGGTGCTTGCAGGTGGGGATTTTAGGTTGCAGGGAAGCCTTGCCTTGCTTGCAAGCATGAATCACAGAATGGCCTGGGTTGGAAGGGACCTCAAGGATCACGAATCTCCAACCTTCCTGGCACAGGCAGGGCCACCAACCTCCACATTCAATACCAGCCCAGGCTGCCCAGGGCCCCATCCAACCTGGCCTTGAACACCTCCAGGGATGGAACATCCACAGGGCATGTTGATAAACCCTAAATTTTTGGGGAGTGGCGTGAAGGTATCTGACTGTCTGTACCTTGCTTTCACAGCTGCAGGAGGACACTGGGTTGAACACTGGGATGTGGGGGTCTGGGAGCTCAGGTGATGCCATGCAGTGTGGAGAAGGGGCTGTGCAGGCAGAGTGGTGAGGATGCTCTGTGGGAGCAGAGATGGGGGATCCTTCATTGGGACACAAGGCTCAGCCAGCTCCACGTGCCTCCCCGAGCCCTGTGACTCTCTGGGATGGGATAAATCATCCCCACAAACAAATTTCTCCCTTTCCAAATACCCACTCAACAGACTTCAGACGGAAAACATGCTCTTGGTTTTTTTTTTCCTCCCCCAAAATCATTTAGAAATTTCCAACACTTTTGCATTTTTTCCTTTCCTTCGAGGGAAAAATTGATCACTTCTCCTTCCCATTGGGGAGCTGAGCCAGGTGGTGGGTGCTGTCAGATCCGGAGATGCTGCGATGGGAAGGAGCTGGGAGTGCATCCACACACAGCACTGCCACGCAGGGCTGGCACAGCACAAATGATCCTTTTAGTGAGAGGCTCTGAGAAAGCAGGCAGGCTCCGTTCCTTGGTGCTCTGAATGGGAGAAGATTTGCTTTTAGTCCTTCTAAAAGAAGTTTCCCATTCTTGTTGTTCTGGGGAGGAAAGAAAGCTCGATGCTGAGGCTGGAGTGCTCCCCAGTGCTTTAAACACTGAGTGTAAAGGGAGAGAAAAGCTCAGTTCTGTTCTCATATATCTTAAGTGTTGGGAAGAACGATTTTGTGCATGTCTTGCAGTAGTGGGTTTGGTAAGCTGGCTGTTTTGGTGCTCTTTGGAGATCTGTGAGGTCCTTGCCCTTCAAGCCCACAAAACCCAGCACTGGGAGGTTTAATTTGGGATTAAAATACAAAAAACCCACAAGTGTCACCCTGACCTGTGTTCTGCTTTCCCACTGACCCATAAGGGGACATTTGCCTTTCTCCTCCTGTTTGCTCACGGCTTTCCTAACGTGCTTGCCCTCACCAGCCCAGGGACTTAATTCCCCCCTGGAGCCCCTTCCTTGTAATCAGTGATTTTGGTAAAACATTGGGGCGGTGTTAATGAGGCAGCCTGCAACAGCTCCCCAGATCTCATTTTCCTGGGGGAGGATGGATGGATGGATGGATGGATGGATGGATGGATGGATGGAAGGGTGGAGAAGGGATGGATTTGGAGCCCTACAGACCACAAATGCTTTGGTGCAGCTTTCAGCTTTGCTCTTTGCAAAGGGAAAGAAACAACTAAAGGTGCTCAGAGGTGACAGCCTGTAGCTGGGAGTCCAGCAGTGCAGTTGCTGTTGTTGCTGCTGGAAGTCTTGTCTGAGGCTTGGCACTGTTGTGGCAGCAGTGTGCAGATCTGCTGGGCTCATGGTCTGAAAGCCAAAGCGAGGGCTGTGCAGTTGTGGGTTCTTGTGCAATGGCTGCAGCCAGTGCTGTTTTGTGGGGGAAATTCCTGTTTTAGTAGCAAAGCCTCTGGGAAGTGAAGCTGTGACCTTGCTCCTGTGCTGCAGCTCGAGTCGGATCATGGACTCATTTAAGTTGAAAAGACCTCTGAGGTCATTGAGTCAGCTGCGACCTCCCTGGGGCAGAGGCCTGGCAGCTTCTCACTGCATGGCAGAGGAGGGGGAGAGGCACGGGGCAGCTTTGCTCCTGTGCTTGCAGGAGTGGGAGCGTGGGGGGATGGCTGGGTGCACCTCAATATTGTGTAGGGTGCGACAGCATCCATCCCAGCTGGGCTTCTGGGGACAGAGCAGCTGCTTTCCGGGGCTGATTTGTGTGTCTGTCTGTCCGCAGCGGGCTGCACCTTCGAGGAGGACGACGATCTGAACCAGTGTGAGTACAGCCAGGGTGAGGATGATGACTTCGGGTGGGAGTTGGTCCGCAGCTACATGATGCCACACCTGATGGCCGACCTGCCCCACGGTGAGTCCCAGCCCCAAACCCACAGCTGGTCACATGCCTGGGATGGGGATTGGCCCTGGGTTGACTTGATTCACCCTCCGTCTCGTGGTCGGTGGGATGCTGCTGTGCCCCACGGCAAGGTGTGATGAGCTGTGTTGGTCCTTAATGTGGCCCTGGGGATGTCACAGTTTGGGGACACAGGACTTGAGGCTGTGCTGCAGGGAGGCGTGCCCCCCAGTCTGGGCTTTCCTTGCAGCAATGCCAGGATGGTACCCAAAATCCCTCCTTAAAGGCACCTCTGCTCTTTTCTTTCCGCTGTATTTGATGGCTAGTGAGAAATCCTCATCTCCAGGAGTCATGGGAAAGGGAGGAGTGTGCTTCTGGCTCTTGTGATATGGGCAGATGCTCATGGCTGTGAGCTACAGGCAGCCCTGACATCTCAGGAGCTGTGAGAGAAAAAAATGCAGAGGGAGATTTTTCTCTTCTCTTTTGTCTTTTTCACATCACTTTCAAGCCACTCGTTGTTACTTTGTGGGTCTGGATCCTTGCTGTGATGGCTGGGATGGGGGGAATGCTGT
This sequence comes from Lagopus leucura, assembly GCF_019238085.1. Lineage (NCBI taxonomy): Eukaryota > Metazoa > Chordata > Aves > Galliformes > Phasianidae > Lagopus > Lagopus leucura. Next base: position 2,649,070 of record NW_024962294.1, on the reverse strand, counting down.
AAGCCCCCTCCCTGGGCAGTGCCCTGGGTGACATTTAGGGTTAAAGGGGGGTTGGCACATCCTGGGCACCCAAAGCAGTCTTCTGCTACAGGAATAATTACAGATAATGGAGATAATTGCTTTAAACTGAGCTAACCTAATTTGTTCCTTGATGGGGCTTTGACCTGGGGGCAGTGAGGCGGGAAGCGGAGCTGGGGAGGAGATGCTGGGGGTTGATGTCAGAGCCTCAAACCTGTAATTGGAGTTTCTGCTCAGTTTTCAGCTGCAATTTAAAAGCAGCAACGAAGCATACCAGTTTGAAGCCAGGGGGCTTGCAGGTGGCTGGAGCCTGCAGCATGGCATGGTGCAGCCCATGGATGTGCAGGGAGGGGGTCCCAGCCCCAGCGTGGTTCAGCGAGCAGTGGGTGGGTGGCACTTGCAGGGTGCTCAGCTCCTTCCAGGGGGCTCCCCAAGGTGCCCCACCAGCAGAAACATCATTGCACAGCTCCAGGATCCCTCCGGGGAGCACTTCACAAAGGAATCTCGTGGTCTTGGATTAAAATGAGTTTTTCTTGGAGATCAGCCAGCTTCGAGAGCACAGGATTTATTGGAGCGGATGCTGGCTGCAGGCCACCCGCCTCTACCTTTTTTTCCCCTCTTTCTTTTTGTTTTCTTGCTGTGTTTGTTTTTCCTTCTCTTTCCATCTTGACTCGTCTCCCTCTTTCTCATAAAGAAGACGGATGGGGCTCTCCCACGTTGCAGTTTTGCTTTTTCAGCTTGTTTCTGGGCTGCAGCCACACTTGGGCTGAAGATGGGTTGGGATTGCTGGAGTGATGTTGGGATCTGTTGGATGGAGCAGGTGCAGGACGGAGCACTGCTTCGTGAACAGCTTCTTTTGCTAGGTTTGCATTGCAAAGCATTGAAAAGTTTTCCTTCCAAACTCAGTGGTACTGAAAAGATCCCTCTGTGGAGCAGCTGCTTCCCTGCTTGTCTCTTCTATAAATCACACACTGAGCACTGGGGCTCAGAAAACTGGCCTTGATTTTGGCTCCCAGATGTGGCACCTCTGAGCCCCCACGTGATGCTGGGGTTGGTGCTGGGGCTCTCTGAGGAGATGCTCAGGGCAGGAGCTGGGTGCTGCTGCTCACCTCGTGTGCTGCTTTGCTGCCTCTTTGTAGCTTTCCATTTTTATCCCCTCTTTGTGGTTTCCTGGGATAAAAACTGAATGAGATGTGAAGTTGGGGGGGGGGGGGGAGGAGAAGGGCTGGATTGCTGCTGGTGCTCCCAAAGCATCTGGTTGGGATCTGAGGGAGGGTTCATGTCCCCAAATGGGGAAGCAAGGCTGGAGACCTTGCAGAAGGACTCTGCAGGGACAGGTCCAGGGCTTGCCATACACAGACTCTGGAGGCAGAGTGGATTTTGCAGCTCAGACCTCAGATTCTCCTTGCTGACAACTTTAACCTACCGATGTGCTGTTTTTCCCATTGGGAACACAGCCAGAAACTTATTTCTGTTTTCATTTGAGATGTTATTCAGCGCTTTTAAGACTCTTCTGCGTCTCCGCAGAGCAGTTGGGCTTCTCCCTGGAAACACACCTGAAAACTGAATTAAATTACATTGCTTGTGTCCTCCCAGGCAGAGGGGCTGCCCGTCCTGGAGGGGATGGCTCATTACTCCTGGTGACAAGGCGAGGTGACAGCCTGCAGGGCTGGTGTGTCAATTAAAGCTGACCTTACATTGGATTGAACAGCAGAGAAAGGATTTACCAAACGAAGCACAGCATCGATCAAACTCTCTGCACTAATGGACTCAGTGCTGCTGGGGAGGAAAGGTTTCCTGGGGGGCTGCAGGCATCCTGGTGGGTCGTGTCCCCTTCCTGTGGCTGCTGAAGATGCCCGTTTCATGTGAGGCTTGGGAATAATTCCCATTGTGCTTTTTGGAGTGGGTTTTGCTGTACTGCCAGCGTATGGACAGGGCTCAGAAAACACAGCTGTGATACAGCATTGCACTCTGGCTGCCCGGCCCCATGGCTCTGGGATGCTGCAGAGCAGGGATGCAGCCTCTCTGCCTCTTGGGTTCTGGCTCTGCTTGAAGCAATTAGGATAATGTTTAATTGCAAGCCCTGTGGGGCTGCACGGTGCGCTGGGACCGAGTGCTGCAGTCCCCGTGTGCTGGCATTGCCCCACTGCTGCTCCTGGGGGCACCCAGATGGGGCTGTGCTGCCTTGAGAAATGGGCTGTATTGAAAAACAGCCAGAAACATGCTGAAATGTGGAAAAATACCTGCAAGAAAGCCTAAGGGATGTTGCACCCATCCAGCCTATTGCCAGAGCAAGGAGGAGCTGCCAGCCAGGGCTCCGCGTTTGGTGATGATGCTGCAGCAGCAGTCCCATCAGACACAGCTCAGTCGTTCAAATAACTCCTTGGGGGTCTAATTTTAGTCTCAGCCTCCTTATTTCTCACGTCCTCTGGTTTTATTTGTGGGCAGGAGGAAGGGCACCGTGTCCTGATGGGAAATCCTGAAAGGTCAGGTGGGCTGAAGTTGCTTTCAGAGGCGTCCCGTGGGTTGATGTGGGATTTTGGCAATAATTTTGATGGGAGAAAAAGGAAAAGAAAAAAAACAAAAAGCACCATGACAGCTACAGAAGGAATAGCCACACGCTGGCTTCCTCTCTCTCTGTGAAATGCAGCTGTGTTATCTGAGGAAAATAAGTTTATTTCACCCTGAACGTCTGCCTGGAAGGGCTCAGATGCAGAGTGGCAATGCAGACCTGTGGATACAGCCCAAATTTTAGGGTGTTTTTTTTTTTTTTTTTGGTGATTTCATTTCTTTCCCCTTTTGTTCGCTGGCTCCCATCCCTAAGGATGCGATGGAGGAGGTGCTGTGGTGCAGCGCTGCCTTTCCCCAGGTGCAGGTGGGAGCAGCCATGAGTGCAGCCCCCAGGCACATGGACGTCCCCGTGCCTTTGCTAGGCTCACTGGGTGCCCAAGAGCTGCTTGGTGGGAGGACAGTGCGTGGATTCATGTAAATTAAACAGCGGTGAGAACTATTAATTATTAAGCGGCTGCTGTCAGGAAAACAATGGTTGACTTGGATAAATGGCCTGGCTTTGTTAGTTACAGCATGTGCAGTTATTAAAATGGATGGAATGTGAATGATTTTGTCTTTGCTGGAGTGGGTTAGAGGCAGAGCTGGCCGTGGGACCCCAATGGCTGCAGGACTCTGCTCCTCCATGGCAGGATTTTGCTGTGCAGCTGACAGGGTGGGTGATGCATTTTGGGTCCCCTTTGGGTGTTCAGTCCTTATGGATGAGCATCGGCACCGCTGGTGGCTTTGGGTTGCAGCAATGCCTGCTGGTGGGGGACTGAAGGCTCTGGGGATGGGGACAGCAGGATGTGGGCATCCCGGTGGGCCCATTATGCTGGTAAGCACTTTTATCCCTACGAGAGCCTGCTGAGCACAGTTTAAAATCAGCAACAACTGCGTGCTCAATGATACGAGGGAAATGAGAATTAAATAGGTCGGGTCAGGGTGGGGGCTCACCGCTGGAGCTGTGGGCATTAATGGGAAGCTGCAGGGTCTGCATCAAAGCCATGAAGGGCTTGGAGGCACATGCAGTGGGGTTTGGTGTCACAGCGGGACCGTCTGCCTCAGCCTTCCCTCATCACAGAATGGCCAGGGTTGGAAGGGGCTTCAAGGATGATGAAGCTCCAACCCCCTGCCACACGCAGGGCCACCAACGTCTGCATTCAATACCAGCCCAGGCTGCCCAGGGCCCCATCCAACCTGGCCTTGAACACCTCCAGGGATGGACGGGGCATCACAGCCTCTCTGGGCAGCTGTTCCAGCACCTCACCGCTCTCATAGCAAAGAACTTCCCCCTGACATCTGACCTCAATCTTCCCTCCCTTAATTCAAACCATTTCCCCTTGTCCTGCTGTTATCTCCCCTTTCCAAGAGCTGATTCCCCTCCTGTCTGTAGGCTCCCTTTAGGTACTGCAGGCTGCAATGAGGTCACCCCACAGCTTCTTTTCTCCAGGCTGAACAAGCCCAGCTCCCTCAGCCTGTCTTCATAGAGGAGCTGCTGCAGCCCTCTGATCATCTTCGTGGCCCTCAGCCTCAAGATCCCCCCGCTTCCTCCATGTCCCCAGCCCAGGTTCTGAGTCCAGGCACAGTTGCACGCTCTCCCTCCTCTCCCTTTCCCTCAGGCTCCTACCTGATGGTGAACGCCTCGCAGCACGCCGCCGGTCAGCGGGCCCACCTGCTCTTCCAGGCGCTGAGCGAGAACGACACGCACTGCCTGCAGTTCAGCTACTTCATGTACAGCCGTGATGGCCACAGCCCTGGCACCCTCAGTGCCTACGTGCGGGTGATGGGGGGCCCGGTGGGCAGTGCGGTCTGGAATGCCTCAGGCTCCCACGGCCGCCAGTGGCACCAGGCTGAGCTGGCCGTCAGCTTGTTCTGGCCCAGTGAGTACCAGGTGAGTCCTCCCCGGATCCCCCCATCCCTTACAGACCCCGTGTCACCTGCTATGAATGTGCCTTAAAATCCCTTTGCTCAGGAGATGGGGCCAGCTCCAAAGGCTTGGTCCCGGGTTAGGGGACCTCTCCGCCGCGCCTGACCCCTCTGTTCGGTGCCACAGGTCCTCTTCGAGGCGGTGATCTCCAGCGAGCGCCGGGGCTACCTGGGCTTGGATGACATCTTGCTCTTGAATTATCCGTGCTGTGAGTGCAGGTGGAAGCTGGGGGTGCTGCTGCGTGGTGGGTGTTGCAGGGCTGGGATGCTCCTAGGGACTGAGAGCGCTGGGGTGCAGCCTTGTGGCACCTGAGTGTCCTGGTGTCACCAGCGTGCTGGAGGTCCCATCTCGTTGGGCAGCCTTACCTCCATCACCGGCAGCTCCTGCATTGCTTCGGTTGTCAAAGGGCCTTGGTGAAGTGCAGGCTTCTGCAGGGATGGAGGTCCTACCCTAGGGGCGTCTCTGTGGGCTTCTTGGGAGGGATCCAGGGCTGGGCTGTGCAGGTGGGACTCGAGCCCATCCTTTACTTGAAGGAAGCTGCCAGCTGCGAGCTTGGCTCCAACTGGGCAAGTTTTGGGGCATAAGATACGAGGCAGACAAGACTCTCCTTAATACTTTTTTTGTTCTATGACAGCAAAAGCCCCTCACTTCTCCCGCCTGGGTGACGTGGAGGTGAACGCGGGGCAAAATGCCACCTTCCAGTGTGTGGCTGCTGGCAAGGCTGCCGAGGCAGAGCGCTTCCTCATGCAGGTGAGATCTGTGAGTGGCAAGGATTTGGTCCTCAAGGGCCACGTTTGGTGGCTCCGAGTGCCACGCTGAGCCCTCCTTGTGCTTTTCTCAACCCACTGGGCAGAGGCAGAGTGGTGAAGTGGTCCCCGCTGCCTCCGTGAAGCACATCAGTCACCGGCGCTTCCTGGCCACCTTCCAGCTGGACGAGGTGTCCAAGGGCGAGCAGGACCTGTATCGCTGTGTCACCCAGTCCAGCCGTGGCTCTGGGGTCTCCAATTTTGCTGAGCTCATTGTGAAAGGTGGGTGCCCACTGTCATCTCCATGCGCTGCTCTCCTTCTTGCTCCTGATTCCATCAGGGCACTGAGATTGCATTCACTCACTGCAAACAAGTCAGCAAGCAGTGGCTCAACATAAAACTGGGACGCTGTCTTTCCCACTGGCCTTAGTTCATTGATTCTTGCTTGCAGTTGAAGGGAATTCATTCTGATGAAACTTTGTGGCACCTTAGTGAATGCCAGGCAACGCATCTTCTACAAATAATGAGATTTGGTCATATGGAACCTTGATGCTTCCAGGGGTTGTTAGAGAGATGCGTGGCATACAGCACGGGCTGACAATTAATGTCTGGTTTGTGTTGAATACTCCGGTGTCATTCCCTTATCAGTTTTGCTTGTCCTCTGGGCATGCATGCTCCAGCTTCGGGATGGGGTGAGATGCTCCAGCTGCTTCTCCTCTCTCTTCCAGAGCCTCCAACACCCATTGCACCCCCCCAGCTGCTGCGGGCTGGCTCCACTTACCTCATCATCCAGCTCAACACCAACTCCATCATCGGCGACGGCCCCATCGTGCGCAAGGAGATAGAATACCGCATGACCTCGGGGCCGTGGTCAGAGGTGCACGCTGTCAACATGCAGACCTACAAACTTTGGCACCTGGATCCTGATACAGAGTATGAGATCAGTGTCCTGCTGACACGTCCTGGTGAAGGGGGCACAGGCAAACCGGGACCCCCCCTCATCAGCCGCACCAAGTGTGCAGGTGGGTTGGCTCCTTTCTGGGAGCTTATTTTATTGTTTTTAACCAGCCAAGCCTGACTGCTCTTGATGGAGGGGCTGTGGTGCCTGTCCTTGTGGGCTCTCCTTTGAGAGTGCTATGCCAGCAGCATCCTTCCTTATGAGCTTGAAAGCAGCCACCGGGGCACAGGGATGGGCTTGTCCCTGCATTGTCATCGTGCTGGTGACAGCAGCAAGCTGGGACCTGCCACCCCTATGCACATTGTCCCTGGGGTGTCACACCAATGCATGGCAGGAGTGGAGCAGGAACAGCTTGAGGGCTGGGACGTTCTGGGCTGGAGCATTGCAGCTCTGGCCATGTCTGTGACCCTGGGGGCCTGGCTTCTGACATTGGTAGAGAAGCAGATCTGGAGGTGCAAACCCTTAGCAGGGTGCAGCAGCCTGGGGCTGGAAGGAGTATTTCTCCCAGTTAATTCTTACAGGTGCTGCAAGTAAGACTGGGTTTCATGATTACCTCCAAGCTGATCAGAGCCGCTCTGTGTTCGATTTCCAAACGTCTCCACCTCCAGTCTAGGCTTCCAGTGCTCTTCCAGTGTGATACAAGCATGGATTTCACTCCCAACCTAGCACATGGTGGGATCAAGCAACTGTTGTTCTTCTACCAGAGAAGCAGCTGCGTTTCAGTCACCAGCCTCGTATCCTCCTGGATGTGCCAGCCATCATTCTGCAGCATCTCTGGACCAGTCCATGGTGGCAGTGGGCTTTGCAGAATCTGATCCAAAAGGACCCTGGAATAATCCACTTAAAGGATAAATGCATCCTGCCCTGGAGCAATAGGAGATGCCCAGTGCTGTCACCCGTGTTTGACACTGTGCCTGTGTCCGTGCAGCTGTGTTAGCAACTGTGAGCACGGGTGGCTTGGCACTGGCACTAATTGCATGGAAATATTCAGTGATGTTGGTGCCTGCAGACATCCTCGTTAGCTGAGCTCTTGCTGAATTGCTATTCGTATCTGTGTGTGTTGGCCTGGGGATGCTGGGCTGTCTGCTCCCTACTGATCATTTAAATGCGCTGGAATAAGGAGATGAGTTCTTGATGGGTGAAGAAGGTGATGGGTTGGTTGCTGATGGTGATGAGGGTGAGAATCTTCATTCTGCTAATGGTGGTACCAAAGCTGAGTCCTTGAACCAGGCATAGAAGGGACTCAGACTGGGAGTGCAGGCAGTGAGGACATCCTTTGAGGAGGGCATCTGGAGCATCCAGTGAGGTTGCAAATACTTTCTGCAGCCCTGAGTTGCCCAAAGTTTTCCTTGGCACAAATCCCATGGAAATTTGCAGCATGGATTCTCCCTGAGGATCTGTTCTAGGATGGGCCAGGACCTCAAAAATTCACTCTCATCATCCTTTCCTCACCCTTTAGGTCCTGAAAGGAATTAACTGGAGGTAACACAGACCACTCATATGCATACTCTTGGCAAGGGAGCTTGGCTCCTCCCTACTTATGCAAATGATAATTCATTTTTTTTTACTCACTCTGTCCTATTGAGAGTTTGCCATCAGCTTGATGGACAGCTGAGGGCTGCCACCTCAGTTGCAGTGTTGGGAGGCACACTGCTGCACACTGCTGTGCTCCCAGTGTCCCATTCATGGGTGAGGAGGAGCAGAGGTAGTGCTGGTGGCCTTGGAAGTCACAGGATGGTGAGGTGGGAAGGGTCCATCTGGCTCACCAAGTCCAGCAGGGCTGCCCAGGACCACATCCAGCTCGCATTGGAGAATCTCCAAGGAGGAGACTCCACAATCTGGGCAACGTGGGGCAGCAAGCCTGTTTAGAGCTCAGGTTTGCTGTGCACGCCTGCCATACTTCCACTCTATGAAGTCTTCCCCTCCATGCAATCGAAGCTGCTTTAGCTTAAACACTTACAGCAATGTATTTTGATTCTGTCTCTCCCTGGCAGAGCCCATGCGGGCCCCCAAAGGCCTGGCTTTCTCCGAGATCCAATCCAGGCAGCTGACATTGCAATGGGAGCCTCTGGGCTACAACCTGACCCGCTGCCACACGTACAGCGTCTCGCTGTGCTATCGCTACCTGGTGGGCAGTGGCCTCAACCAGACCTTCCGTGAGTGTGCCAAGATGGAGCGCAACGCCAACCGCTACACCATCAAAAACCTGCTGCCCTACAGGAACATCCACGTCAAGCTCATCCTCTCCAACCCCGAGGGCCGTAAGGAGGGCAAGGAGGTGACGTTCCAGACGGATGAGGATGGTAGGGATAACCCACATGTGAAGGGTTTGGGAGGAATGCTGTGGGTTGGTTGGATTGTGATGGGGTGGTGTGTCTACCCAGAGACGTCCCCATCCTGTAGGATGTCAGCTGTGCCCCATGCAGTGATGTCCATCTCGATTCATGCCCACATGGGGAGCCTTCATTTGTCCTATAGTGTGGAATTAAAACCTAGCAGCAATAGCAACAGTGATCAAAGCAATTAATGCTTTGCACTTAGGTGGCTCCTTTCATCTGCAGAGCTCAGGCTGATTGAGTTGGCTTTGCTGGGTTTCTTGGTGAGTGCTGTGAACTGGAGGTCAGCGCGTTCCCAGCACAGCTTTGCTCAGCTTCCCTTTGCTTTTCTCCCATTAACGTTGCATTTGAGTTGCACACAGCCAAACTCTTTGTCTTCCCCTGCTTTCTGAGACCCAGTGCCCTACCCAGGCACCAAGAAAAGGTGCATACCCTTCAAGCAAACCTGGTCTGGCTCTTTGGTCCCACTTCAATCTCTAAATACTAAAACCACAGCGATCACTTCATGCATCCTATCAGCATGCTGTGTCCTTAGACCTGAGCCTGCTCAGCCATGGGCACCCAGCTCAGTGCTCCTGATGCCTTTTTTTTAATCTCTAATTGCTTCAGCTGTTTTCACTGTGCTGTGACTGCTGCAGCTGCTTTCTTATTGTATATTAATACAGTAGCTCCAGATGTTTTTTTTGCTATACTGTAATCACTCCAGATGCTCCTCACTATACGTTGATTAAGCAGGGCTGGCTGCTCCCCCCCTTGGACTGAACTTGGTACAGTGAGCACTTTGCATCCCAGGAGGAATCAACATATCTTTGGGTTCATAGATGCACTGCAAATGTTACGAGTGGGTTTGGCCCAGCTAACCCTATTCAATTTAGCTACATTAGATATTCAGTTTATCTAAATTAGCTAATGACAGGGTGTGAAGCTCAGCTGCTGCAGCTCCTGCATTGCCATGGCCAGGGCAATGTAGTGTCTCTGAAAGCTTGCAGAAGAGCAGCAGTGGGTGCCATGGCTGAGCTGGGGGCTCTGCAGTCACCTCACTGTGTGATGGGGACATTCCCACCTTATGCTCTCCATCTCCATGGCACTGAGGTGTTCCTTGCTGCTTTTCAAGCAACCAGACCTGATAGGGACAGGCTGAAATCTTTCCCCCTCTCTGCACTTGATGAGGATGATCTGAGTTACCAGGACTGGTTGACAAGCAGCCCCACGTGCAATTAAGAGAAGATGGCAAAGACTCAATAATAGAACCTTTGATTGTGTTTTGTTTGAATCTTTTGTGCTTTGTTTGCATTGTCTGTTTGTGCATCACTGGGGCTTCTCTAGGTAATTACAGGCCTGTCAGGCTCACTTCAGTGCCTGGCAAAATTGTGGAGAAAATTATTGTGGGAGTTACTGAGAAACATCTGGAAGGCAGCACAGCATTGGTCACAGCCAACGTGGGTTCATGAGAGGAAGGTCCTGGTTAATTAATGAACTTAAGCTCCTTTTATGGCAAGGTCACACACCTCGTTGACCAAGGAAGCAAACGGATGTAATCTGTGGTACAGTTCTGCAGGGCTCCATTTTTGAGCTGGTGCTTTCCTGGCTTTCCTTTCTTCCCTCACCTCTGCAGCAGCAGAGCAATGTGTTGGTGCTGCAGGGAGATGGCTCTTGCCCCTGCTGGCTGCAAGCCAGAGTAAATACGTGCAAATACAGGTATATGTGTGTGGCACAGAGCTTTGCACACTGCTGGGATCTGCCCACGTGGTCATGGCGTGTTTTGTATCCACAGGTGAGCACCCTGCCTTTGTTTTGCAGAAGAAATATGCTTTTATAGGTGCACGCATTCCTGCCCTAAAGATTCCCAGGAATTTAATAAGTGTCTCATGTACACCTGTAGGACATGATGCTTCTGATTAGATTAACTTGTGAATCAAGTGGAAATTGTGTATTTGCACGGTGGGAAGTGTGCAGAAGGCAATCCCTCTCCCTTGGCTGTATAATTAGATCTGAACAAAAGCTGCAAAAAAAAATAATAATAATAAAGGGAAGATGGGAAGAGCTGGCATCTGGGTGGAAGAGGCCCATGTGAGGTTGCCTGGCTCCACCTACTTGGACCCAAATAGCAGAGCTCAGCAAAGCTGTGCTGAATGTGATGCTATCGGTGAGATCTTGCCTGGATTGTGTCCCACCTGAGGGCTGTTCCCAAGGTAATAACTGCTAATGATGGTTCCCACTGTGCCTCCAGCATCCTGGTCCCACGTGCACTATGCTGGTTTTCTGGTTTAAGTGGGTTTAATTGCTCCTGCAATGAGGGGTGTGATTTTTTTTTCTTTTTTTTTTGGGGGGGGGGCACTGAAGCTTGCAGCAGATGCTGCTGCTTGGGAATAATGGTCTTGGCTGAACAATTGCCTATCCTGCCCTCCTTAACAACCCCCTTGGGTTGGGGGTGGGGGAAGGATGATAAAAGATAAAGAAAAATAAGTGAATATCAGTCCTGACACCTTCAGCTGCTATTATTTGCAGTTGTTACTGGTGGTGGTGTTAGCTAGTGTGGAGAGCTGGGGTACGGTGAGCACTTCTGCTGAGGGGGGAGGAAGGCTGCACTGTGGGGGCAGTGCCAGCACTCACAGCAAAGCCCAGTGGGACTCATCCTGACCCTTTTCCTTTCCCAGTGCCTGGTGGCATCGCCTCTGAGTCACTCACATTCACCCCTCTGGAGGACATGATCTTTCTGAAATGGGAGGAACCGGTGGAGCCCAATGGCCTCATCACGCAGTACGAGGTACATCCTGAGCCCTGGCACCTCTGGTACCCACAGAATTATCAGAGTGCTGCAGGGAGGAAGGGAGCATTGATCCAGCCCACTGAAATCCTCCCGACTGCAGGGTTTCTCTCCTGGGTAGCGCTGCTTTCAGTGCCAGGACTGCTTTCCAGCAGCAGCTTTTCCAAACACATTGCCGTTTACCCCAAAACACAGGCACAGGCATCAATAATCCACGTGGGTCCCTTCCGACTTTGGGATATTCTCTTCTATTCTGTGACATTCCCTGTGCTCCTGCTCACTCGTGATGCTCTACTCTGTCCCTCCAGATCAGCTACCAAAGCATTGAATCCTCTGACCCAGCAGTCAACGTGCCTGGCCCGCGACGCACCGTCTCCAAGCTGCGCAATGAGACTTACCATGTCTTCTCCAACCTGCACCCTGGCACCACCTACCTCTTCTCAGTTCGTGCCCGCACAGGCAAGGGCTTTGGGCAGACAGCACTCACTGAGATCACCACCAACATATCTGGTAGGTGCTGTGGAATCTGGCTCTGAGAGCTTCTCTGCGCAGGTGTGATGGATTCCCCTCCTTGCTTTGAGGGTGCTTCTGTCCTCAGGGTGATGCTTGTGCCATGCCAAGGGTTGGGTGAGATGCTGTCTCCAAGCACAAAGGGCCCATCTTAAGGCTGGAGCATTTGGATCCTGCCAAGGTTGCATCCTGTGCTGTCTGCTGGACCTATGGCATTAAATCCCTCACTGCAACCCCCAGGTCCTCTCCAAAACACAGTGCTTGCTGAAGAGAGAGTTTTGCACGTGCCTCAGCTTCCCCCATGCAGGCAGCCCTGCACACACAGGGCTGCTGCTCAGTCCTCCGTGCTCTCTTTGCAGCTCCTACCTTCGACTATGGGGATATGCCATCACCACTGGGCGAGTCAGAGAGCACAATCACGGTGCTGCTGCGGCCAGCACAGGGCCGGGGGGCTCCCATCAGGTAAATGAGGACTGCAAGGGACTGAGAGCACGGTGGGAAGGGCAAGGCCATCCTTGCAAAGTTAACCTGTATCTTGCACCTTCCACCCACCCAGTACCTACCAGGTCATCGTGGAGGAAGACCGGCCCAAGAGGATCAAGCGGGAGCTGGGTGGGCAGGAGTGCTTCCCGGTGCCACTGACATTTGATGATGCCATGTCTCGTGGCTCTGTGCACTATTTTGGGGCTGAGCTGCCTGCTAGCAGCCTCACTGAAGCCAAGCCGTTCACTGTAGGGGACAACCAGACCTACAGTGGCTACTGGAACCCGCCACTGGAGCCCAAGAAGGCCTATCTCATCTATTTCCAGGCCATGAGCAACCTCAGAGGGGTGAGTAGCTGTATGTCTCTGGGTCTCCTTGGGGATGCTGGTATATCTACTTTACCACCAGCTGCGTGGCATCCTAGGGGTGCTGGGAAGTGGGGCTTGCTCTAGGTCCTTCTGCTGGCTGCTCACCCTTGGAGCCCCCACTGTCCTATTTAGGGGCTGTCACCCAGGGCCATGGGGGCATGTTGGGAGCACAGCTGGGTGCTTTCCATCCTCCCCACAGGCTGGGCGCCCCTGGGACATATGTGTCCCCTGCCTGGGCCTGGCTGCTGAGGCTGGAGGGGTCCAACCTCAGCTCCTGCTGCTGTGGAACAGAACCCTCAGACAAGAAGAGATTTGGGAGCAAAGAGTTGTCAACATATTCCTGGGCCACCAGTTCCTTGGCTTTCTGGCACCAACACCTGGATCCATCTGTCCTAAGCTCTGCCCTCTGTTCGGGCTGATTTCCTCCAAGGACCCTCAGGATACCTTTACCATCCTCACGTGCTCCAGCAGACCCCTTTCCAGCTGGGGCAGAAGCTGCCAAACACAAAGCAACGGGACCATGGCAGCATCCTCATCTCAGCTCCTGCACAGATCCACACACTGGCTGGCAGCTCGCTTTTTTGCAGGGAGGGATGTGAATTTTGAATCCTTCTCCATTGGGATCTTTCACACCTCGCTGGGTTGTAATTAGAGCTGAGACAGGCTGCTGCATCTCGGCTCTGGCTCACTTGGGCACTGCTGGATGATAACTGGTGCTTTACAGCCTTCCTGCTGGGAGCCAATGGGTTTGCCCTGGCTGCTGTCAGACACTGAGAGAAAGCTGCATCCCAGCTTGGGTTTGCCGTGGCTCTCGGGCCAGCTGGACCACAAAGCAGGAGAAGCCAGACCTGGAACTCTCTGGGATTGCAGCACTGTGCCAGCTGCCCCAGGCACTTTGCATGGACAGATTTTGGTTGGGCTGCGTGAATGGAGCCCATGGTGCTCCAGTGCTGGTGTCCTGATATGCTGGAGGAATCTTAGAGAGGAGAACTGCAAAAACAGTGGATTTCTTTTCTGCCAGAAATCAAACACATCAAAAGAAGGAATATTTTAGCTGAATTCACAGCACAAATGCTGAGATTATTGGACAGCTGAGCTTGAAGCCACCGTGGTAACATTAGCAGCATGTGCAGAGCACCAGGGATGGAATGTGAAGACTTTGCTGAATGACCTGGGATGCTTTGGCTACAATCTTTAGCTCACTGGTGATGTGCAGATCCTCCAAGAGCTCGCTCAGGACCTTCCCTTTGCACACCGCTGAGTTTTGTTGCCCTGGTTAAACCAAAGGACATTGGTATAGGAGATGCTGGGGACGGATAATTCAGCAGTGGGTGCTTCAACGTAAATCAATTGGAAACTCATTCAGTTTGAGGGCAAAAGCAAGCCAGGCTTGCATCCAGCCAGCCTCTCACTCCCCATCTCTTTCCTCTGCAGGAAACCCGGCTCAACTGCATCCGCATTGCCCGCAAAGGTAAGCTCCCTGCTCCTGGTGAGCTCCTTGCTTACTGCAGCTATCCCAGCTAGATTTCTTCTGCTGAGGCTATGGACCCACAGTGCTGCCCTGAGATCGGGGAGTGAATGATGGTTCATTACAGCTCAGTCCCACGCTGCTGGGAGGGGGGTTGTGGTTGGTGCTTGCTTTCTTACGTATTTAGGTTTTCCTCTTGCTAGAATTTTGCTCTGATGTATTGTAGTGGCTGTTGTAGGATGGGGCTGATTGTGCCCCAGGGATTGGGAGACAGAGGGATGTGCTTAAGGCACTGTGGATCTCCAGGCTGTGCAGAATAAAGGCCCTTCATGGGACTCAGATGGGATAAAACATGCAGAGCATCTCATGGGGAAAAATTATAGGGAAGAGACCTGGGCGTTGTTGGGCTCTGCTGTTACAGCATCCTTTGCATCCTCTGCACATAAAGGCGACAGCACAATGCATTGCATAGAATTCACATAACTGGATGCAGTGATATTTGCGAGTCCCTTCCAGCTCAGGATTTGATTTCCACATGCATTCATTCCACATGCAGGGTGCAGCAAGGCATGTCTGCCCACGGTCTGAACATTGTCACAGAGCACATGCATCCATCCTGGTGCCCAAAGGAGCACTTCTTTCTCTTCCCTCCCTGTTTTTTCCCACCTGACACTGCCACTTGGTTTTACATCCATTCCTGTGTCGGAGGGAGAGGAACGTGCCCAGCCCTGGCTGTGGGTTACACGAGGAAGCTGAGCATTGAGCCTCTCATGCTTTCCCCTGGCAGCTGCCTGCAAAGAGAGCAAACGGCCTCTGGAGGTGTCTCAGCACTCGGAGGAGATGGGGCTGATCCTGGGAATCTGTGCTGGTGGGCTCGTCGTCCTCATTATCCTGCTGGGAGCCATCATCGTTGTCATTCGGAAAGGGTAAGGAGACCTGCACTTCCATCTGCCCGTCCTCCCTGCTGTAACCAGTGGATGCAGTGCTATCTGGAAGTGACTGGGAGCCCCACTGCTGCACTGGGTGGACTCCAGATCTTCCTCCCAGCCAAACTGATGTCAGTAGTTGGGATTTGTGAGATTTCTTCACTTGCTTCCTCTGTCACATCCAACCTATACCTGTCAGATAGCCTGAGGAGGGGCTGGCATTCAGTCTGGCTGGGTAGCAGGGAGATGTTGAGTATCTGGGGCATTGCATGGGTTGAAGGCATGGAATAAATCCATGCAGCTGCAGTGAGAAGGGCACAGCAGGAGGTGACCCTGGGAACCAAGGTGCAAAGTCCTGGGATGCTCCTTCACCCTGGAGACCCTGCAGCTTCAGTCCGTAATCACTCTCCTCCGTGTTTTCTGGTCTGTTACAGCTTTGTGCAGCTCTGTTAGTTTTGTATGGACTGAAATGCTGCTGCATGGGGGATGTTGGGGCAGTGCTGAGCCTCACTGTCCCTATCCCTGTCTCAAGGACAATGGGAGCAGCCCCATCCCCCGGGCAAGGAGATGCAGGTGCCTGCACAAGATATGGATGCTCAGCATCCCCGCTCTGCCCAGGCTCATTTTAATGCAGAAATACTCTTTTTTTTTTAAAGTAAAACATGAGCAGAAACATGCTGAGCCCCTCCAGCTTTTCTGGCTCTAAATGAAACATTCCGATTCATTTGTGTGCTGGAGGGGAGCTTTCCCAACACTCACCCATTGGGGACCCCAAACTCCCCTCCCATGGGGGTTGTCCCTGTGCTTTGTGATCCGGGATGGGACTGTGGCCATGCAGCTGTTGCTGGGGAAGCTCAGCGGGATGGGAGGGAGGAGAATGAGGGCTTTCTGGGACACACAGCCCCAGGAGCGCTGGGGATGCAGCCACTGCTTTTTGCTGAAGCGCAGCACCCTGGAAAGTGGCCTTTTACTTCAGGGGGCCCAAGGCAGCACTGGGCTGTGGGGGGCATTAAAAGCAGGGCTGGCACGGCAGGGGAAAAAAGGGCAGCAATTAAATGAGCTTGGGAGCGATGGGAGGAAAGTATGCTAATGGCCGGGGGGAGCGAAACAACCACAGCCCGTGCAAATCTGCAGATCTCTTTATGACTCTGTTTGCTTTGAAGGATTCTTGCTGGCTTGTGCCAGCTTGAAAGTAAGGCTGTGGTGTCCCATCATCACTGCAGCACCGCGAGGTGTGCAGGGTTGGCCCGTGGCTCCTTGCCTCCCTGTGCATGTGGTGCTGGGCATCTTCTGGATGGAGCAAACACTCGTAGTGCTGATGCATTTGAAGCCCTTTGGTTCTCGTGAGTGGTGCTGTTGGGCCAGCAGAGAGAAAACTGCTGCGTTTCCGTTGCCCTTTGCTGTGGTGTCCCAGCGTGAACTGGCAGAAGGGGCCACAAATTAGACCCAGTGTTTGAGGATACAAACATGGAGCTGTTGGAAGCTGGGATTAGCTCATCAATCTCCTCTGGAGCGTTTTGCTGTTGGAAAATGCTGATGTGGTGGAATGGAAATGTGCCCCCAGAATCCACTCGTCTGTAATGAATGGTGACAGCCGGCATAGGCGACCCTGGCCCCATGTTCCCTGATGGGGGAAGCAACACCACCTCCCTGGGGATGGCCCAAATTCTCAGCACGTTCACTGTTCAGTCTCATGAAACGCGAAATATCCCTTGGGCAGCTCTCTGACCATGGCTGCCACAAGAGCTGGTGCTTGGGCTCTGCTGCCAGGATGCCTGGACTGCTGTGGGTACAGCCAGGGTTCTGTCTGATGTGCTTGGTTTTTCTGAGCACGGAGTTGGGCTGAAGTCCCTGGTGCTTTGTATGACAGCTCAGAGCTCCCCAGCCATAACTCACTGGTGTTTAGGGCATGTGCAGCCCATTACCTGCTCTCCTGGTATGTATGGAGTATGTATGATTTGAGGCAGTGCAGAATGAGGATGGCTCTTGGGGGAGGAGGGCTGAGAGGATGGGGAACCTTCTGAGATGCTCATGGTGTGCGGGTGCCTGCCTATTCTGTGCTCTCCTTCCCTGCACGCTGCCCTAGAGCCCCACTTTCTCCATCAAAGAAAAGCTGCTTGTGCAATTTGTGCCATTCTCTTTGTTTGCATGCTTGCCAGGAGGAACTACTATTCTTACTCCTATTACCCGTAAGTAATTGTCATTCTCTCTCTCCTCCTTCCCTCCTGCCCTCCTTGCTCTGCTGCTCTCCACTCTAACAAGTCCTTTTCTTTGTCAAGTACATCTTAAGGGCCTCTTTGGCTTGGGAAAATAATGCTTCTGAGCTCATTAGGATGGAAGGCAGTGTAAGCAGAAAGGGTCAGATACCCAGCATGGCTGTACTCCTGCTCGAATTCAGGGTTTTGGCAGCATCCTGCAGTGTCCTTTCCTCACCAGTATGAGGTCCCTCGGGTGGTGTGGGCTCAGGTCTCCTGCTGGTTCTGCCCCCAGAAGTGGGCAGTGAGGATGCACAGCTGGGACTGCAGCTGAGCCTGCAGGAGATGCTCCATGCAGAGGAGCATCTCTCCCAAGCCAAAGAGGCTGCAGCTGGATTTGGGGCACTGGAATACCAAAGCACCAGGGGAAATAAGCTGTCCTGCAGCCCCAGATAAACCAAAGCTTGAGGAGCTGGTTTGGGGTCTGGCCGTGATGCTCGGTTCAGCCTTATTCTTTTCCCCTTTGCATCTCCCTGCAGCAAACCTGTCAACATGACCAAAGCAACAATTAATTACCGCCATGAGAAGACACACATGATGAGTGCCATCGACAGGAGCTTCACGGACCAGAGCACGCTGCAAGAGGATGAGAGGCTGGGGCTGTCCTTCATGGACACCCACAACTACAGCAACCGTGGTAAGGACAGGGAGCTGCAGTGTTCCCATGGCTGTGAGTGTCAGAGCAGCAGCGTGCCCCGCTCAGCTCTTTGGCTCTGACCACAGCTGTGCACAGCTGTGGGGTTTGGAGGCTTGAAGAGCCCCAGCCTTCATATCAGAGGGAGACTGATAACTGAACACCCACTGGAGTATGCGACTCGGCACTGATTTAGTTGTAAAATAACTCGTTCAGTGCCTCAGTTTCAAACATATGCTAATAACATCTGTTACAGTAACTCCAAGATGCTGCTTTACACACAGCTCTTCTCCACCGATGCTGGATTAATATGATTCCTGGCATTGTCTCGCAGACAGTAGAAGCCCAGAGGGCAAACTTTTCCTCCTTTTAATACATCTGTATAAGTGTATTATTTTTCAGTTACTGTCCTACTGGGGCTCCTCGAAACACTCATAGCCAGGCTGGTTTGTACTGAGATTTTTCTCCATCTTGGAGCTAGAATTGCCAGCCATGCTGTGTTTCTTTTGGGAGAGGGGCTGTAGAGCTGCATCCTGCTCCCACCTGGGCTCGGGCTGCTGTTCTGCTCTGCTATGTGCTGCTCCCTGTCCCTCTGCTGGTCCTTGCCTCAGTTTTCTTGCATTTAAGCAAAGCCAGGACTACATCTCATAAAGGGTCCTCAGTGTGTGACCGTGCAGATCCCAGCCTGCATGGAGCTGCTGGCACACTGCAACACCCACAGTTCTTTTCCTATTAAGCTTGATGGAGAAGGGCTCTGTGTAGGCTGCGTGAGGAGCCAGCATAAGTGAGTGGCTGATCCTTGCATTTGAGCAGACCCCCCAAAAAAACCAAAAAAAAAAACCTGGCAGCTCTGAGCGAGCCAGCATGGGTGGTTTTTAGAAATGTTGTTAGGGAAACTACATCCAGGGCTGCACTGTCACAGCAGAGCTGCTCGCTGGCACTGCGAGATCTGCAGCAGCCGTCTCTCTTGGCAGCAATGAGGAGCATCAGTTCTCGTGCAAACCCAAATTTCATGATCGTGTGTGCTGGCCATGCAGCAGCCCTGTGGGGTGAGTATGGGGGAGCTGTGGCAGTAATTATATGACACTGGCATAATCTGGGTAAAACACTGCATAAGCTTGTGCATTAACCCTCAGCAAAGTCCATTTGTGTCAGTGCTAGAAATAAGAGGATCATATCCAGCAGTGAGGAAAATTAACCATTAGGCTGGGCTGGGGACTTTGGCAATGCAGTTCTTCGAGTCAGGTCTTTAAGTGAATATTTATGCATGTAGCTTGTACTGGTCTGGATGGGAGGTAAGTGCTTGAATCAATGAGAATAAGCAGTGAGCCCTCTTAAGATCTTGCCCACTGGTTTCTAAGAGGTGTGCTGTGGTTCTGAGAGGTGTGCTGAGGTCCTAAGAGACTGTAATGGCCCTTGCCAGCTTCAGGCTGCAAGAACAGCTGCAGAGAGTGTGGTGGGGTCTGGAGCAACTTTGTCACCCTGAGAGAGACCAGTGTTGGGGCAGAGAACTGCAGAACTTCATTGTCCTCGCTTTGTGGGTGTGAGGGGCTGACAGGGACATGGGAGCGATGCCTCAGACCCTGATTATCTCCTCTGTCCCTCCTGGTTTGCAGGTGAGCAGCGCAGCAGTGTGGTCAATGAATCCAGCAGCCTGCTGGGGGGCTCTCCTCGCCGCCAGTGTGGCCGCAAAGGGTCCCCATATCACACAGGGCAGCTGCACCCTGCTGTGCGCGTGGCCGACCTCCTCCAACACATCAACCAGATGAAGACAGCAGAAGGCTATGGCTTCAAGCAGGAGTACGAGGTGAGAGCGTTGTGTGCTGTGTTTTGAAGATACGTGGTAGGGTGGATGAGGACCCCGAGGTTTGGCATGGTGGTGTACAGGACCCTTGTACAAGAGGATGACCTGGAGCTACAATGCTCTGGAAGGAGGGAGCTGGAGATCACAGCTCTCTGTGCTCCCCAGGTCTTTAGGTGTCAGCACAGGAGGTGTTCCTGCTTTTCCTGGCTGAGTCTTGATTGGGTTTCTGGCTGCTCTCTATTTAATCAGCAGCTGAAAAGCAAGGTGAGCTGAGGCAGCTCTGCCGGCCCTGCAGTAGGTCACCCAGCATCTTCTGCTGGTGCTGGAGGTGCTTCTCCTTGCTCAGGTCCTCCTGGGCAAATGCCAAGCGGTGTCACTTCTCTTGTCACTTGTTCCCTCTCCCATCAACTCTCCCTGCAGTAAGCATGGACACAGACTGAGGATGAGCAATTTCTCTGCAAGCTGGCAGCTCCCAAGGCTGTGCAGAGGCAGCAGGAGAGGCCATCCCTGCTCTACCAGGGGAGGGACATCACCCTGAGGGTCACCACTTGCATCATGCCCATTCCATCCCATTGGGCTGCAGTCCTTGTAACGGAGCACAGAATTCTTCACAGCTCTGCTGCAATGCACGTGGCCGTGCTGATTTCTCAGCTTCTTGGTGTCCCACAGTTCAGGCGATTGAAATTTCCCAGTGAAATTACTGTTTAATGTTGTTTCAAGTGCAGGAGCTTTTTTCCCCCCTTTTTTTTTATGTATTGGACAAACCAGGGCTGGCTATAATCGTTAGTGCTCCTTGAAAAGCTGCTGTATGTTCTTGGAACCTAGTCATTTGAAAGCACTCAGATATTATGGGAGGGGAGAAAACATGTAATTTCCTTCCACTTTCCTCCTCTTACGCCAATCTATGAATGTTACTGTTATTACATGCAAACCTGTTCCGTGCTGGGGAGAGAAGGATCTGGGGAAATTTAAAAAAAAAAAAAAAGAAAAAAAAAAGAAAAAACAAACTAGAAAAAAAACAAGCAATATGTAATTTGCTGGAAAATAGAGCATTCTGTGGATGCAACAGAAGTGTAGAGCTGGCAGAACTGCTGTGGAATCGAGGCCTCTGCCCTGATCCCTGGGAGGGTTTTGGAGGTAGGGCTGTTCCCAGAGCCCTGTCCTCAGGCTGTGACAGCTGTCTCTCTTTGCAGAGCTTCTTTGAAGGCTGGGATGCTTCAAAGAAGAAAGACAAGACCAAAGGGAGGCAGGATCATGTGTCGACGTGTAAGTGCATGTAGCAAAGGCTTGGACACTCTGAACAGTGTTTTCAGCCTTCCAGAGGGCTGGGTTTTATTTTGCTCTATTGTGTCTGGTCCATGGCAAGGAATAAACAGATGGGGTTTGGCTGGTAAGGGGCAGCAGAAAGCTTCTTGCATAGCAGGAGTCGGGGCCTGGGAGCTCCTATTGGGCTACAGCACTGGAGGAAACAGCACCTTTTCCTCTTGCCTTCCAGATGACCGCCACCGTGTGAAGCTCCATCCCCTGCTGGGTGATCCCAATTCGGATTACATCAACGCCAACTACATTGATGTAAGCAGGGACAGATCTGTGGGGCTGAGCTTCCTGAGGGCATCAGGGTCTGTATACCCTGGAGGGAGCTCAGGAAGACCACACCACGTGTCCCTGAAGAGCCCTCCTGCTTTATGTCCATCAGCAATTTGTGCTTGTTTCTGTTGCTGTCCCCTGCTGCTGTATCTGTCTTTCATCCTCAGCTTCTGTCTGTCTCTGCTTTCTCATTCCCTTCTCCATGCTTTCTGCATGGCTCCAGGATTGCTGTCCTCTGTAATCAGAGGATGCAGAGGTGGAGGAGGAACATGGGGACGGGCTGGGGGTTTGCACTGTGCTGACGGGGCACCCCTGGTCCCAGCAGTGCACGAATCTGAGCAGAGCTTGGCTCTTGGAATGGTGTCCCCTGTCCCCCTCCAGCAATGCCAAGACCAGGGGAGACTTGAGACTCTGGGCAAAGTGAGGGAGAAGACAGGGGCTCTTCAGGCTCCTTGAAAGTTGCAGGTGCTGCTTCCAGATCTGGGCCAGGATGGTGACCCTGCTGCTTAGAGAACATTGTCCAGCAAGAGGGGTCTGATACCACTGTGATGGGCTCCCTGTGCCCGAGCAGTGTCCCCCTGCTTGTCCCTGTGTGTCCTTCCTGCCCTGTGGCTCTGTCCTGCCTCTCGAGCTCTGCCTCACTAATGTCTCTGTCTCTGATCTTTCTCTCTCAAACCTGTGTCCGAATGGGATCGTTCAGATTCGGATTAACCGAGAAGTAAGTAGATGGTTCCCTGCTCCTCTGCTCCTGGCCGTGGGGCCGTTGCTCCACATGAAGGTGTAAAATTGCACCAGTGAGAGGCAGGCTTGGTAAAACACATGGAAAGATTGGGGACAGGGAGAGAGGTGAGGTCTCCAGCTTCTGCCACTGTCACCTCCATGTGTGTGATATATGGGAACAATGGCCAAGGCTGCTGGCAGGAATGGGACACCTGGTGCCCATGGGTCCCTGTGGCACTGGGAAATGCTCTGCTGCTTGGGCTGACGTGTCTGTGTTGAGAGCCAGTGATGCTCGCACTGCTATGGGATGCAGGAGGGGAGTGGGGCCATCACCCCATGCCATGTGGCTGCTGCAAGCTGGGATGTGTATTATTCGTTGGGCTCTTGTGACAGTGTGGCCACACCTCAGTTTGGGGTGTTTTGGAGGTGCTGGTCTGCAAACAGATGCAGACTTGGGTTGGGGGGGTGTCACACCCTTTGCTGAGTCATAGGATGTGATCCAGGCTAGCAAGGAATGCTGCAGCAGCATCGTGCTGGTGGCACAGCTGATCTGAGCACCTGCTACTGCTGGCCAGGAAGGGTTTTGTTGGGCAGTGTTTGAGTGCCCCATGTCCTGTCCATTGGGCCTGACACCTCTGCTTCTCTTGCAGGGTTACCACAGGTCCAACCACTTCATTGCCACCCAAGGTGAGTTGTCCCCTCTCTCTTTGCTCTCTGCAAGCAGTGATTCAGCAGCCAGATTTTGTCCCTGGATTATTTGGTCTTGTCTTTGCAAGAAAGGGGAGAAACAGTCTAATCTGAGGACATATGGGGCAGTAGCAAAGCAGACTTGGTCAGCAGTCCCAGTGCAGGCACCATAAGCCAGAGGACCACATTTTCCTTATGTCCACAGGTCCCAAGCAGGAGATGGTGTACGACTTCTGGCGCATGGTGTGGCAGGAGCACTGTTCCAGCATCGTGATGATAACCAAGCTGGTGGAAGTGGGCCGGGTAAGGGTCTCCTTTGCTCTGTTTGCCTCCAGGCTCTGGCTCTGCAACATGCTCTGCAGGAGCCAAAAATCCACCCCGTCCCCTTCTTACAGGTGAAATGCTCCAAATATTGGCCGGATGACTCGGAGATGTATGGGGACATCAAGATCACCTTGGTGAAGTCAGAGATGCTGGCAGAGTACGCCGTGCGGACCTTTGCTCTCGAGAGGGTACGCTCCCTGCCCACACCAGCCCATGCAAAGAGAAACCTTGAGCATTTTTAACCATTCCTTGTTGGCATTTACCAATACCCTGCTTATTTACCCCAGCGTGGGGTTTTCTCCACCTTTTGGAGGAGCCACCCCCAATTGTGTCCTCCCTTTGCATTTTCTGTTGTAAGCCTGGTCCTGGCTCTGCCCTCAGCTCATGCATGTGGCTCAGGGTGAGCACTGTGTAATTGCAAAGGAGGATAAGTGTGCTTTTTCCCCTCCAGGCTGCAATGTGGGTAATGTGGCAGTTAGTTTCCAGCATGGTACCTGGGGATGGAGCCAATGCAATTCACCTCTTAATGTGCAGGAATGTGAAATCACTGTCTGGTTAGGAGGCAGGTAGCAAAGATGCTTGTGGAACAGATCCAGGGTGCCTCGGGGCTGCTGCCTTCTCTGCTCGTTTTTAACCCTCTTGTATCTGAGGAGCAGAGAGCCATAGGGCTCCTCAAGTGACTCATCACAATGAGGCTGGGGAAATGTTTGATTCCTAAGGAAATGGGATGTCCAGGAGTCGGGGCAGGATTTTGCCCTCCTTGCTGTTCTCGGTAGCATCCCTTCTGTAGGTCTTTAACCCCAAGGCTTTTCACAAGGTAGCTGAGAAGCTCAGGGACTCTTCGTGATGCATCCTCCCCATTGCAATTGCCCCATCAATCTGTCTGCCCCATGCCCACGTGCTGTATTGCCCTCCCTTGCAGCGAGGTTACTCAGCCCGGCACGAGGTGAAGCAGTTCCACTTCACATCCTGGCCTGAGCACGGTGTCCCCTATCACGCCACGGGGCTGCTGGCCTTCATCCGCCGTGTGAAGGCATCCACACCACCCGATGCTGGCCCCATCGTCATCCACTGCAGGTGGGCATGAGGACCATCCCCATCCAGGGTGGGTTTTGGGGGTGTTGGGTTATGCGTGCGACAGCAAGACGTGTTTACAGGTGAGTGAAAAGCCTTTGAAAAGCTCGGAGTTACCCTGAAATATTTAGCAGGGAAAAATGGAGATGGGTAATTGAAAGGAAGAGCTGAGGCAGGGATGGAGATGGGGTTTGTTGTCAGGGTCGAGCTGTCATCCCCAGGGCTGTGGGTTGGCGGTGGCATGGGAGGATGGCTGGCGTGGCCACTGGTGATGGCTGTATCGCAATACTGCGTTTGCTCAAAGGGGAGGAGCAGAGCTGGATGCTGTTCCCCATCCCTGCAGGGTGTCCCTGGTTCAGCTGAGGGAAAGCAGAGCAGAGCTGTGATTTTTTTCCATCCTCGTGCAGGCGTCCCCGTGTGACAGGTTAATGGCTCTTCCTCTGCTGGGCAAACAAGGAAGATCTGATGAACGGGAGGGATTTTTTTATTTGATTTCTCCCTGTCAATTGCCTCATCAGTATTCATTCACTGGCAACAGCGAGTGTGATTAGCTCCTGTAGTCTGTAATCACTGATAATCACGACGAATGATTCATCAGCCCCAGAAATTAGGATTTCACTGCAGAAGACTTTGTGGGAAAGGAGCAGGGGGGCAGCTCTGTGCTGGGGGGCTCAAAGGGCTCAACCTCTGTCACATTTTGGCTGCATGTGGGAAAGTGTCAGGATTTGGGCTGCTGCCTGGTCTGGCTGCAGGCATAGTGTTCTGCTCAGCCGTGCATCAGGCTTTGGTGCTGAGCATCCTTTGGGAGGGAACTGTTGGCACTCAGGTGTTTATTGCAAAGAGCATCGATTGCAGCTGTGCTCAAGCACTCATTACCCTTTGCTGTGAGCTCCTCCCCTCCCCTGCACAGCAACATGTGGATGCGGATGGATGGGGTGGATGCAGGGAAAACCAGGCTGAGGGCTGTGTATGGAGGTGTGTGCCATCCTCCGGCCCTGTGCAGACCTCGCTGGTGCCTGGGGCTTTGTGTGGTGCCGTATGGTCTGGGTGTACATGAGCTTTGTTTTTCTCTTCCCCAGTGCTGGCACGGGGAGAACTGGCTGCTACATCGTTCTGGATGTCATGTTGGACATGGCCGAGTGTGAGGGTGTTGTGGACATCTACAACTGTGTGAAGACACTGTGCTCACGGAGGATCAACATGATACAGACAGAGGTGAGTAGGGTTGGTGCATCCTTCTGCTGATGCCAGAGCCAAGAAAGGCTGTAAAGCACTTCCAGCCCAACCTGAGGTCGTATCTCATAGAAAGCCAGCACCCATATCATTGCTTTTCAGCCTTTGGAGGGTGGTTTGCTTAGAGCTGGCAGAGCTGCATCAGAAGAACGTGAGGGTGTTTTGCTCCCTGCAAACTGCCCTGGCTTGGCACAAATTCATCTTGCAGAGAAGGGGTTGGGTGATGGGAGAAGGGGAACCTCCTGTGCGTGATGCCCAGCTCAGCCTCTTCCTTTCCCCACAGGAGCAGTACGTCTTCATCCACGATGCCATCCTGGAAGCCTGCCTGTGTGGTGAAACCAGCATCCCTGCCAGCGAGTTCAAGCCCACCTACAAGGAGATGGTGAGGATTGAGCCACAGAGCAATTCCTCACAGCTGCGGGAGGAGTTCCAGGTGAGTGACCCCAGAACCAACACATCTTCCCCCCCCCCTCCAGTCTCCCAGCTGAGCCAAGAGGGAATTTGGGGTCTGGCTCCAGCAAGGAGGAGGGAGCTAAGAGGAGACTGTGTGCCCACAGACCTTGAACTCGGTGACTCCCCACTTGGATGTGGAAGAGTGCAGCATTGCCCTCCTGCCCCGCAACAGGGAGAGGAACCGCAGCATGGACGTCCTGCCGCCGGACCGATGCCTTCCCTTCCTCATCTCTGTGGATGGGGACAGCAACAACTACATCAACGCGGCCTTAACTGATGTACGTGTTGCTCTGTGGAGAAGGAAGGGGCTGGCTTGGGTTTAGGGTCCTCATGTCATGCTGTGAACATCCTTGGGTGGTGTGCAGGCTTGGAGGCGGGGATGGGGTGAGCCTCAGTGTCCTTCTGGGTGGAAATGCTGAGTTGCTTGGGCTGCTGACCCTTGGGTGTGAGGGATCTGGGCTTGCAAAGGGGATGTGGGGAAGCCTGATGCAGTTTTGGCATTTGCTGCCTATCCTGCAGAGCAGCCAGCACCCATGCGGCCTGCAAAACACAGCCTGAGCCCCATTTCAGTACAGGAGTGGGCATGCTCATAGGGTTGTTGTAAGCTGAGGGGTGGCTTTTCATGCCAAACCTTGCTCAGCATGAATTCACAGCCTCATTTTGTACAAATGCACAAAGATGTCGGTACACGTCGACCCCAGCCTGCAGAGGGAGGGCAGGAACCTCCATAGCAGGGTCCCTCACCCCATCTTTGTGCAGTGACATCTTGTTCATCTCAGAAGGGCTTTTCATCTTTCACAAAGGAAGGTTAGGGCATGGTCTTATTTTGTAGTGAAGCTGAAGCACAGAAAAAGGAGGGAGTTGTTAGTGCTAAGCATCCCTGAGTGCAGCCAGCATCCCATGGTGCGTGCTTCCTGTCCATTCTGCTGCAATCTTGAGGGGCTTCCAGGTGGTCCCAAAGCCACCGTGCGTCCCCTGGTGCAATCAGAAAAGCCACCCATCATGGAAAAGCAATTTGCTGTCTGCCAATGATTGCAAAGCAGAGCAGAGAGGCTCAGGATGTGAGTGATGGGTCATTTGTCACCAAAACCACTTTCCTTTGGGCAAGGTGGGTGCTTGGGCTGAGCCCTACAGCTCTGTGTGCTGCAGCCAGCCTGCCTGCCTCCCTCAGCACCTGAGCACCAGCACCTCCTGGCTCAGCCCTGTGTTATTCCCCCTCTTGGGTGATATGTCTCCCTGTGTCTTCATACAGACCTTGTACCTGCATTTGCCTGCAGCAGAAGCAGTTTCTACACTGGAGGTGGCTGCTGATGGCTCGGGAGCAGCAGATGGAGGCTGTGACTATAGCACAGAGGCAGCTTTATTTTCATCTTGCTTGGGGTCTGCATATCCATTCTGTGTTTATACATCACTGAGCCTCCCTTCCTTAATCTCTGCTATGGGGATAGCCAGGGTCAGAGAACAGACATTTTTATACAGACACAAAAAGCCCTTTGGATGAAATTCTCGCTGAAAGGGATAAAACCCATTTGCCTCTTTAAAAAAAAAAAAAAAAAAAATCTCATTTTTTTTAAGTGCCAAAGTGGTTTGCTCAGTAAGTCCATCCGTCTGTCAGATCACATCGGTCCATGCTGAGCATTGTGGTGCCATTGGCAGAGCCGTGGCACTGTCACTGACATTGGTGCTGGAGATGTGCATGGCAAGGATGCAATCCACTCACTGTGGAGCTCAAAGGGCAGAGAGAAATTGGATGTGATGCACAGTGAGGGCATTTCCATGAGCTGGGTGAGAAGGCAGCAGCTGAAGGACTCGCTGATAGCTGAGCTGCATTAGTTCACCAGCACAGGGTGTGCATGGCTCTGTTTGTGCTTCCGAGGAGGTTTGAGCTGCAGTGTGTTAATGTGAAAGTGATTGAGGGCTCGCAGACCTTTGGCTGGCTGGTGCTGGGATGGCTGAGGGGCCAAAGCTCAGCTGTGCTGCTCCTGTTTTACAGGAGGAGTTTCTCTGGGCTGCTGCTGGGTGTGATGGAGAGGCAGAGATCCCAGCTTTCATCTTGGAGACCTCCAAACTTTTCTCCTCTTTCCCTCCCTCCCTCCTTAATTTGAGGAGGTTATATTTTAAGCAGAGAGCTGAAGCAGTCTCTTATTCTCTAGAGGTCTTTCATTCTGGTTTCCTTTCCTTTCCAGAAAGAAAGCTGCTTACTGTTTCTGCTGCTTGGGGTACCCAGAGGTGCTGAGGACATGGGACTAACAATGCTATGGCTGATGCTGTGGCACTTTTGCTCATGTCTGGGGCAGTCCAGCTGCACACGTTCATGGATCCAAAGTGATTTCCCTTTCCTAGTTATGTATATGAAGCACCTCTCCCTGTGAGAACCATCCCCACCACAGGCAGAGACAACCCAGACTTGCTTTCCCTGGACATGGATCTCCCAGCACCCACACTGAAGCCATGCCAGGGATACCAGTGCTGCTCAAGCATAGAGAAGATGGCTTTGCTGGCCCTCAGCACTGGTTGCATTGGTTTTTCAGGGTGTGACAGCAATGGCTTCAGTGCTGCCACAGTGTCCTTAACCATTCTGCTCTTCCTCCTTGCAGAGCTACACCAAGAGTGCTGCCTTCATTGTCACCCTGCACCCACTGCAGAACACCACCACTGACTTCTGGAGGTTGGTGTATGACTATGGCTGCACTTCCATCGTTATGCTCAACCAGCTGAACCAGTCCAACTCTGCCTGGGTGAGTGCTGCCAACAGCCCTGCATGCAGCTCTGTGCTGCCTTGACGTTGGGTTGGCACTGCGTCATAGAACCGTAATCTTTGCAAATGCCCAAAGGAGATGTAATTTAACAGGACAAAGGAAAGTTTGGGGGATAAAGAGCTGATTTTTATTCTCTTTTTAGAAAGGGGAAACTGAGGCACGGGGCATTTTGCTGGTTCACACAGAGTTTTTGGTTAAGTTTAGCTCAAAACGGAGTTCCCCTTGTTCTTCATGGAAGGCTACACCACCAGGAACATACTTTGCTAGTGAGGTGCATCCTTCCATCCCTCACCTGCAGTGAGCAAGTTGCTGGTTTCATTGTGCTCAGTCAGCCCCTTCAGTGCTTTGCCCTGGCAGCGTTTCGGTGCCAAGGTGTCCAGTGCTTGTCTTCCAAAAGACTGGTGGTTTGTGAATGCTGCTTTATAAATCAGCCTGCTACAGAGTGGGTGTCCTGCAGGTTTGTTGTGTGATGGGATGTCCAGATCTGCTGAGCTAGAAGAGAGATGTCTGCTGTCACCTGTAGAGAAGGGACAGAAGCCCTCTGCCAAGGTGACTGGGGAGGTGCAGCTGTGCCACATCCACAGCAGATGTAAAAGTCCACTCTGGGTCTGTAATGTTAATTCAATGAGGAAACTTGGTGGATTTTTACATAAAATTAGCATTATAGACACATAATGGCTGTCGGAGAAGACTTCATTAGCTGGCTAATTTTACAAGGTGAGACCAGATACACAATGTAAACGACCCCGAATGGCAGTTATACCATTTGTCACAAGGATGCCATGAATGGAGCACCGGTCCTGTGTTGTGTGGATCCAAGAGCTGGACACACACAGCTCACATGGTGCTGTCTCTGCACCATAAGCACGCAGCAAAAGCATCAGCTGTCAGCTGTAAGGGACCACAACAGCAGTGGGGAAAAAATATCCAACACTTCATTTCTTTCTCCCCACCTGTTCTTTCATTCCCAGTTCAGAAATGCCCAGCAGGAGCTGCCTGTCCCCTGCAGCGTGGCAGGACAGCTGCTATCCCACAGCACCAACCTAGCCAGGACTGTGCCATATTTCTTCATTATTCAGCCCTGTCTCTCTCTCTAGACATCTATTCTTCAGGGATGTCTGCGTGTAACGATATTTAGCTGGATCTTAAATGTTTACCAGTTTAGGACCAACAGCTAATAAATCAGCCTTTACAGCAGGCAGCTTTGAAAGGTGACTTAGAGGGTATATCCCTCACTTGAACTGTGTCTTGCCGAAGGAAGTTTTAATATCCAAATTATAGCTCTGAGTCTAGAAGGCTTAGAGATCTTGGAGATTTATAGCCCCTATTAATAACCAATTATTTCTCAAACACATTTGCCATGCAGTTAGGCCCAGGCCGTTAGATGGCCTGAAATGCTAAATGTTCTGTTAAAGTGTGGTGACAAACATCATATATTTTGTATCGCTGCTGGTTTCCCAGCTGTCATGGTGTGAAAACAATTGCATCCGTGACCCTTGGCCAGAGCCATCCATCAGTGCCCTGCAGGACGTGGGAGGGAGCAGGAGCTGCTCTACAGCCCTTCTTGTTGCCAGCTGATGGTAGTGTGACTTTGGGATGGTCCTGGCCATGGGTTGAGGGCCACTGTCGTGCCATGTGATGGCTAAAGCTACACTGTGCCTATTCTCCCTGCAGCCCTGCCTTCAGTACTGGCCTGAGCCTGGGCTCCAGCACTATGGCCCCATGGAGGTGGAGTATGTGTCAGGAGCAGCAGATGAGGACATCGTGTCCCGTCTCTTCCGAGTGCAGAACATCACCCGGGTGAGGCTCTCTCTGGTTTTGGGGCTCTCCTCGTTAGATGCCAGAGGAGTTTTCTCCTGTTCTACCTCCTGATGCCCTGAATATTTCTGAACATGACCCCCCCCACACATCTGCCAGGCTGGAGTCTGTTCCCATTCAGCTCCATGGACGTAATCCTCCTCTCGCAGCCTGCTAACCAGATTTGGGTTTCCCCACTAACCAGCTTACTGGGGTATTAAGGCATGGTGCCAACGCTCCACCCCTCTGTGGGCAGCAGCTCCTTGTGAACCTCCTGGCTTCCAGCAGACACAACAAACGCACCCCTGGGGTCCTCTGCGTGCAGGATAAGGATCTGATGGAGGAGCCCTGGAGAAGCTGAGGGCTCTGCTGCCAGGTTTTGTGAGATTCAGACAGCTTGAGGTGCTGCTGGTTAGGATAAACCACATTGATGGAGCTGCCTGGAGTGGTGGAGCTGTCAGGGAGAGGGCTCAACCACCCATCTCATTGCATTAGGAAAAGTTTTTTTCCCCTTTTGCTCTACAGTTAATACATGACAAACACGGCTTGCCCTCCATGAAACCTCCAACAGAGGCAAAAGAAGGCTCCCATGGCTTAATGCTGATGATGTTTGCTTTTCTAGCTGCAGGAGGGGCACCTGATGGTCCGGCACTTCCAGTACCTGCGGTGGTCGGCGTACCGAGACACCCCAGACTCCAAGAAGTCCTTCCTGCACCTCCTGGCCCAAGTGGAGAGGTGGCAGAAGGAGAGTGGTGATGGCAGGACTGTGGTGCACTGCCTGTGAGTGTCAGCTGGAGGGCTGTGGGCTCTGATGTTGGGGAAGATGCCACCAGCTCATTTACCCACAGAAACTCTTCTGAAAATCCCATCCCATGCTGATTTTGTGCCCAGATGGTGCTGCCTCTTCCAAAACACAAGTTTGGGGTGAAGCACCCTCTGCTCACTATGTCACAGCTCCTCCATGAGGTGTGTCCCCCCACCAACAGCAAGCAGCATCCATGATGTTCACCCTGGTCCCAGCCCTGTCCTCATGTCCCCTGCATGTCACAAGCTGCAGAGGGGTGTGTGAGGAGCTCTGCATCTCCCACTGCTGGCTGCTCACCAGACACGTGCACTCCTCATCCCCTTCTCCCATACACGTGCTCTCCTCAGATGGGACCCAGCACGTTCACAGATTAGTAGAGACAGCAGGAGAGCCTTTAATCAAAAATTAATTATGGCTTTGCCCATCTTCATTAGCCGGAGGGTAATTTGAAAACATGCTTTATAAAACACTGGCGTCATGTTCGCTCATCCTCTCCCCAGTCCCCATCACTGTCAGGGATCAGACGTGGATGTGACGGATGGTTTCACTGCTGGATGAATGGTTTTGTTGCAGTGCTGGAAAAATGAGGCCAGCACCTCCAGCCAGTGCTACCCATAGGGCTCAACCTGGGGGGACAGGGCTGGGTCACCCTGTGGATAGCAAGAGGGTCACAGTGGGACTAGATGGCCTCTCCAGGGTCACTCAGGAAATTGGTCTGTGATTAAGAACAGAGCTCAGGTGTCTGAGCCCCAGCCCTGGTGGACCAAAAAGGCATCACAGCTCCTGTCACCATGTGGGCATCATCCACATCACCCAGTCTGTTGGGATTCTGTACTGGGAAGGAGGGGATAGAGAGAGATTGGGGGGGAACTGAATGGTGCATGAAGATGCTTGAAGGCCATCTTTGGACCTCACCATGTGCTTCTTCCACCAGGAATGGGGGCGGTCGGAGTGGCACCTACTGTGCCTCCACCATGATCCTGGAGATGATCAAGTGTCACAACATGGCAGATATCTTCTATGCTGCCAAGACCCTCCGCAACTACAAGCCAAATATGGTGGAGACCTTGGTAAGCAGCAGGCACTACCAGCATCTGCGTTAACTGCTTCTCCCTTTGTATCCACCTTCCTGCAAGCCTCCAACAGCAAAAGGGGTTCTGGAGGATGCATGTACCCCAAAACGCTGTTTCTTTTGGGGCAGCTGCGGGCAGAAATCTTGTGCCCTATTCTGGGTCCCTGATGGCAGGGTTGGGGCAGGAGCAGCACGTCTGTCCCCACATCTCCAGTGCTGGGCTGGTGCCTGGCGGTGGTTCAGAAGTAAGCCAGCTGGAAATGTTTACCCCGCTTGGATTATGAAATCTCTAAGTTGACAAACGCAAATCACATCCCCCTCAAATCACATCCCCCTCTAAACCCTTTCATTAGGAATTAAATTGAAGGGGAAGGTGAGGGAGGGTACCGGGGGGTGCAGATAATGGAAAGATGATGTGACAAGCATGAAGCCACCAGGCCCATTGGGCTAAATTACCAAGGTATTAAAAAGGCAACATTTCACATCAGGACACAAGCATTCTCCAGGCTCAAATGAACCTGAAACAGCTATTCTGGGAATCCCAATCTCCTGGAGCCACTGGAGGCCAGATCCTCCCCCTGTGTATGAGAGCAGGCCTGCAGAGAGCAGCCGGAGCGGAACAGTTCCCTCTGGATCCATCCTGTGCATCTTCCCCCTCTGTGTGCCTGTGGGGTTTATTTTTATATTATGATAAATTGAAACAATCTCTTTTCTTAATCCTAAAGCATTATGTGCTTTTAGTCTAAGCTACTACTTTGAAGCCCCTCTTCCCACTCCCACCTGGGGATAATGGGATTTTTGTGCTGGTGCTTCAATCTGCCATATCTGTGCTGCTGCTGTGGATTTGGGGAGGTGAGCTCCCTCCCTTTCCTCCAGGCTCAGTCTTCCCTTGCACCCAGGATGCTCCCATCCAAGAGCATCTGAAACCTGGCCTTGTGGTGGTTTTCCACCTTCTGGCTGTTTTGCTCATTGGATGCTTGAAAGAGCAACATCTCGCTGGGAGGGGCACTTCTGATATCTGTGCTACCCTACAGTTCTGTGTGCTATAAATTGCACGAGAATGGGAAGGCACAAGAGCAGCTCACGTAAATGAGGACAAGGATGGACAAAGCTTATGAGCTCAAACAGCGATTTTTGCTATGATCAAGCTGGCCATGCTGGGATCTTAACTCTCTCCTCTATCCCCATACAGGAGCAGTATCACTTCTGCTACGACATAGCACTGGAATACTTGGAGTCCCTGGAGACCAGATAGCACCTCGCCAGGAGGGCAAAGGCAGAGGTTTGCTTAGGGTTTGTGCCAAACTCACATTTCTGCACTTGCGTTAGTGCTGAAGGAGAGGAGGGGGAAACAGCAAAGGACCACAAAAGGACACAAATCAGGAGCAACAAAAGGACCTGGGGAGGTGCTGCCTGTTCTCCATCCCCTGCTCTCCGCCTTCCCTCCCACTGCTCCAAGTGCATGGCCATGGGTCGATGCTGCATCTCACCTCGTCCCATCCCTGCTGTGATGTGGAGTTGGTGAGCACAGGAAGTGGCCCTTCAGCACTGCCTGGGCCTGCTCAGACACATCTGGAACAGCTGGAGAAGACCCCGAGGAAAGGAGAGGACAGAAGGATGCAAGCCTGTTTTGGCTGGAGGAATATTTGGGAAAAAGATCTTTTTGAAATCGTATTTGGAGATGAAGCTGCTCTTCAAGGAGCCCCAGTGGTTCCGGTGTGTTTTGCCCTGCGTGGGGACTCTCTTTGCACTGGAGCAAAGCCCCTGAAGGAAGCTCATGGATTTGTCTACTTAACACAAGCTTGGTTTCCACTGTTGTGTTTCTGTGAATTGTGTCCTTCATGCATTCAGCCCTGGACAGAGGGGGACCCTGGGATGGGAGGCAGGGGATGTGTGATGTCCCTGATGGGGACCAGCCCAGAGCTCTCTCTATGTCCTTTCCAAGCTGCAGCAGTGATGTTTCCCCTATGGCATGTCTGTCTCCATGCAGTTTTCTCCATCCATAGTAATTATTCCTTCTTGGGGGGCTCTAAGAGCTGGTCACACATTCCTGATGCCCACCCAGAAGCCCGGACCCTAAAGGCAAAATCACAGGGCTGATGTTTGAAGGCATTTGATGCCTTTTGCTTTCATCCTGTTGCAGGCAGACATCAGGTGCAGTGTTTGCTGTTTTATCTGGAAAATCCAGGTTGTCATCAGGCAATGGGAGCGAGCTGTGGTGAGGGCTTTCTCTCTCCAAACAGCTCCATAAGTGCACAGTGAAGGGATGCAGGTTTGTCTTCAGGAGCTGGGGATGCTGCTTATCTCGGGGGCTGAGCACAAACCTTTGTCAGTCATTTTTTGGTGAAGTAGAGGAAACCCGATGAGAAACCAGTATCCTCATGCTGGAAATTGCACGTGGGATCCACATCCTTCATTGCCATCTGCCCTGGGCAGCAGAACCTTTCCACCCTTGCTGCCTTCATACCTGCATCATGATCCAAAGCCCAGCAGATGCTGTTTGGTTGCACCAGTCTGCAACGTGAAGATTTCAGAGCCAAAGTGGCTTCTCCAAGGATGTGCAAACCTCTGAGAAACTTCCAGCTGCTCTCCAAGGGTGGAAGGTGAAAGGCCACAAGATAAATCTCTCCCTTGGAGAGGATTTGCCTGCATACTTGGCTCACCCACGTCCTTGCTGAGTAACTTGCACAGCTTGACAACACTTTATCCAAGGGCTATGCAACACATCCCCCTTTGTTTCCATCCTTGCTGTGTGCCACTGTTGCCTTGTGACCACGCAGTCTCATTGCTCCAGTTGGGGGTTGGTAACACAAGCGCTTTGGGTGATGCTGGTGCTTTCATTGCAGCTGCTGTGTGAGGTTGGTCAGCATCCCCTTCTCTCCAGCACCATGTCCATGCTGCCCAGGGAATGCAGGTGCTGTATGGGATTACTGCTTGCAGATGAAGTTTGGCCAGAAAGAAAAAAAAAAAAGTAGTGGCAAAAAAAGTTCAAAACCCCATTTAGTCCTGGGGAGAGAGAGCAGAGAATGGAGGAATTGCAGATTTGTTTCAGACCTTAGGGTTTGTTTGGTTTTTTTCTTTTTAATATTTCCTTGCTGGATGTCTCTGGGTTTTTAGGACAGACTTTGGAATCAAAGTGCTGTAGAAATGAACGCATCTCCAGCCCCTACTGAGATGCTTACGTGACAAGAGGCGAGGGCAGCCTGTACATAGGAATATATATAGAGAAATATATATATATATAAATATAAATACTGTTCTTAAGATGGATAATGTTTATTGGTATTGCAGGTTCGAGTGGTGCTTTTATTTTTTCCCTTTATAATGTCTCCATGGAGGGGACATGAAGGACCCAGGGGGGGCACAGGAGGGACATGTTTGATGTGGGTTGTACCACACACATCCAGCTGTTGCTGTTTCTTTGGTTTGGATTATTATTATTATTTTTTTTTTTAATTATTATTATTTTTGGCTTTCTTTCCTTTTAAGAAAATCAGTTGCACAAATAAATGTTCCAAATTCGTGATGGCCTCTGGCTTTCTCATGCTGGCATTGGGATGGGACTTTGAGGAACCTGGTGCAGAGGGAGGCGTCCCTGCCCTATAGCTGGGAAGGGGGCAAGGGGGGGGAGGGGGAGAACTAGATGATAAAGGTCTCTTCTACCCCAAATCATCATATGATTCAGGGGGGAGAAGAGGAAAAAACAACAACAAAAGAGAGGTATAGTCATACCTTGGTTTGTGCAAGGATGTTTCTGGGGACCAGATACAAGGCCAGGTGCTGGGAAAGCAGAGCCTTCCTGGCATGGAGCATCAGCACTGCTCCTCAGAGCCCCAGCTGGAATGGAGTCAATGCTGGGAAAGGTGCACAAAAGCAAGGAGGGACTTCCAGGGCCTTTCCCAGCTAGAACATGAACACCTGTTGGAAGGAAACCTTCCTGGAAAAGAAAGCTTCTGCATTGTCCTGGGTGATTTATCTATTACAGAGCAGCCTTTGGTTTAATGCGTTGCGATATTAAACACTTCCAGTAACGCTTGAGTCTTAATTTAATGAAGACCAAGGGGGAGACAAAAAAAAAAAAAAAAAAAAAAAAAAAAAAAAATCTAATTGACTTGTCAGAACTGTTTTTCATCTTTAATTAAGGTTCATGAAGGATGCAGTAATTAGATTTGATCAATAAATAATAAAAAGGGGGCTGATGCGAAATGAAACCTGGAAGCACTGCTGGGAAGGATTGTGCGTCCCCCTGGCCAGGGGAGGGTCTGTCCTTGACTGCATGCCCCCAAGTGTCTATCAGCAACCAGGAACAGTGCCCTGTGTCTCACACTGCAACTCCAAGGGTTGTAGGAGACAGAGCCCAGAGGAGGAGGAAGATGCTTTGCTCAGCTTGGGGAAACTGGAGCTTTAGCCACAAGCAAAATGCAGGAGCACGTTGCAATCATGCCTGCTGTTACTGCACGAGCTGCTGATATTCTATTAGATCTGTTGAAATATCTCTACATTTTGACTCATAGGACAAAAAAAAATCTCAAATTGAGCCATTTCTATTTAAAAAAATGAAACAGATCCCTAGGGGAGAAGATAGGAGTTAGCAGTGATGCTGATATTCATTTTTTGGAATGGGGCTGTGGAGGGATGGGGAGCAGGGACCAACGTGCCCCCAGTGCTGGAGAGTTGATTTAAGTTGCTTTAATGGTACTGTAATCTCTATGCCAATGGTGTCACCTCTAAATGTGCCATCAGAAGGCTCAATGGGAAGAACTTGTATTTCGAAATAAATATTTCCTCGCGGTGTGCAAAAATATCTAATCATGTATTTATCCTTAAGTACTTCCAAAAGTCAACATAATTATTCTAGTCCCATTAAGTTTAATTTGCAGTAAATTATGCATTTAGCTTTAAGTTGAGGTTGCTGGTTAGAGTCAAGATAAAGCTCTCGCTATTTATAAAGCAGTAATTCAGCACGGCTATCAAATACAAATGGTTAGGCATGAAAATCCTGCTTAGGAAGTTTGGAGTTTCAGATGGAGGCAGAGACAGAACGGGGCTGAAAGCAAACACACAGCACTGCAGGGAAAGGGCTCAGGGTGTGCTTTGTAGCACAGGGCCTGTGCTGGCATCTCACTGTCCCCTTAGGGATGACGCCCCTGCTGTCCTTCGCTGCTCTGCACAATGCTTAGCAAAGCAGGGCTTGCTCAGGGCTCAGCTGGTTGGGGAGGCTGCCAGGTTCGCGAGAGGAGCACTCAACCATATCTCAACCATATCAGAACTCTGGGCCTCCTAAGGGACAGCCAGAGATGAATGCACCTGAAATTAGCAGGGACTTTGGAAGATGACACCCTGAAGCAGCCCTGCAGAGGCACACGGGGCTGAAGCAAGGTCAGCAGCACGGTGCAGTCATCCCTGCAATTTAGGATGCTATTCTCTACTGCAAGCCTGCAGGTTGCTGCTACAAGATCAATGCGTGGATAGTCCATTCCTGGATGGCCCAGCATGGGATATAAAGAGTGAGCCCCAGTACACAGCCCAACTGTGCAGATATTCAGGGTACCATTACTGAGTTCCTTGGTTACGACCACCCACACGGCTCACAGTTCTGTACATTGGCCACTCTGACCATCCCCTCTTCAAACCAGATTCTTTCAGTGGTGGGATGGTATGCCACTGCTCTCCACTTGCTCAGGTTACCCTTGTTGAACCCATCTGTATACCAGACATCTTCAGGAATGGGGTATTCCTCTTCCTGAATGGGACTCTTTTCTGGTGGAGTGACCATCGTCTCTTCTGGCGCATCACTGTGATACATAATCAAATCTAGGATCTTCTGGAGTTCTTTCAGAGGTGATGAAGACAGACTACTCCTCTGGCTGAGATAAGTAACTCATCAAGCCAAGCCCAAACACAGCAGCTGGGGAGGCAGAAATAAAGGAAGAAAAATTTCTTACCTTTAAAAGATCTCTGGTAGGCAGGGATTTCCAGTGAAATACTCTTATTTCCACTGCCAGCCTTTAAATGAGGGCTGGGAAGGGCTGGATCCTGACTCCACCCCTTGTGGTCACTCAGCTGCGTTGCTCACACCTGGGTTGGCCCTGCCTTCCTACCAGGTGCTCCATCACTGCTCAGGCTGTGACGCAGCACTTCTGCTACACCTGAATAGCACATTCTTCATTTATTCATTCATTGGTTTGTTCCTTTGTTCATTCAGCCAAACCATCTCTGGGTACTTTGCCATCCACTGTTATAGAGCTTTACGGACAATCTCAGTGCTCTCTATCTGTTGTGGTTTTCTTCCACCCAGATCTCAGAGGAGCTGCTCAATGCCTGAGCCACCAAAGCCAATGGGGAAGTGCTACTTTGTGAGGCAGCCACGTGTCTGAGAGCAGCACCACAGCTCCCCGCAGCCCTGTTTGCATCCTCAACCCTGTGAGCCTGCAGGACATGGGGATGGAGGAAGGCTGGGCTGAAGCAGGGGTGAGGTGCTGCATCCAAGGTCATACGGCTGCTGACTGCAAAAGCCAGGAGCTGCACACCCAGCCCATGCTAATCTTCAGGCCAGGCCATGATATCATGATACACACCTGCTATCATATCATATCCCTCTTTTTATTTTTGGCTTTCTCTTTCCCAAGAGCTTTTGGAGGCCGTCAAGGAAAACAAGAGGTGTTTGCAAGGTTAAGAGAGTCAGTGTCTAAGCGTACTGTAAAGGTTTGCAGTAATTTACAGCTGTAGGCAGCAAGCACTCTTTGTGGGGGGAAGGGAAATGCAATTTAAGAGAACAGAAATAAATAAGGAGCTGCAGCAGCTAACACTCTCTGATTTAATCCTCAGCCCATGAGAAAGATTTATTCTGTTATCTGACAGTTTGATCACTCCACGAATCCCGTAGGTCAGCCCATATCTGCTGTTGTTATCTCTGGGCTGCTCCCAGTGTGGTGCATGGGGAAGATTTGTTAAAGGAATGAGCCAAAGAGGGGCTCTGATAAGTTACAGATGGGAAACCCAGAGATCTTTGGTACAGAGGAAAACTATGGGATGCAACCACACAACCGCCTGAGATCTTGTTTAGGCAGGAAGGGCAAAGGCCCTTCAGGAAGGAGGAATCTGCTGCCTGCAATGGGGCTGGGAGAGCTGGAGGCTCCTATGGCTTTGGTCTGGGGGAGCAGGAAATTGTGGCCATGGGCTGTGTGCTCATAGACAAAGAGTTTCCAGGAAAAGGGAATTTGGTTGCATGTTGAGGGCAGGTTTGCTGCCTGTATTGCAGTGCTAACATCAGCTCTTACAATAAATCCCTCCTCTTGAATGCAGGCACATGCCCTAGCATGCCCCAGCATTACAGAAAGGCAGGCAGTATTGGCATGGTTGAGATCTGAGGGACTGTTGGCATCTGCTTGTTAAACTGGCATTAATCTACCGGAGAGATCCCAGTTTCTGCCCTGGAGCACCATTGCAGTGTTCCATGATCACCGCCTGCCTCTCATCCCTTGCTGGGACAACTCTTCTGAGCTATTAGTGCAGGTCCAGAAAGGATTCCCTTTTTTTTTTTCTTTCCCTTCAAAACCAGCAGGAAAACCACTTGTACAGGTGCTGGGCCAGGGGACTGGTTGGAGGAGATGGGTGTGATGGAGAGCTGGGCACAACTCACACACTGACAGGGGTTCAACCCCAGCTCCTGAGTTCCTGAGTGAGGAAGGTGTCACTTCAGTACATCTTGGCTTAGAAGCCAGAAAAACCAAGTGGGAAACACCGTCATTAAACCCCGAGGCGATGAGACGCAGGTTGAAAAGCAACCGTTTCCCAGCACCCTCCCTCCTCTTCCATTGCTGTTTAATAACTTCCCAGTGCAATGTGTGCATTTTGCTGTCAGAGCTGTCTGGGAATGGCACCAAAAAGCCACAGGAGTTTTCCTATGTGATCAGGCACATCGCCACAGAGACATATGCAGAGGGAAAGGCAGCCTGCACCAACAAACAGAGTGCAGACACAAACAGACACAGATCAACAGGCTCACTCCCAGCCAGCCTGAAGCACAGGCACATGCACAGGTGTTAGCAAATGTGTGCAGAGATGTGCATGTGCACACATGGATGCATGGGTTCTCCCTTTCCCTGCAGCTGCATGCACAGAAGTGGGGCACAAATGTCTTAAACGTGCACGGTCCTCTAGATGCATTGCTTGGCATCACCTTGGGTTGGATTTCTCCAGTTAGAATTCTATATGTTGCCAAAATGCAAAGCTGCAGTTGGTAACTAGCCTGTCCTTGCCCAGTGTTGTGCCTTTAATGGACTTCTTTGTTCTGTGCAATGCTATTGACAGTACAGGGGGGTGGGCAAAACGCTGCTGGCCAAGGAAAAGTTTCAGGTTGGGGATGGGGATGGGGATGAACACTGCTGCAGCAGCACAAATTGCACAGGCAGATGTGCTGAGGTCTCATCCTGGGTTGCTGTCCTGGAGCAGAGCAGGCCTGGGTGCTGCACTGTCACCTGGGCTCAAATCTAAGACCCAAAATGTGACTTTGTTTCATAAGGGAAGGAGCAAAAAAAATGCTGAAAATTACCAGGAGGGAAAAGGAAAAGAGAAGGCAGCTTCTTTTTATTTACCTTTTTCATTATGTAGTTCTAAATGTTTCCCTTTGAGGCATTTGCAGCACTTGGTGTTGACATTGGCTTTTCAGGCAGGAGCAAGCTTTGAGTCAGACCACAAAATATTTTTCAATAAAAAAAAATAAAAAGTAACATCAAAAGGCAAAGCACAGAACACTGCAGGAGTGTTGAAACCTGATATTTTCCATTGCTTTTCCTTGGCCTTTCTCCACCCAAAAAATACCCTTAGAAACTCCAGCTCCCTTTGGCTGAGCTCAGGGTGCATTTCCAGGTTTTGCAAGCTATGCTGATCCCTCACGGCCGTGTTTCACCACCAACGTGCCCCCAGCTGCTCAGTTTCGCCCTGGCTTGTGCTGCCTTGGATCCTCATGCAGTGCTGGGAGGAAGAGGGCAGGTGCAGTGTGCTGCGTGCTGTGCATGGGCTCTGTGCATTGAGGGGTGATGAGTGGTGGGAGGAAGGCAGGAAAAGCCCCAACAGAGCTGCAGCCCTTCTCCCTGTTTTTACTGCCTGTTAATCCCAAGTGATGGAGTGACCCAATGCAGAGCCTGAAATGTCCAGATATAAGGCACTGCAGTGCCCATGGGGCAGTGCTCCAGCAGGAGGACTGCTTCTCTGCATGCATTACAGCATGTTAGCTGGCCAGCTTGGTCTTATCATGGGTTAGCACTCCCAGGAGAAGCCCCGGATCTGGGAGGCAGCAGTGCCTGATCATGGTGGCATCTCTCAGCCCCGTGTGGGACCGGGCAATGCCAGGGCTGACAGGAGGGTTTAATGAGGGTTTGAAAGAAACATCTTGTAAACTTTGGAGCGAGAAAGCTCCAGTTTGATTTGAACATGTTTGCTTGGCAGGGGCTGCCTGGGCCCCTGCTGCTGCTGCTTTTCCTGGCGCTAATTAGGCAGCTTTCCATCTTGCCAGGCACAGAAGCTGCTCCCAGCGGCTCAGGGACAGCTGGAGATGCTGCAGTGCTGGGCTGTACCAACATCCTGGGTGGGGACAGGGCACACAGAGATGGGTCCCAGCTGGGTGCATGCCCTGAAGCAAAGCAGTGGTGATGCATGGTCTGGCAGGTGACCCCCAGGCCTCTGGAACATCTCACTTTGCATAGAACACCCTGGGGATTCAGCATTGCCATGGAGTGGAAATCCTTTGCAGGTTCAGGGCCAATCCTGCTCCTGCCCCATATGCACTCTCCCTTCCATTGCAGCCATCTGCTTCTTTTGAAGCTTGATAAATATTTCCTTTCCCCTGCTGTTTCTCCCTTTTGCTCCTCCTGGCCAACATCTTGCAACAAGCAAAACATCTGCAATAACTGAAGCACCACCACCACCCCCACACCAAAAGCCCTTTTCTTGACATGGCTCTGCTTCCCTGGCAACTGTTTGAGGGTGAGGACAAAGCAGTGGCCACTGCTTTTCCATTCCTCCGTGCCCATCCGAGTGCTGGAGATGGGTTTGGAACTGTTGAGGGAATCCACCTCCTTTGTTTAATGTTTGCTGCGAGACCGGTCCCTCTTAATCTCTTACGATGTCATTAAAAGGGAAAACGTTTGCTCTGTGAGGCCTCAAAAGGCCTTTTAAACTACAGTAAAAATGTAATTACTGGCTCACTTAGGAACTTAGCAATGTCTTGGTGCTAACATGCCTAGGTTGGTTTCCATGTGGGACTGCAGGGCTGGGCCTGCAGCTGGGTAGGAAGAGCCCAGCTTTGGCTGCTGGGTAGGTCCTGTGATGCCTCTGTGTTGGAGATATGTTACTGCTGCAGTTGGACAGCTGTTAGTGTTTTACAGAATGCTTTGAGATCTGCAG
Source organism: Lagopus leucura (assembly GCF_019238085.1). NCBI lineage: Eukaryota > Metazoa > Chordata > Aves > Galliformes > Phasianidae > Lagopus > Lagopus leucura. The sequence goes on along the minus strand of NW_024962294.1, from coordinate 2,606,402 downwards.
GTGAAAACCTCAGTGTTCAAGACAATAACCTTGCCCATAGCTTGGAGATGCAACGTTCAGGGTTTGGATCCCATCCTCTTTGAGATGCCCAGCTGCAAAGAGCAGAGTGGTTCTGCAAAGCAAAGAGGTTTGGGACAGATTTGGACCCAGCAGGCCTCGCACCCAATGGGTGCCATCAGCCCTCACACCCCGTGGGTGCCATCAGCACGCCATATGGGGCTCTGGGAGCTGTATGGCTGCATGGAGATGGGCCCAAGGATGGGTCTGTGCTGCACAGCCCTGCATCCCTGGGGCACTGCCGTTGTTGCTGCTGTGCTTCTGTTGTCACGGTGCAGGCGGCAGCAGGGCTGGCACACTGGGGGATTTGTTCCCACGGGCAGATCAAATATGTTGCAGAAATGGAGGTAGCATAAGGACATCGTCCCAATCATTCTGGTTTTCATCATGCTCCTAAAGGCAGATTGCTCTGCTGTGGTTAAACAATACACGCCTTGTGTTTGGGTGGCACGATGAGGTCTGTGTGTTTACGTGCATCCCTTGGGTTCTGCAAAGGGGTTCTGCCACGGGAAGGACAGCCCCAGCATTGTGGGCTGAGCTCACAGGGGAGAAACACCTTCAATGACTAAAAGCCAATTATTTTTATTAGGGAAAAGAAAGAAAACACCTTTATTCATTCTATGTGTGTGCATGTACGTGCTTTAAATTGTAGCAGTCTCACTGTTGAGTGGAACTTAATTATCTTCTTGGGAAGCTGGGATTGCTGAGTGCATCTCACAAGGAGAAGTGCTTCCCCCTGCGCTGCATGGAGGCAGCTTCCAGCAGCCATCACAGCCTCGGCTGTGCCCACAGATCCCAGAGCAGACGGGTCCCTGGAAACAGTTCTGCAAATAAGAACTTGTTATAGTTGTGTTGGTTTTGCTGCCTTTTTCTAACTGCACCGGAGTCATCCTCATGGCAGCATCTCAGGCTGGTCCAAGGGCAAGCATCTGTTTGCAGACAAAGCAATGATAATCACAGAGAGTGGGCCTGGAGGTTCCTGCAAGGCTGGTGGGTGCCCCACTGCAGAGCCTGGGCTGCATTTCCCCCATCCTGCACTCAGCCATATCCTTCCCGCAGGCAGACAGCTCTGCTCAGCATCCCCTGAGTACCTCCTCCCTGTTGAGAGCTCTTAATTACCTCTAATTGCTCTTGACTTGTTCTTAATTGTTCCCCAATAACACCCTGATTAGGGGAAGAGGAGTGTACAGCTGAACTTTTTTCCCCCTTGAGTTCTCAACAGATTGAGATGTCATGTGAAATGCTGTGGGTTTGTCTTTCCTATCCAGCTGTTAATGGCCACGTCTGCTAGATTATGGAATAATCTTCTAGGGGAAACAGTAGGAGCTGCATTACTCCAGCCACTTACATCTAGGTTGGACATAAACACCAGGAAAAAATATACTGGGAAAAGTGCTGCAAATAGGTGTGCACCTGATGGAAGACAGGGGGTTTTGGCCCTGGAGCTTCTCTGATGTGGGGCTGTTGGCCCTGACCCTGTGGGTAAGCCACTTCTACCAAGGGGCTTCTCTGCAATGAGATCCGATCTGGATGCTCAGGTGCTGCAGTGTTTAAAGAGAACCAAAGTGATGAGGTCTGTCAGCTTTCCTGCAAGTTAACTAGGCTTGGTAGGATTCAGCCTTTATGTTTATGGCAAATCAACAGTTAGAAATGGAAGGCTGTTTTCAGTGGCTGATGTTTATTGCTGCTGTAATGTATAGTCACTCTCAGCCCCTCTTGTTCTCAAGCCATGCAAGAACAGCTCTTGCATCTGGGCACCCAGATCCATGCAGAGCTGCTGGGTTGGATCCCAGCTCTGACCCCAGGGATGGGTGTGGGGCTGTGGGGTTCCCTGTGCACCTATGAGCACCTAAGGGTCCTCTGCCCAGGCTGTGGCACTTGGGAGAAGCTCTGCTTCCATCTCCAAGTTTCCAATTGCTCTCCCTCTCTCCTCCAAACACATCTCCTATTGCTTTAGAGAAAAGGACTTCAGGCTTCTGTGGCTGCCATGCTGGGATGCTCTGGGGACAGCAGCGTACGAACTGCTTCTCAGATGCCTATGGTGATGCTCACACCAGCCCATTCTCTGCCCCACTGCATTCCTTGGAGCAAAAAACTGCTTCTGCAGCACACACACAGCACAAGGAGAGCCCTGTGCCGACCCAGCGGATGCTGGGATTCAGTAGCAGCAGTGTGAAACCCACTTCCAGGAAAAGCAAGGAGTGTTAATAGCACCTGAAATCAATAGAAGCACCACCAGATCCATTTTTAACCAGCTGCCTGCAGAAGGTGAATGCAACACTCGGAGATTAATAGAGCAGGTAAGTGTGTTCTTTGGAGAAGTGGCAGTGAAAGCTGCATTAACAAGAAAGCTGATGCAAGGCCAATTTGGGTAGGGGAGAGTGCTTTGAGCTGAAAAAAGGTGGTGAAATGGAGCTTGGGTAACTTTCCAGAGATGCCTAGGCTTAGGATTGGAAAAATCCATCAATATTCTTAGGGGGCAGCTTGTGAGCACTTGAAAGCAATGAGGAATGGACGTTTTAAAGTGCAATCAAGCTCCTGCTCCTCACGACCAGGCCAAGACTGAAGGACCTCAGTGTGCAGGAGATGATGGAGGTGAGAGCAGAATGCAGCGATGAAAGCCAGGAGGCACCAACCTCACTGAACAAATGGTGGCCACTCGGTGTGCTCTGAAGACAGCAAGGAAATACTGCCGTCATCTCCACACCCTGAGGAGCCCTCTGTTATCTCTACAGTTCTCATGTCCTGGTGTCATCAGGCTTGGAGGAGAGCCAGCTGATTTGATTAAGAGGCAGCTCATCTCTTAGCCTCCTCTTGTCAGGCTCTGAACAAATCAGGAATTCAAATCAAGTTTATCTGGCAGTGAGGGCACAGAAAATGTTCTCCTCCATACAGGCTTCATCTGCTCCTATGGTCTTTCCTCTTTTTCCAATTCCTTTTGCTTTCTTGATACTGAGTCTCTTGTTTTCCTTGGGACCAGTATTTAATGCCATCCCCACCAAGGGAGAGCCAATTTTCCTTCTAACTCCATTAAAAAAGCTCGTAATGGAAACTAAAAGGTCTGGACCATAGGGCTAGTTAGTAGCATTTAATTAATTAGATATGAGAAGATGAGTCTAGGGGCTTTCTTAGTGCAGTTTAGTTTTATGGATTGCTATTGCGGGGCTTTTCTCATTGATCAGGAGAGATGCTCTGCAACATGTGCTCCAGAGGGACTCACACCAGGCACTGCATTCCCAGGATGCTTGTGATGAGTTTTTTGGCTACCAGATCTTTGAATGCTAAACGACTGCATTACGTCTTCTGTTGTGTCTGAAGATAAGTGATAAAAGTGAAATTTCTGGTGCCAGAAACCGAAATAATCTATTTGTGGGTGTGAGAACCAGGCTTGGGAGAAAGCAAGGAGAGGAAGAAAGGAGGTGACAAATCCTAACGTTTTAAATGGTCCCTAAACCCATGACTAAGATGATAATTTGTCCTGGAAAGGTACCAGAAATGAGTTAAGCAAACTAACAGCCATAAAGACATGGGAGCATAGTGGGAGCTTTGCCAGATCTTTCCCAAGCTGACAGTGGGATCCAATGGAACTGACAGTGCTGCAGCCGTGGACACGTAGCACAGGTGAACCTGGCCTGCAGACACGTGCTGTGTGGGCTGGGGGCTCTGATGGCTGCTTGAGCAAACAGCCAAGCATTGCATATCACCATAAATCTGTGGATAAGCAGGGTCAGATTGCTTCTGGGCAGGTGCTGCTGCTACGACAGAGCCCTGCTCCTCCAGCAGCTCCCCTGCTCCGTGCACTAAGGCAGCTGATTCCCCACGAACCCCCCGTCCATCCCTCAGCCTGTTCCACCAATGGCTCCTGCTGACCGAGGCAGAGCAGCGTGTCCCAGGTCTGCACAAACTGGGACGTCTCCCTTCTGTGCAGAGACAAAACCTTTTGTTCTGCTCTGTTGTTACGGGAGATCACAGCGAAGCTCGTGTGCTGATTCCTCTCAGAATAACTTCGGTGCTGGCTCAGGGCTCCTCCCATCCTCCTCTGCAAGCACAGTTTGCCAGAAGGGCTCCTCGTTTGGCTGTAATTATTACCGTGTGTATGCACAGAGAGGCCCCGTCTCCAGCACGCAGAACCTTCCCCTGTCTTCTGTTGACTCAAGGCACTCAGAGGGTGAGCTCAGACTGCATTAGGAGCCTTAGGTCTGGTGGGAATTCTGTTGCATTGCACCATCTGGGAGGCCTTTCTCTGCAGCAAAGGGAGGACAAACACTGCCTCCAGCCTTTCCAGTGGCCCCTGCTTGAGTTCAGAGCTCTTGTCATTCCCGTGCCTGGCTGATGCTCTATTATTGAAGTTTCAAGCTTTCTCGTTCAGCAGCTTTAACCAAATTTGCTCAGAAAATTAGAAAATTGCTATGTATATATCCAACCCACTTCTCTTGTCAGTTCTGATTTAGTGCCAGAGATCAGAGGGATGCTCAGGTAGGAGCATCTGGTAATTACCCTCAAAGATACCTGGGTCCCAAAGGCAGCCTTGAGAGGAACAGATACTGTGAGAGGGGCTGGCACAGGTGCTGCTGCACGGAGCTCAGAGCACACACGTGGAAAGGCACAGCAGAGAGGATCCAGCATCGCCTTTTCTCCGGGTAGCTGCAAAACAGTGGGTGCTTTTTGGGGATCTGATGCAGTCTTGGGCCCCAAAACTGAGGGGTCTGTAGAGTAGCCCCATAGAGCCCCAGCAGATGGCTGCACCATGGCAGGGTATGGGGGCTGGCTCCTCTCGGCCAGCTGCCAGCAAGGCAATCACTGCTCTTGGGAAGCAGAGACTCGAGGAAATCATTTGAAATATCCTTGTGCCACATGTGCTTTATTTTGAGAAGTAGACAATAACCCTGCATCCCCAGATGAAATATTGAATTTTAAGGGAGATGCAAACAAGTACAAATGAATAATGTCTCTGATCATAAAGAAAGCATTTGCTAAAATTAAAATGGAATGCATTACTGTCTGGGCTGGAAACTGAAATGTCAGTAGAGCTACGAAAGGGGAGGCTGACTGCTTAGTGACCAGATACATTTATTGTTTTCTTTCCATTAATGCCAGTGGCAGTATTAGAGAAAAAAGCTCCAACTGCCTGATAACACTTCAGAAGTGAATTAAGTCCAGTCCTTGCAGAGGTCTCCTCAGCTTATGTTCAGAATGGAGACTTGAATGGCCTCGCATCCAGAGTGACTGGGGTGGGGAAGGGAGAATTAATCTTTCTGAGCAGAAATAATATAGATAATGTCATAATAATCATTAAAAGGACAAGTGAAATTGGTCTGGTCCTTGAAGCAATCAATATGACCCATTATCCAGTTGAATTGGCATTTGATGGGAATGGCTCATTGTTGTTTTGGATGTGCCTGTGTTTCACATCATCACCTAATTCAGAGACAGAGGTGTATTTATATCCTGCCACGTGCATTGGGAAGGAGTTTGTGGCAGGCTTGTGTTTGGGAAAGCTGCTGTGGGCTGACCTGGAGGCACACACGTTTGAGCATCCTGCAGGATCCATCTGAGTACCTCTGTCTGCACCAGTGGACACTGACCAAACTGCCATCCACAGCCTGCTGAAGTTAATGAAAAGCATCTGATGACTCCAGTGGGCTTTGGGCCAGGGTCAATGTGTAGACAAACATTCTGCTCGGTGATATGAGCACCATCTGTAGGCACGTAACTGCTTGTTGGCTGGGCAGATGCTCTTGTGAAAGTTCAGGCCCAGCCAGATGGTGGAAAACTTGTTCTGGGGGATTTGCCTGCCTCATTCTGTATTTCCAGGTGGGTCAGCTATTGGGGAAAGGGTGTGAAGTAAGTTCTGAAAATGGTATTTCCTGCACGGACCATTGGAGCACTGGACTGTGGCATGGGGGGCACTGGGAGGCTGGCAACAAGACATCAAAAGGAGCTTGTTTTTGTGAAAGCACCGTGATTACAAGTGATTACTGATTACAAGCATCTGAAGTTGGGTCCATAAGCCCCGAAACACCCACGGGTCTGGATTCCAAGTGTCACCTTTGGGCTCTGGGAGCACACTTGGCCATGCTCTGACCTTTCTGCTTCTCAGGTGCCCTGGCAGGAGAGCTGGTGTGTTTGTGGTGAGCTGCCGGAGGACTCGGTAATGAATCTGGTGGAGGAATGCTCGTGCAATTGGTTGTAGCAGCAAAGCTGACAACAAGGCACTGCTTGGAAAGGCAGGAACCAACAGCTCAGTGCTTCCAGCCTCTCCAACTGGATGTGCACGAGAGCCCTGACCGTTGCCACAGCGTGGCACTCCTTCGTTGGCGACGAGAGAGTTAATTCTCATTTCTCACTGAGCGGAGGTAAAAATAAATAAATAACCCACAAATTCAGTTCAATTAAACTGAAGCCTACTGGGTCTGCTGCTTTTAGACTTATTTATTTATTTATTTTACATTTTTGTAAATGAATCTTCCAGGGTCTTCGAGCACTTACGTGGGGAGTGACAATCACAATCCGCTGCCTCGCCTCTCCCCATGCTGCCTCTCCACGGGAGCTCAAGAAATCTTAACATCCCATCAAAAGCTAATTACATTCTGACACACCAATTGGAGACATTGAGAGGTGGGGAGGGGAGAGCAGCTTACATAATGGCTTTAAAATTACATGGCGCATGCTGAATACTTGGTGCTCTGAGGCTCCGATAGTTTGGAGCAGCAGATGGAAAAAGGGAATGGAAGGAGTTATAATGCAGTTTGTACTTGAAACCCACTCCATGTTGCAGATGTAAGACCTCTTCCTGAGCCTTGTCTTTCAACCACTGCAGCCTATTTGGAAGGGGAAGGTTCCCCCAAACCTCCCCTTCTTAAGTCTCTTTCTACCTATGGGATCAAGGGCTTACTTGAGCAAAGGGGGTGGATGCCATCTCTTTGTTCTCTGGCTGCTCTTCTGGGTCCTGCTAAGGAGAGACAAACCCAGGAGAGAGTAGGGAGCTGAGGGTGAGGTGAGATGCCCATGGGCAAAAGGATCCCATCAAGGGGTCCTGGTAGCAAAGCTGCTGACAGGTAAGGGCTGCAAGAATCAGTTGGGAACATGTCCCATTGTAGTCAATCCAATGCAGGGGGCCATGGGGCTGCAGCATCCACCCCCTTGTCCTGGGGAAGGTACTGTTTTCTGAATAGAGTGATCAGGATGTGGTTTTCCACCAGCTGCCCTGGTAGCAAGGTAATTCTTTCTTAATGTTATTGGCTGAGCTCAGGAGCATGGCAGGAGGGCTGTGGCTGACCAGGCAGCAAATTAACTGGAATTTCATTATCTGATAATTTATATGATGCCTGTGTTTTTGGTGAGGCGCCTTCATTAATAGAAGATGCCCTCTGTCTGCTGACTACATACACTACTGGCTTTTCAGAGACCCCATGTAGGGCTTCCTTTTCTAGTGACCTTCATAAAAGAGAACAAATGTTCCTCGTTTCCCTTGATTTTGATAATGAATTTTGTTCCCTTCTGCTTTACAAGGATTTGTTCTTCTGAAAACACCACAGGCTCACATTTCAATCTATGCTGCTGTGAATCAGGATTCACATCCTCGATGTGACTTGTGTTACAAAAGCTGCTGGGCAGCCTAAGATAGATGTTTGTGGGGATGGATCCAGCACGTGTGTCTGGGAATGGGAGAACATGAGCAGCAAAGGCCACCACCTCAGCTTCTTGTGTGGAAGCCCTCAGAGATGCTGCTGGGTGGGCACGATGCCACTACTGTGCTGTCTTCTTTCCCTGGGCGCTGTGAGGCATTGCAGGACATCACCTGCCCTGTCCCATGAGGAGGGTGGTACGTGGAAGGGTGCAGTGTGGACAAACATCCTCCTGTCCCTGTGATGTGTTGTCCCCTGGATGTCTGGTGCTCTGCTTTCCATGCTGACCAGTCTGCTTTGGAGCACTGTGCAGCTCTCTGTCCTCCTGCGGGGACTGTGGCAGCTGCAGAGAACCCCGCTGGCTCCTCAGGGTGCTTGAGCATAAGCTTCTTTGAGGTTTTTCTTAGCTGAAGAAAACACAGGCTCATTAAATCCATTTCCAAGCTCCAGTGACGTGGAGAGGTGACATCAGAGACGTGACTCACAGCACACCAGCAGGAGAGCAGCCCCTGGGAGGGCAGCTGGTGCTTTGGGCTGTGCAAGGAAGGAGGCGCATTGCAGCCCAGCTTGCCCAGGGCACAGGCAGACATTTCTCCCTTTCCCTGGGCTCTCATCTGAGCAGCGTGGGGAAAAGCTTCCCTGTGGGTGCAGGAGCTGGTGAGACCCCATTTGCAGCCTCCAGCCACACAGATGGGTGGGAAGGGGGTGGTCCCTAATGCAACCATGTTGTCACTGCACTGTGACCATCTCCAGATGCCTAAAATTTCCAGACCTGCTGCACTGTGGGGATGGCACTACTGGCTTCCTGGCTAAGTCTGCTGTTTGCAGCACCATCCATACTCGGGTACCAATGGACAGTGTTGTCCAAGCACTCTTTGTCCTGGGGACTCCTGTGCTGCCTGTTCTGCTCCCCCCACTTCAGGGCACTCACAGGTGGGGGCTTTGCTTTTTGAAGGCTGCCCCTCTCCATCAGAAGGGTGTTGTGCTTTGGCTGGGAATTAATCTGCTGTCAGCAGTGAAGGGCAGAGCTTCTGCGGAGTGACAGGCAGGGACACGATGTTCCCCTTCCCAGCCTCCCCCTCTGATTGATGTACAGAGCAGTTGAGTATCTCCATTTCCTAGTGCTCAAGGGCTGCAGTGAAAGCCTCTCCTGGAGAGATAAGGGTACTCCAGAGCACCACAGAATCAGCAGTGCCAACTGGCATGGAACATGGGAAAGACGGCTGGTGAGCGAGAGTGGTACTCTGCTGTGCTGCGGATGCTGTGCCATGCTGCTGATGCTCCCCTGGGACTTCTTGTTGTCCCCAGAGGACTGCATCCACTGGGGATGGTGCTGCAGTGCCTCAGCTTCAGGATGCAGCGTGCAGCGTTCATTCTCTTTCCTCTTAATTCGAGGAGTGAGGATGTGAGTGGAGGGGGAGGAAGAGGCAAAGCTCAATTTGCAGTCCTGGTTTCAGAGGATGGACTGGGGGGCAAAGTTGGGGTTTTGAAGATCCTGGTCCTTCCTGATCCTCCTTGATGTTTGGCCTCTTTAAACAACACATTACCCTGAATCTGAAGATGCTGTGTTGCGTTATCTAGGTACCAACACATCAGCATGGGACTGAGGAGAGGCCTGGACAGAGTGAGCCCTTCTGCCCTGAGCCATGGGAATGCCCAGCACTGGGCTTGGGATGGGAAAATCCAGTGTGAAATGGGGCTTAGTGTGGCCTTTTGTAATAGTATGAACTGCATTCAGCAAATGGACAGGGATTTTGTTTTAATCTGAGTTCAGTAATAATTAGGATCAATACCTTAGTCTTTTGTGTATGGTGGGTCAACGACTCCATCCTGGTACAATCTGCTTCTCTGCAGCACCCATCGCTTTGAATTCAGTGTCAAATCTGAATTTTTGACAAAAAGGGGAGATTAAACCCAAGTTGAAACCTAGCAACACGGCACACTTCTCCCCTGAGAAGGTGGAGAAACTGGTATAGACTTGACCAACGGCCCCTTTGGTGTCTTTGGAAAGATTGAGGGTTGTCCAGCTGCCCCACCTCCTACCCTACTTCCCCTCCATCAAAGCCCTTTCTGCCCTCACTGCTCCCTGTGTGCAGTGAGAGCTGGTGGGTGCTTCAGGGCACAGGGTTCTGGCAGCTCCAGCTCTCCTGCAGCACAGTGCTGGTGGTGGCTGCCATCTCTGTGCAGAGGCACAGTGTGAGTCCTGCCGTTTCAAAAGGGCTTTACCCATTCTTTGTACCAGTAGGGGTTAGTTATAATGAAATCTGGACTTCATCTCTCTGATCCTAAGGTTTTCTGGCTGTAAAACAGTTGTTTGTGCTATTGTGCCCTGAGCTGTTGGAAGGAGAAGCAGTAGAATGAGGCTGGAGCACAGTGGCAGCTCCTCATGCTTGTTGGGTGCTCAGCCCTCAGCTCAGCCCCAAATGGGGAAATGGATGGATCAGGGCAGAGCCATTATTCTCATGGTTAAAGATCCAAATGCATGGAACAATCACCTTTGCATCAACCACCTTCACTTGTCCAGGCAGAAACTGGCTCCCAGATTACGCTCTATGTTAATGTGAGCAGCAGGCTCTGCTGGTTGGGACTGCCATTTACTGATGGCAGATGGCATGGCTGGAAGACATTACTGGATTTGGGATTTTCCAGGACGCAGTGAAGTGCAGCAATAACCTGAAGTTCTGCAACAGGAAAAGTCTTCTCCAAGAGAGTTGTGATGCATTGGCACAGGCTGCCCTGGGAGTGGCGAGGTCACCATCCATGGGGGTGGTCAGTAACCATGGAGGGGTGGCACTGAGGGCCGTGGGCATGGGGGGATGTGTTGGGGTTGGACCTGGTGACCTGAGAGATCTTTTCCAGCCTCTGTGATTCTATGAAAGCTACACTGTCCCAGAGATGTGTTATCCTGCAGATCAGGGATGTATCTCTTAAGGAGAGCAAGTTTGTAACCGTGAACCCAGGGATGTGTCCTGATCCTTTGCTGAGCAGGTCTGGGCTCTGAACACACTGTATCTTTCTGCTTGCTTTTTGTGCAGAAGCAGATGGGGAACCTTGGATGTAAGGGGTGATGCTGCAGGCTACCAGCAGTGCTGCAAGGTGGGAGCAGGGTGGGAGCACACCTACAGAGTGATGTAAGGAGGGAAACATCTGAAGGTTTCTCTACACAGGAGCTCTTTATTTCTGCCTATCTGCGTGCAATTGTGTTTCCTCAGTGTGAAACTTGTGTCTGTGCACGTTTAGATGGAGGGCTTGGCAACGCTGATTTTTGCAGAAATCAGGTCATGTTTATGAAGCGTTGTCACTTATGGCAAATTAGTTTGTCAGCTCTGTAAACGTGCACGTCTGGGATGGTGACAGGAATTAATCTAAATCCAAACACAGAGATGTGATGCGGGGAAAGCAGATGCTGAATCAGAGAAATGACCAAAGAAGTTAATATCTTGCCCACATAGGATGGAACTACGGGTACAGCACTGTCATTTTGCCACTGGACTAAAGTTTCTCAATAAATAGAGAGGCAGACCCCTCGATTCGTGGGTTTTACAGACTGGTTGGCCTGCAGAGCACAGGCTGATTTCCCTGAGAAGGTGAAGGGGAGGAAGCAATTCTCTTCCTCTGAGTTACAAGTGGCAAATTACTGACAATCAGCGCAGAAAGTTTTCCAGCACCACGGATGATGTTGTTGGCTTTGGAGCTGGAACCGTTTGGGTGATTTGGAGAGAGCTGGAAATTGCTTATGACCTCATGGTGTCAGGTGTCTCATCTACAAGAAAATATCCAGAAAATACACCCCAGATGATTCCTGTGGGGTAGTAGGAGTCATCAGCTGGCGAGCTTCCTCTGAATTCAGTATGTTGGGTCAGCCAGGTTGAAGGTATTGGAAACCACAGGCAGATAAATATCAAGGACTTTGAGTCAGAGCTGTGTGTGCTGAAGACATTCAGTTGTTCATAGGGGGTTTGGGTCAGTCTGTAAATGAGTAAATAAAGCGCAGAATGGAGCAGAAACCACCTCCAAAATTTCCCATGAAAATAAAAAGCAAACCATCGGTTGTTTTGTTTTGCCTCCTATGAATATCAAAGGCAGCACGTGGTGCCGGGAGCCCAGCAGTGGGCTCTGAGTCTGTGTGCACTGCCAGGAGAGCTGTGAAGGGCAGAGCTCGTTTGCAGCAGCTGAAATGGAAACGGAGAGACTTTGTGCCACTTGTTCTGCGGGACCGGAGATGGAGAACGTTGGCAGAAGTGCTGCTGGAAGCACCAATGCCATCCAGCACTGCATCTCAGCAGTTTCAGCTCCTGCTGATTTGTAAACATGAGTATTTGCGGTGGAAACCTTGCTTGCAGAACTCTGCTCATCTAATGGCAGAGAAAACTGGGCTGTGCAGCTCGGTGCTCTGCCACAGCTGGGCAGACCCTGGCACTGGAAAGCTCATTGCCATCATAGGCGCCGCTGCCCCCAGCAGAGGCAATGCTAGAATGATACCAAGCAATTGTTTAGTGAATGATTCTGGATAATGAAAACGCAGAGGAACAGAATTGGAAAGTTGTTCGCAGCCACTCGCTAAAGGAAAGAAATGGAGGAATTTATCATGTCAATGGTTTGCCTATGAATTATTCACTCGCTTTGCAAAAAAAAAAACAAAAAAAGTAAATAATCTCCTCCCCTGCCCAGTCTGAGATGAGGTTTGCTGGCTTTGCTGCAGTGTGTTTGTGCCATACTGGTTGTTTGTGCCATACTGGTTGCTGGAGGTGCCCCCTGCCATGTGCTGAGCTGCGCATCGCACGCGTGCCACGTGAGCCCAACGGCTGGGGGAGAAAGCAGCGGTGCTACATCCAGGAATGGTGCCAGCAAGGCTATAAACAAGAGGGAAGGCTATTAACGGTGTATAACCTGATGCTGCTATACCAATAATGGGAGGAGTCTATGCATCAGCAAGGGACATTAGTGCAATGTTTTACTGTCTCCGCGCTCCTAAGCATCCATTTGGCAGCAGGAAGGGAAATGCCATTGAAATAGAGTTGACGAAGGGAGGTAGGAAGAAATATGTTGCTGGGATGGAAAGGAAGGCGGATGGGAAAGGACAAAGGGTTGTTTTGTTTGCTGCTGTAGGGAAGGGAAGGGCTGAGCCTGGGGACCGATCTGTTGGGGATGGAGAAGGGGCAGCTCCAACCAGCAGCATGTGGCAGGTTGAGCATCTCTGTGCCTTCACTCCTGCTGGAGATGGGTGAGCTGAGAGCCCGGAGAGCGTTACTCCAACTTGGGGCTGCAGAAGTCACTGAGGGAGAGGATAAACAGTGGGGAGCGAGTTTGTCTCTTTCCTGTACTACTTGAATCCACACTGATTTAGCTGAAGATGGTGTTTAATACCCCTGCTAAGTCATCACAGCGAGAACTGTCCGCACAAGGGCTTTCAAGGTATTTGCTAAATTGTTCTCAAACCTTGGCTAGAAAGTGGTATAATTTACTGGAATAGGCAAAATCTGACTCTCATTTTCATAAAATAACAGTGATAAAATCAAGGCAATTTCTTAAGAAGCTAAGCTTATAAAGCTAAGCTGAGCTCTCGCTAAAGACACATTTTAGTCTAAGAAATGAGACCAGAAGAAAAAAAAAACAACAAAAAAGCAGATTATCACCTATCACCTGCAATAAGTTTATACCTGCATGCCTTTTTTTAAGACCTTCTCCAGGCTGCACTTCATTCTAGCATGGAGTGAGCTCTGTGCTTTTCCCCAGGCCCAGTGAAGGAGATGCATGGAGCACAGGGCTGGCTCGAGTGCTTGGTTTTCCTTCTGCTGAGAGAGGAAACACAATCGCACCCATCATTAACTCAGGGCAGAGGAAGGCCATGTGTTGTTGTTGTGAGTACAGTAGACTCTCCTAAGTGGTAACAAATGGGAGTGGTAGTGTTGGATTACTCCTCTGTGGCTGGGCTGGGTGGATCAGACATCATTCATAGGAGGGGAAGGTGTTCCTGGGGAAGCGTTGCTAGTAAGCAGCTATTGATCGGCAGAAAACATGTGTCTGAGGTCTCACAGTCATTTCTGCTTTCTCTTTCTTATGTTGTCTTGAATGCCCCATGGTTCAGCAGAAGGATTTTATGTGCACAGTGAAAGTGGGAAATAAGGTGATGCTGAGATTCTCATTCTTGCTGAGGCGATTGAGGAGGCTCAGCTTGTCAGCCCTCGGGCTGGAAAAGTTCATCCTTTCTAGTTCAGACCTCAGGTGAATGGATTTATGCGAGGTGAGTGTGTGGGAGCAGAGCCAGGGTGAGAGGCAGGTCTGTGGAGGTGGCCTGTAGTCACAGCCTGGGGTTTACATGGGCTCAAATCAGCTTTGCAGGCTCTGCCCAGGGGAGAGGAGAGGCTGTGTGTTGATGCCCCCATCTTCTCTGTCCTCTTCAGTGCACAGCTGTGAATAATTAGAATTATCAATGTGAGAACAAAGCCGCATGATGCCTGGTATCCAGAAAGCTTTTGCTGTATCACTTTACCCCAAGGGCTTGACCATGGCCTTGGGCAAGTTGATGGTTGGACTCAGTGATCTTGAACCCAAATGGTTTCATGATTCTAAGAGGTTGGCTCAAGCCTGGTGGGGCTGTCCCATAGCCTGAGGCTGTAGGTAAGAAAGACAGAAAAGTGTTCCCATCCACAAAGCAAGCAAGTGGGTCCTGGAAGTGAAGACTGCCCTTGGTGAGGCCAGATGGGGACAAAGCACAGTAGGTAAGCCCAGAGCTGCTGCTCCAGATGGCAGCGGATGATGGTAAATCTGGGTTTGCATGTGAAGGAGGCTATAGCTCTCTGTCTGGAGATCGTGTGCTTCAGTTTCCTACGCTGGGAGGACCTGAGCAGAGTGGGCTTTGTGCTGGCAGAGGTGTTAGAAGGAAAGTTAATTCTGCAGCATAAAGACTGAAATAATCAATGGTGTGGAGAGCTGGTGCGTATGCATACATGTGCGTGCCTGGGGAGACCTTGTGAGGTGAGAAGTGACACCATGTGCCTTTAATTTGGGATTACGTTGGGCATCTGGGGTGAATTGTGTCCAGGGATCAGCGTGTCTGGTTCACACAGGGAGCGTGCTGTGGGCAGGGATGAATGCCTGAAGGATGAGCTGGTTTTCCTGGGAGCCCCATTTGCTCCCACTGTTTGGCCATGGCAGCCTTTTATCGGCCCTGCTAAAGCCAGCTGTCTGTGAAGAGGTTGTTTCTAAAAAGGCACCACATTAACTTCTTCCCAAAATGGAAGACTGTGTGTGCGTAGAGCAGACCCATCCAGATAGGTGAGCCTGAGCATTTCGTGCCACTTCCTCGCAGATCTGGAAACCCTCACAGTGATTACGGTGGGGATGGAGACTAAATTTTGCCTCCATGTAGATTCAAGGATAAAACGACAGATGTCTTTCATTAAACATCTCCGGAACGAGCTGTTCAGGAGGCAATATGTATTCAGACGCTATCAATATTTCATAAAGCTGTAATAGATGTTATCATAGATCCTCCATCCAATATTTATTGCACCATAAGCACTGATACATTGCACAGAGCTCCATCCGTCCCTCTCCTGCCTGTCCCCCACAGGGCACGCACCCAGGTACGTAGCATCTAAATAAAGTGCAAACCCAGTGCCAGGATAAATTCGAAGGAGTATGAAGTTGTTTGTTACTTCAGGCACTTTCGAGCCCAACGATAATGAAACAAATCTGTTTGCAGAAGGCATTTTTATGGAAGGGTTTCAAAGTGAGTTGGCTTAGTGTAAATCTCTGGGTTGGGGCCATTAGAAAACATGTAAGCTGCAGCGAGGCAGCAGGCTGTGTCTCCAAGTCTGTGGGTGCTGGAAAGCAAAGCCCTAAAAATAGCAGCGTGGAAACTATGAATGCTTTTGGGGAGTTTGCTGCACCAGTAGGAGAGACCTGAATATGCCCAGAGCCAGGCTGGCCCCACCAGCATCCTATTGAGCACCCTGAGCAACCTTACTTCTTCCAGGGGAGCCGTGGAGGGATAGGATTGGACCAGAAAGATTTATCATTGGGATTTTCAAAGGATTCTAATGGATGACATTTTATAGCCTGTGTCACCCAGGAGGTTGGACTCCTGGTTGCAGTAATCCCTCCTGCCCTCAGAGCCCATCTGTCTCCTGGAGGCCAGCTGTCATTGGCCTTGCACTTATTCCTAACCTGGTCAAACTTCTAAAAAGTGCTTGGCTTTACATCACAGGCTGTTGCAATGGATAAAGAGGAGCCATCCAAAATCAACATGGTGCACATTAAATGACTGAGGTTTTTTTAATTAGCTTTTTAAACGGAGTCCTAAAAGAACTGATATCAAACAGCATTTTTTTGAGACCCTAAATGGCTGGTCCTGACCCTGTCCCATGTAACGTCTCCAGCAACGATTTGGGGAAGAAAAGGAGAAGAATCCATTAAATCCTCATTGAAAATTTTTCGAAGTGACACAAAGAAAGGGGAAGAAAAGCGACTCTTGCAGAGCCCCAGCCAATGATGTGGAGCCTCAGGCTTGCTTGGCAGCCCTGGGTCAAGTAAACATGGTATTTTTATATGGTCAAATGTCAGCCCATTCATCACATTTAACACAGTTGGGTGAGGGATCCCCATCTAGCCCTTGGAAGGCTGGAGAATGGGTAACTGATGACTCAGGAGATGGAGGTCATCAAGCAATGCCTGCGGACAGTTTTACACTGCAAGGTTGTGATGCCTCTGTGCTTCAAAAAGGACATGGAAATATTGGAGGGGGGGGAAGGTTCAAGGAAGAGCCAGAAAAAGACTAATGAATGGGAAATCACACATTTCTGAGAGCAAATCAAGGAGTATGATCTCCTTAATTTGGCCAAGAGTTGGTAATAGCTGGCTGATAACATCCTTACGCCTGTAGGGAGGAGACATGTCCTACCAAGAGCTTCATGGCACAGCAGGAGCAGTGTGAGCAGCAGTGCCCAGATCCTGGGCCAGGACAGCCCAGCCCAGAGCAGGGTGTTGTATTTAAACAGCAAAGGAAATGAGCTGCTGGTAGCACTGGATTTCTCATCACTTGGATGTTTTGGAAGCAATTAACTCCAAAACATCCTTTCTCAGAGTTATGCAAAGCATCCTACTGAGCTCCTCGCTGGGGTTTCAGCAGGGTCATGAACTGTTAGAAAATAACTCAAACACCTCCTTTACAGAAATTTTATCATCTTTTCAGGCCCGTGGGGCCCTGACGGGAAGCAGACCATAAGGAATGCGCACACGTGTGTGCCGAGGGGGGAAATGATGTTTTAGGACATTTAGTGAAAAATATGAGCCCAAGCAGCCTTCAAATTTGAAGCACAGGTGAGATAAGAGCCTCCTTCCCTTCAAAATACGGTGCTGAATAGGTTGAGGGACCTGCAGAGGATGCAGGTGGTGGAGAAGAGATCAGGGCTGCTGCTGGGGACTGGGCTGAACCTCGTCTGCAGGTTTTCATCCATCACTTTTCTTTGAAACAACCCCTGGAACCCAAACATCACATCTGCAAACGAGTGGGGCTTTAGCTTTGATTCCCCATAAATCACTGGAGAGCAGCGGGAGGGCTGGAGTTTAACGAGCTGGTTGATGGGGCAGGCAGGGAACGTTTCCCTTCGATTCTTTTAGGGACTGGAGCCCCCAGGTTTGACTTCGAGTTTCTGTGGAACAGAAAAACATTTGCTGATGTAAGGGAGCCTGAAATAACTGGGCTTGGGGGCTGCTGACACTTGAATAAATCCAAATGTCCCGGTGTTTGGTTAAACTCGAATCTGAATGTTTGTGTGTGTTTTTTACAGCATTTACTCGCCTCGGGGAGCAATTTGTGGAGCTGAAATAATCCAAGAGCTTTTCTTTTCTTTTTTTTTTTTTTTTTTTCCTTTTTTTTTTCTTTCTTTCTTTCCCTGCCTGGTATTTCCACCCTTCTGGAAGTGAAAAAGTCTCGAGAAGATTGGATCATGCATTATTTTTACCCTTGCAAATGGTTCCCAGACGCATCGAGCTCAAGCTGTGAAAAATACAGAGCACAAGCACTGGCTCCTGAGATGCTGACCATGGGGCTCAGGTTGAATACAGTCACACAGATAAAACCTCTGTGGGGTCCCAGCTGAGACTGCATCACCTCGTGGGACCTTGGCAGCAACACAAGGCTGCTGTGCCCGAAGCTCTGGTGGGAAGAAGCACACACACCTTGGCTCCTCCGAGATGAATTTCAGATTTCTGAGCAAACCTGGCTTCCTGACAACTTGGCTTCATCTGCTGATTACATGTAACACATAACCTCCTGAATATTACACGTAGCATGTTTAACTGCTTAATTTACTTTGGGAAATATTGCCAAGTGCAGCTATTCTGTTGACATATCATTTGCATGATAAACTTGTATGCTTTAAGCCACGAATAGAATGCATCTGTGAGCTATCCATCCACACCTTTACAAGCTCCCAGCAGCACAGGATCTTCACACCTACAGTTGGAGCCCCACATCATGTCTGGGGAGGGAAGGATCCCTTCTCTGGGAAAGCAGACTCGAGCCTTGTCTACATCAAGGAATCAGATGGAGTTCTGAAATAACTTCCTGTGCAGACGTTCTCTTTGGACTGGAAATGGCTTATATTTTTAATAACTCCGAGCAGCTATTTTTGCTTGGATACGACTGGAAATGACATTTCTTGCTTAGACAAAGAGCTATTCCGGCTTATCCCCTGCTGTGTGCTCACTGCAAGGAGCCTGTGGCTCGGCCTAGGGCAGAACTTCACATGCACAAGTGTATTGATGGGTGGGAGCAGAGCCCAAACCCTCCCACCCTGGACCTCACATCCACCCCTTGGCTCCTCTCCAGGCTCCTTTTCTTAGCATCACGAGTTTCTATCTGCACCTTTTTGATGTAGCAGACGTTGCTCTGATGCCTATCAGCACTAACAAGCACTGCTCCCTCTGTGCCCTGCTCTATGGGGCAGTGTCACCTCCTTGCTCTCCATCATATTAGGCTTGCAGTCATGCAGTGCCCTGTAAAGCTTCAAGGCCTTTGAAAACTGAGGGCTGACATCTTGAAGTCTAATTTGACACGTTTCCAACAGGGGAAGCATTTATTATATTAGACAAGTTGATGCAGCTCTCAGGTTGGGAATTGCACTTATTTGCTGTAATAATCGTGTAAAGTCCTCTTCTTTTTATTGTGTTATCTCTTTTTAATCATGCAGAGACGCTCCCCAGTAATTTTAATCAAAGGCTCAAGCATCACTTATCTGAAAACTAATGACTCAACTCAATGAGAGGAGAAACTTTGAAGAGCTCGCAATTGAGCTGGGAGGAGTGAAAAAGGAGAGTTTATTGGAAACTTTGTTCTTTCGTTAAGGTGTGTCATTATTCCACCTGATTTTAGCTGGGGAGCCTTTGTGTGTGTTGGGAGTGAGACAGAGCTGCAGCTTGCTGCTTTTCCTGAGCCTGCCACATTTAGCAACAGGGCTGACGAAAGGAGACGTCCTTGCACAGGAAAGACATCTCCATTGGAAAAACCTGGTTTGGTCAAAACTGTTCTTTCCTTGGGAGGAAAATGTCAAAACTTCTGATGCTTTTTCCCTCTTTGATGAGAACATTTGTAAATATATTCATCTTGGCGTTAACACTTTCATATTTTAATACCATTTCTAACAAGAGAAGGAAGGATCTTTTGTTTTTCTTTGACTCAAAACAGAAATTCCTGTGGAAGCCTCAAAAATTTTCTCATCAGAAACCCAAAAGGATTTGGTTTGTAAACATAAACCTTCTATTCACCACTCGTTCCTGCTATTTTCACAGAGGAAGCTCATTGTCTATGTTGGAATTTAATTGTTCTGCTTTACATTTCTCTGTGGGCAAATCCTGTAGAGCTCCTGATTCAGAGACAAACTCATTTGGAGCCGCACAAAAGGGATCTGCTTGGGTCTTGCTACAGCATTGCTCTTTGTAGGTCAAGATGATAAAAAATGGTGCTCAGCTTGTGCTGAAGCGTGCCTCCAGCTGCCAGGGGCTGGCTCCTTTCCCAGCAATCAGGCCTTTTTAGGTTTAGATTTAGGAATCTTCTCCACAAGTCCCTCCTTACTTTCCTGCAGCTCTGCACAACTGTGGCACGAGCAGAAGTGTGAATGGAAACCTCCTTCAGCGCTGTGGGAGGGGAGGAGGAGATGTAGGAGTGAGCATTCATCTTCTGATGCACCGTTCCATAAAGAGCCATGTATTTCAGACTTGCTGTAGCAGGCAATCTGAGAAAGACTTCGGATGAAATCCTGCTCCTGACATGGCAGTGGAGAACAAAAGGCTGTAGCCATAATGTTGCTGCTGCAGTTTGAGCTTCATTCACCACTTTTGTCCTATGGGACAAGAATGATTTTCCTTTGATGGGAGACCATGGACTAAGAGATCTCTCTTTTGTCTTCAACAGCTTCCTTTGGTCCTGGGGATGAAGGGGAATTCTCAACAAGACCCCATGTCTGAACTGTTCAGCTGCTTCCAGTAGGCACTTGGCATATTGGACATGTAGCCATGGGGAACCACACTGCTGCCAGTTCTCCATTTTAGGCGCAGGGATTCTTTGCAGGGGTGCAAATCTGCAGTCAACCCTGGTGTTGGCGAGTGCAGGGATAATTCCCCTTCACCCTTCTCCTCCTGCCTGCTTTGCAGGGACCACCGTAAAAAGATGTGTGATGTGTGCTGCACAGTGGAGGTGACGTCTCTGCCTCACAGGATGTTTTCAAGGTGTCAAATGCAGCCTTGGTGGTAGCATCCAGTGGGGTACTGTTTGCTTTGCAAGGACCTCATTAACACACAGACCCAGGGAAAGAAGGATTCCTCTCCAAGCAAAAAACATGAAAGTGCTGCTGTTAGAAGTGATTGAAGCTAACATGATAGCTGCTCTGAAGGAGCTGTACTTTTGCAACGATCTCTCTCTTCTCTTTCAGTGTGGTTTGGCAGACTCCCTTCCATGGGCCTCTTTGCATGCTGCAGTCAGGAGCTGTCTTGTTTTCTATTTTGGTGCTCGCAGCTTTTGCCTGTGGGTTCCCATCCTCCTCTCTAGGAACTGTTTAGAGGTGATTTATGGCTGCTGGCAAGCCAGAACCAGTGGGAGCTCCTGGGATGGAGATGGCTGCCTGCTTTGCCATGCTGATCAGTGTCAGCCACGCGCAGCCAGCATTGCCAGATGGTAGTGCCATTATCCATCAGAGTGCATCTCCGAGCAGACGGATGCTACATACACACTTTGCAACTGTGGTGGCATTATTGTTGCAATTACCATCGATGCTGTTTATAAGCATCATATTAACATAAACACAGCGCTGCGATAATGAACACAAGCCGTGTTTAGCATGATTGCTGATGTAATAATTAATGAACTCCATCAGTAACATTATCTGCTGTTATAACTAATGATGCAACGGTAGCTTGTCTTGATTACCAAAGGAAGTAGGGTTTGGGGAAAGGTCAGTGTGAGTCAGAGCCCAAGGAAAGCAGTGGGACTTGGAGATCACGCCAAGCTTCAAAGAAAATTGTCATGGGAGAGTGAAAACTGAGGATACCAAAGAAATGGGTCCTGGGAGAAGCAGGCATCAGTTTGGGCTTGCAGCTCCTCTCGGGTGCTATGGCTCTGTACCAGCTCTTTCTGAGACAGGGCTCACAGCTTTCTGGGCTTGGATTTCAAGGTGTCCAGAATAGCTGAACAAGCAATTAGAGGTGTATGGTTGGTCCCTTAGTGCCAAAGCAGAAACAGTAATTTGAGGATCTTAGGCCTGCTTCTCGCCCGCGCTCTCATTTCAATTCTGCTTCTGACCTGCTGTGTGACTCTCCATAAATCTGTGCTTCCATCTGTCTTGCCTTTTTTTAAGGCAGCCTTTTTTTGGGGGCCAGGACTTGGCTGTGTGTCTGTATGCAGCTCCTAGCACAGTGGGAGCCTGGTAGAACCTCTAGATCCCATAGCGATGCTGGTACTGGGAGACGACTGCAGATGCTGGCTGGAGCTCTAGGCCTGGCAGCAGCCCAGAAGCAGAGCTGGTCTGGCTACCCTGAAACACTGAGATGTGATTGAGTCTGAGCTGGTTACCATGCTCCAGTGCTCACTGGAGGGCTGACTGCAGCATGAGGTAATTGGTGTTTGGATTTTTATTCCCCCTATAAATATTGTGAGTAGTATCATATATACACGGTAAGTACAATAAGTAGTATTACTAAGAAAGTGGAAGATGTCTAACTTGAAGTGCATAGCTTTCTTGTGCCCTAGTCAGAGCAAATGAAACTCATTCCAGCTTTGAGAGAAGGACCTATTTTCCACTTGAGGTGTAAAATTCTTGATTGGTGTTTAGAAGTGACTAATTTTGCTGACAGAGAAAGCAGCAAGCAGGTCTCAAGCATCCTTCTGCCCAGCCTGCCATGGAGGAGCACATCCTGTGGTGTGCTGAGCCCCAGAAAATGGAGAGGGACAAAAATGAGCTCTTGGTGAGGGATGAGCATCTTCTGAGTGCCACTGTATGGGATGAAGTCCCGAAAGCTGCATGGCACCAAGGACTCTTCCCTGCAAAATTGTGCAGCCCTGAGACAGCTGAAAGAGAAGGAGATGTTCAGAGGTTGGCTGGATGAGGACCTGAAGTTCCTCTGAGAGGAAATCAGACCTCTTGAGGTCCTTGAAACCCCAAATGATGCTGTGACATTTGTAAAAATCCCTTTTGATATGCACTTCAGGCATTTAGATACCTTGGAAAAAACAGGTCTAGCTGGAAACTTTCTGTTCAAATAAGCTGCTTTGGGAAACCCAGGGTAAGATATAAATGGCTCTGGAAAATATTTCCCATCTATATATATCAAATGTAATAAGAGAGCTGGAGGTTCCTGCCCTATAAAACAACATGAGAAAGATTCATGGCATGGCTTTTATCCTCCCTCCCCCAAGAACTTCTTGGTTTCCCACTGTTTTGTTAATGTGCATTGATTATGTTGTGAGGAGTTTACTGCACCCTTAGAAAGTCATTTAGAGTTTTATTGGGCTGGCTTTAAATACTGAAAGTAAGTCATTACCCTGGCCCACTGGGGCTGTGCCTGAGCTTAATATTCAGGAGGAGGAGATGACAGTCCGGTGGTGGGGGCTGATGGTGAATGCCCTCCCAGGAAGCTTTATCTTGAAGAAAACAAATGGGTTAAGCAGGGCTCATTAGAGCACATTGCTGTGAGTACGCAGGACTCACCTAATTTCCTCTTCACCCTGCTTAATCAGAGATAATAATAGGACAGCAATAGGAATTCAGACCTGATGATGATGCGTGCCTTCCAACAGAACCGGCTGTGTAGGCAAAGCCCCTCTCTTCATGCTGTTGACGGGGCATGAGGGATTTTTCACTGAGGGATTTTCAGTGAAGATCAATGGGACTTGGCTGCCTGCCTCTCGTCATAAAATGGGACGTCTCCCCTTCGAATCAGATGAGATATGTTGGCAGTTCCCTGTCAAACAGGAGGGGAAATGCCTTTTCTTGGAGCATAGGATTTGGCTGGACCCCAATCTTGGGATGGGCCCTTAGCCAGGAAAGCAGGAAACCCTTCCTGGAAGGTCCACTCATGGTTTTGTTGCTTTGCAGAGGCATGCTTGGGTTTCTGGTTCATGCATTCACAGTAATGATAATCATGATAGCTGTCATATTGCTGGTAAGACATGGAGCTCCACAGCCGCACTTCAGTCCCTGCCAGCACGCATTCCAAGCACTGAAGTTGGGATCTCCATCCAATGGCTCCCGGAGGTTCACAGATCTGAGCTCCTTGCCTTGTTCTATTGGGTCTGTATAGAAACTGAGATTTCTGGAAAATATCTCCCCTCACCCTGGAAGTGCCAATTTTGTTGCTGAGCATTCGTTTCTTCAGGAAGACATGAATGAAATGCTTCTCTTCGGGCTGAGGTTAAACTGTTGTGTTGTGTTTTTTTTTTTCTGAGCAGAGTTTTCTGGGTGAAAAGTGTCACCTGGAACACTTCTGACAGAAGAATCAGAATGGGTTTAGTCAAAGTATTTTGCAAATTCATGTTGAATTGTGACAGCGAACAAAGAAACCTCTGCACAACACCTGGCATTCTGCCTTTCAACATTTCCTAAATGAAATAAGCCTTAATTCTGAAGGACTCTCTTTTTTTTTGACACTTAATTCCTTTTCACTAAGCACACGTATATAAAATGCATAAATATGAATGAATCTTTTCAGTCCAAAGAACAGAGTTTATTCTTATCGAAATGGTTTTCTCCTCAGTATTTGTACTGCAGCCAAATGGCACCCAGGTATTCACATCCATTCAGATGCTCGTGACCTCCTTTTTGGCTGCAGGACCCCTGTGTTCTGTGATGGGTTTGTGATTGGATTCAATGATCCTAATGCTCTACTCCAACCTTAATGATTCTGTAGTGAGGAGCACGGTTTGGTGGCATGGTGGGGATGGGTTGATGGTTGGACTTTGATGATCTTTGGGCTCTTTAATGATTCTGTGATTTGGCCTCCTTTGCTCAGGGGTGCCAGCCCAGCCTCGGTGTCCATTCTCTAAGAGCCTTTTCCCACACCAGCCTGCAATCACCTGCACTACTACATTTCTGAAGGCAGGAATTCTGCATATTCATTAAGTTATGCTGAATCCATCCCTGGCAGGGTGGATGTGAAAGCCCCCAGCTCCCCACCGAGGGCAGCCAACTCATTTCATCCAAGAACTTTTGCCTCTGTCCCCTTTGAGGGGAACAGAAAAGCCCTACGGAATCCCCAGATCCATTTATTTTCAGGCAGGTTGGAGGTGACTGTGGGCAGTGAACGACCTGACCTGGATTTGTACCCTCCCCTGGCTGAGGAGCTGCGCTTGGCTGCTGCCTAATTACATCCAGGCGTGTGTTCTGTGCAGAGCTGGGCTCCAATCTCAGCTTCTAAATAAAGCTGTTTGCAGGGTGTGGAGCAAGAGGAACGAGCGGCCACAGAACCATTAGCGCTGGTGTGGGAGTTAATGGGTCTTAAAGAAATCCTGTTTTCGCTGGACCCGCATGCAGCAGTGGTCTATTGAACTGCAGCCTCTCCCTCCTCTGTTTAAAGTCACTTAATATTTTATGAACATCTGTAAGACAAGGCTCTAGTTTCCATCTCCTCACCAGGTCTTGCCATTTTTATCATGCATTAAATGCTTTATGGCAGTGACTGTGAAACCTTTAGAAGTGCTTCCTGTGCAGCCTTCCTCACTGTCCTCTTGTTAAGGTGATGGTCAGCATCTGGTCCTTAGTGTTTCTTATTTTGCAGGGAAATGGTGAGTCTATATGCCTGGAGGTACTGCAGACATTCATGGATGTGGCACCAAGGGACGTGGAATAGAGATGGGACTTGGAAACTCAAGCTGATGGTTGAACTTGGCAATCATTTCCAACCCAGATGACTGTAATTCTGTGATTAAGCAAGTCCCTGCTTGAAGAACCATCCTAGGTTTGATCCAGCTGTGCCTGCAGGAAGGCAGCTATAGCTGGGTTGCTGGGGAGGATGCGGTGTTGCATGATGTGAGCTGTGTTTGCTCAGCAAAGGTTTGGGGTGGCATTAATGGGGATGATGGATGCACACAGATGTACATCCTGACAGAACTGAAACTGCAATAGCCAGGGGAGCACCATGCTGGGGTACCCATGGTGTCTCTTTCCTCCTAAATGAATCCTAAATTGGCAGTGATGTAAGAGGGAGGGAGGCAGGGATTTCTGGTTATAATTCCCATGTCAGTGAGCTTATTTTGACTTTCTGTGAAGAGTTTTGTTACCAATTTATTTCTGGGGTGTTTATGAGGTTCAGCTCTGAAATTACAGATGTGGGAATGGACCTGTGATAGTGGAATGGACTTGAGCAAGTGTGATGGGTCCAGAGGATGGGCAGCTGTGAATGCTCCTAGCCTGGAACTTACAGCAATGCTGTGCTGGCTACACTTGGACTGTGTGTCTGCAGGGAATGAAACATGTCCCATCGGCTTTCCTTTCTCCATCCCAGAGTGGGCCTGGGCAGGAGAGATGAGGAATGAGAGCAGGAGCAGTTTGGCAGAGGTAAGCAGCCATTTGAGTCTACCCCAGTGGTCACTGGTCATACTGCTTTGCTCTTGTCTATCATAGAATTGTTAACATGGGAAAAGACTTCTAAGATCATCTAGTCCCACAGTCTAGTTTTGCAGGGTAATAGAAACCCTACAGCAGGGGTAACAACTCCAGGTAGTCATCTCCTAGAAGTTCATGCTAACATTCCTCCAAAGACTCTGGAAAATGGCTTGTGTCTCTTTGACTTTCCAGCTGCAAAGAACACTAAAAGAGCAAGCACAGACATAGAATAGGATTTAAAATACACAAACATAGGTATTCACACTCAAAAGAGTGGTTGGGCTGCCCAGGGAGTGGTGGAATCACCATCCCTGGAGATGTTCAGGAACCATGAAGATGTGGCACTGAGGGACGTGGATCAGTGGGCACAGTGGGAATGGGCTGGGGTTGGACTTGATGATCTGAGAGCACATTTCCAACCTTAATGATTCTATGAAATATCAAGCTAAGAGTTCCTGTGCTTCTGTTTAATCACAGGGCTGGTGTCTGGGGAGTGCATGTCCCCAGGCTCATGTCTCATTGCCTCCACATTCTGCCCACAGGACCTTGCTTGGACGTGGGGTTCATGGAAGGACCTGAGCTGCCAGGGCACCAGACTTCTGGGCCTTACCTTCTTTTGGGTGCTGTACCCCAAATTTGGCATGGAGAATTAGGCACTGAAGGGTTTGTGAGCAGGGCTAGGATCCTATGAAAAGCCAATTTGCTGAGAGGCACCCCGGCTGCTTATTGTATCCGGCAAAACCTCTTGCAGCACCTCAGGGGAGACACAAGCTTGAAATCTTAATTAAAAAGCAGGAACCAGGGTTTCATGCTAGGCTGATATTGTGACTCTCTTCTCTTTATGGACAATTCTCATGCAAGCTCCTACTGTGCCTGTGGAATTGCTAATTTAAAGGAAGCTACAGATTTGTGCAGAGCAGAGCCTGTGTCAGCAGTGTTTAACATCAGGAGAACAGAGGGGTGTGCTGAGTGCTTGGGCTGATAGCAACTTTCTTCTTGCTTTTCTCCCTGACATCTACTTCAAAAACCACCTGAAGGAACCTTGTCCTGATCCAGGGCATGTGGAAAGAGCACTGATAAACCACACCATCACCACACAGCACTCTGCTAAACACCCAGAAAGTGATGAGCTCTGTTTAAGAAACCTTTGATTTACTTTTTGCTTTGATATGAGCCTTGATGGAACTTTGGGAAGCCAGACTGATGCTGTCTGATTTGGGCCAGTCAAACCAGGCTGCAGTGTCAAAGCTGTCCAAGCTCCAGCTGAAAATGGACCGAGTGGAGTGGTCTCTACAAAGGGCTGGTTCTCTTTCAATCTCTAATTTTAGGGATGTGCAAGCTTCTCTTTTGATGCATGACTTTGAAAAATTGGACTTCATTGCTTTAGTTTCTGTGTCCTTGGAAGAACATAAGTTCTTCTGACCCATTGGATCAGTGGTTGGAGAGAGACTGAAAAGGAACGTGGTGGTGGTGGAAACGTTTATCAAGCCTGAAAGTGCAGGGATGGTTCAGAAGGAACCCAGTGAGCCAGAACTAGGGAGTCTTCAGTGACCCACGGGGACCCGATAGCTCCTTCATGGATCCCATCTCACCCTGCCCCTGCCAGGCCAGGAATGACTTGCACTTCCCTGCAGAGATTCAAGGAAGATTTAAGTTCAGACCGATGCCAAAAGCGGATGAAATTCAAGATAAAGCTCGCTCCCCCCTTGTGGAGGAAGAGCTTTCAGACAATGCCTAATTCAATTGTGCTGCTCACTCCTGGGTCTGTTGTGGAGACCAAAAGCAGAAAAGGGTTCAAAAAGTCATTAGACAAATATGTACAGAAAAGAGCCATCAAGGGCTGTTAAATACGACTGCTGTCCAGGTGCATCTGGCTCAGGAAGGCCCCGAGCTGCAGGCTGTCAGGATCAGGAAGGGTTTATGGCCATGTGCATGCCCTGTTGCTGTGCAGGAGGCACTTCTGATCTGATTCAGGAAGCTCTTCTCATCCCTTATCACAAATGGTCTTCACTACGAGATTAGAGATCGATCAAAATGGGAGCTGGAAGGAAATTCAGCCTGGATCTGACTTTGTTGCTGGTTCCTCTCAGGAAGACAAGCCCCAGACCCAGCTTTGGGCACAACCATTTTTTTTAAGCTTGTCCCAACACAGCTCAAAGTTCATCCCCCAAATATTCAAGTTTGCAGAACCTGCAGAGCAGTGCATGGAAAAGAACCCCTCTCCCTTTAGCACAGTGATGGGGCACGTGGGCACGGAGCTGTGCAGCTTTTCTCTGGGGCCCAGGAGTACTCTAGCATCTTCAAGCTGCACAGTGAGCAGACAGGCACAGGCTGCTGTGAGGTGTTTGTGCGCTGTAATGTCGTTTCCAGACAGAACAGGCCAGCGGTGAAGTAGGTTGATGGATTAGTCTATCATCTCAGTGAAGCGAGGTTTGCGTCTGCCTAAGGGCATGGCTGCAAATGAGCCCCTAATGGATTCTTCTCCTAAAACTTCTCTGTAATACAGAAATAGCTGCATCCCTTAGAAGTGGAAAAGGAGGAGAGAGGCTTTGAGTCGCTCCAGTGGAGAAGGATGGCAGAGCCCCATAATGGGGAGGAGAGTGAGGAAACCCCTCCTGCTGCTTCCCAGGTGATGCTGGGGCAGAGTGGAGACTGCTAACAGGTAGAGGTGCCCATCCCCACCTTGCACCCAAAATGCTTCTCTAATTCTTGTTAGCATTTCTGCTGCTACGTTATAACATAACACAATCATTAATACCTCCCAAATCCCACCTCTAAGGAACACTATGCCTGGCAGGAGGAATGCACGTTCCTCTACCCCTTTCTCCAGTCCCACAGTCCTCCCTTCCACAACATCTCTGTACTTGGGACCCCCAGTTTGGCTCAGATCTGGGACAGGAACGGCTGGTGGCCTCGGCAGGTGGCTTCTCTCCTCGAGCTGTCTCATCTGCAGCACTCCTGTGTCACCTCCCCATGAAGCAGCCCTTGTTGTCCCACTGGGTTAGCAGGAGATGCAGCCCTGCTGTTTTCGTGCATGCTCAGCATGGTTGAGGACTGGGAGACGCTCATAGTGCCATGTCGTTTCTTGGTGTCTGCAAACAAACAAATTATCATCACCTGCTCCAGAATGGCTTTGGCTCCTAACAGTTTTCGTTGGCTTTTACATCTCAGTGACTCTCACCCACTTACCTGGTTCTCCTGCCTCTCTGTCCAGGCAGGATTGAGTACTAGCCTTCCACAATGGATTTGGCTTACAGGTGAGTCTTACTGCCTTTTTTTTTTCTGATGAGCTCAAAAGATGTCCATTGGGAATTACAAGAACTGCTATGAGAGAGGCTCAAAGCTGCCCAGTGCAGAGCAAAGACCCAGCAAATCTCCCTGATGAGGCTTCCCCAGAGCTGCTTTCTGAGCATCTTCCCTGTCCCTGTGGCAGTGACCATCCCTGGCATAGCACAGACCTGCTAAGCAGACCCTGGATGGGACTTCAGGGCTGGCAGCACACGGGGAGCACAGAGCCACCGCAGCAAAACCCTCCAACAGGTGCCCTGGCGCTCAGGAGGCTCCAGCCAGGAGAATGGTGTTTTGTGAAGGTCTGGTTTCTTTGTTCTCCCTTTTTTTCCATGGTTGCAATTCGGCTTTTCCCCCCCAGTCCTCTTATATCTACCCATCTTTTTGCAGACCATCAACACGCTGTGTTCTCCAACCATGGTGGGAAGTGAGTATTGACCCTCGGGTCCCCCACTGCCTGCCCAAAGTGCAGCACTGTGCTTCCTGCATGGAGCTGAGCACACATGGGCTGCAGGAATTGCTTTTCTATTGCTCAGCTGGAGATCAGTCCCGCAGCTCACTACAGCCTCACCACCCTGCCTTGAGCCAAAAATGTGATTCAAGGAAGGAAGAACACTTCTAATTGTTTGTAAGTCACAGCAGCAATCTTGGGTCTTGTACAAAGTCTGGCAGTGTCTTATTTTGCAAGGAATCTTTCTCATCTGCCGAATGGTTTCCTCCCCGCTTTCCTCCATCATGTTTATGGACTTGCAGCCGTGTGCAGGTATCGTTGTGTCTCAGTGGGAGGTGGGAAGCCCAGCTCGCTCTTCTCAGTAAGCGCCTGATTCATCACCTTTAATTCCTTTTGCCATTTGCCATAATAACAATAATCAAAATGAATTAATTTGGTGTTAGCGGAGAAAGAACATTGGAATTGCACGGGGATGGTGTTGCAATCAAATAAGATATGTGTCTGCTTAAAGTGAGATCTCTCTCTTCCCCTTTTTAGTACCTATCTATCAACAGCTACAGTTTATTTCCAAGGACAGACTATCTTATTAATGCAACTTGTAGATATTCTAAGATGTTTTCCATCTTTCACTGCTTGTTCTAAATATTTTAGTAAACATAAAGTGGATTTCTTCCAGTCATCCTCCCTTAGAACGAGGCAGATGATAAAAACTGTAGTTTCCCCACAACAAACATACCTTTTTATGGCTTATTGGGAATCGAGCAAAATACATCAATTAGATGATCATGTGGAGCTGCTTCTTGTTTATGGGGTAATAACTCCAGGCAGACAGAAACAAACTCTCTGGGTATATGGCTGGAGTGTTTATTAGCTAAAGATGTGTTTATATGAGGCTTAACAGGAAGCATCATCAATTTATTATTAATGCTAGATAAAGGTCAGCTCTAATAAATGATGTATACATCTAAAATGGGTGCCAGATTTAGGGACCTGCCTAAATAAATTCTAAGATGCTCAACCAACAGTTTCACGTTGCTGTTAGAACTCAATGGCCTGGCCATGCAGGTGCCTTGGGCCCATTCGAGCCTCTGGTGGCTTTTTTGTGCCTTCTAGGAGGATTCTTGTATTTCTGATACCCGTATCTCCTCTGCAGAACACTCCAATCCTCCTCCTGTTACATCTCCCCTTCCATGAAGGCTCCACAGCCAGGACAGCAAAGCAGGAGGCAGAAAATTGGCCGCTGGTGCAGTGCATTGCCCCAAGCCATCCCTGCCTCTCGTCTCTATTTTCTTCCCATCATTCGGGGACGAACTTCATGGGGGAAATATGAAAGAAACAAATTAGAATTGCCTCGCTGGTGTGACAGCGAGGAGAGCTCCGAGCTGGAGGAGCTGAATGGAATGATAAATCCCATCACTTAAACCGCGTAATGAATTTTCGTGGAGATTTGTCTCAGTTTAAAGAGAGGGGGGAAAAGTATGAAATTCTCCTCCGGTTTTGCAGAAGGGTTGCAGGCTGCTCTGACTGAAATGTGTAAATCTGAGGGGTTTGTGCTTGCAGTGCATCCGGATAGGTTCCCCATCGTTAACATTCCCAGGTGCAATTTTCAATGAGATGCCAAATCACCTTTGCCTCTCCTGGTGGTCGGTCTAATAACATTATTTTGCTCGAGGAGCCTGTGAGACACGTTCCAGGAGTAATTCTGCAGCTAAATATAGGAAAGAGGATTTTTTCTTTTGCATTACAACAAAACACTTCAATGCTGCAAGGACTTCGGCGGAGGGGTTGGAAAATCCTTTGCCATTGATTTGTTGTGTGACCTTGGACAAACCTCTGTCCTCATATCTCCTTCTTCTCTCTGATCTTCTGATGTATTCAGGTTTCAAGGCCCTCAGGGCAGGAGCCAGCTTTTGTTGTGTAACATGCAACACCTCATGTGCCAGGCTGATCCAGGTCCATTACAGATTAACAAGTAGATTTGGATATACCTTATTTTTATGACATGTAACATAGTTATAGATGTCCATCTTTAGTGGAGATACCATGAATTAGACCCCAGCTGCTGCTGTAGTGTTGGATTTTCCATAAGAATCCAACCCCTAGCAGAAGGACAAACCCAGAGAAGCACCATCTGAGCTTTCAGCAGCTCACACCTTCATTTCCACATCAGAATAATAAGCCACACCATTATTATTATTATTATTTTCGTGAGAATCCCAGAGAAAGAGCCCTACAAGTTTCCTCTTGTTGGAATGGAACTCTGTGCATGAACAAGCCTACAGATATGTGCTAGGAAAAATCTGTAATAACTGATATTCCCTCAGGTAACAGACGAATGCTCCTCTGTGTTCAGACAATGTTTTTCTTGCTTTACTGCTGTTTTTACCCAGAAGTGGGAGTTGGCTGTCCTGGCTGTAGAAAACCAGCAGATTTTAAAGGAATCCTGATGATTATCTTCAAAAAGCAACTTTTTCATTAAAAAAATAAAGGGGGGTGCGATGGAAAGAAAAGAAAAAGGACAGATTCATTCAAATTTCTGCACACCCCCTCAGGCTGCTGACAGGACAGCAAATGGCCAAGTCTCACCAAGGGGAGTTTTGAGGAATAGTCAGGAGAGCATTGCTTCCAGCTCCTGGATGCAGAGGAACTCGCAGTGGGGCAGCCCTAAAGACACACTGCTATCCCCTCTGCTGCTCTCAGTAACACTGTGTGTCCCCAGTGATACCCCAGAGCAGCTCCCAACAGCAGCCATCTTCCCTCTGTCCCCATTCACAGCGAAGATTCAAACATTCCAAGCCCATCCATCCAGCCCAACGGCGGACAATTAGGGATTTGTGGCACGAGGTACATTAGTTACATTGACTTGGCTTTGCAGCTCCAGCCGAGCTACCTTTAGCTTCATGCAGTACATTAATGGGAGCAATGGGCATGACAACTCCTACACACAAAGGCACCAGGCCACTTACAGCTGGTAAATGAACCTTGGAACTTACATAAAGCAGAAGGTAATGAAGAGTAATAGAAGTTTTAAGCAATTCATTTTTTCTCTCTCGTTCTCCTTCCCACCTTCTCCTTTTCCCGTTTTCCTTCACCCCTTCCTTTCAAGTGCAAAGGCAAGCAGCCGGATCTCGCTCAATGCATGTCCCAAGGGGACAATGTCCTGGTTGTCATTGCTGCTGCACCACTTCTCCCAGCCTCAAAGTGCTGCAAAGTACTGGAGGAAAAAGAAAAGAAAAAAGTGGGAAGTGCTCAAACTAAATTCAGAATACTCTGGAATTCGTGAATTTGAGAATTAGAACAACAAAGTCAGTTGTCTTATTTTTCTTTCTCTGTTTTTCTCTGGCAGGGCAACGTAAATGGGACTTCAGCCCATCTCCACCTCCTAACTCGAGATCGTGGCTTGACAACAGTAGGAACTGCTCATGGGACAGCCCAGGGATGTATGTAAGTGTGTGTCTGTCCATCTGTACCCCATTTCTGTTGCTTGGTTTGGACTAGTGAATATGGGCATGGGGTTTCAGCTCAGTGGAAAACTTGCCTAAGGAGCTTTGATTGTGGGGACTGAACAGAAGGATCTGCTGCAAGGTTCTGTGTGGGTGAGGTCTGTGAAGGGTGAATTAATTCTGTCATTCAGCTGCCAGTAATGGCTTACAACTGTGTGACGTTAGGGCAGCTATTCTGCTCCTCAGCCTCAACATGCAGCGAATACAACAATTTCTGCCTTGGCTTTGCTTGATGCACTGATGAACTGAGATTGAGGGTGTAGTTGCCTCCCATCCAAAAACCTAAAACCCTTTCCCCAAGGAAAAGGAAGAAGTGTCTGCAGTGCAGCATCTCAGCTGAGTGGAAATGGGAAGACTGAAAGCCAAAGAAACAATTCAGCAAATCCCCTCAAAAATACAGATTTAATTTGTTACTATTTCCTGAATCTGGAAACCTCCTTATGTGAAAAGCCAGAACGAAGAAAGCTCCATGGCACGTATGGATTGGAAGTCTTGAATTTTCACTCTTGATTTAGAGACAACGTAGAAAGCAAAACCATTCCAGCAGCTCCATCCCTGCTTAGGAGTGAATTCTCGCCCAACTGCTGTGGCACTGCTGAGGGTTGGCAGCTCCTCTGGGCCACGCTCTGATGGGATCCCAAGCAGAACATCAATCCCATTTCCTTCTGCAAAAGGGAAACTGCTGTTCTGTGTGGATTGAGCTGTGAAGCACGAGGGTGGATTGTTGTGAATACAGCTGAAATTCGCTCTCCTACCCAGGAAACAGGAGGGCATGGCACAAAGTAGTGCTCTGCAAATTGCACTTTCCTTTATTTGAGCTCTAGATTATGGAACTGAAATTAAATTTAAATTCTTTGCAGAAAGGTAATTTTTCCTAATCACTCACACTGCTGCACAGATCTCTACAACTTGATTACATTCTAATTAGATTAATTGGATGGAGAATAATTTCTTTCTCCAAGAAGATCAACTACAATAGACAAGCAATTCTATAGATTCTGCAGGGGAAAAAGAAGGACAAAAAAAACCCCAACCCTCATTCAAAGCTTTAAAACCAAAGCATAAAATACGCAGTAATTATTAAAGAGTTTATGAGTGTATATGGATGAGCTTGGGTGTTTCTACCCCCTTTTCCACTCTTTCATTTTCACTCATGCTCTCCCCCTTTTTCTCCTGCCTATAAAATGAGACGAGGAATTCCAATTCCTTCATTGATTTTTGAGATAAAAATTTAAGAAACTCACGTAACAAAAGGTTGCACTCCTGCATTCTGCATACAAAATGGATTGCCTTTGTTACAGGGGCAGAAAATATTGAACTGTATGATGCTGTGAAGTCTCTGGCCTGAATACTAATAGTTGTTACTTACCAGAAATGAACACAAGCCTACGAGGTTCAGCATCTTAGCTTGGCTTTGGCATCTCAATTAAAACAGTGAGTGATGGGCTTGGGGCTCCAAAAGGGGTCTGGGACTCCATTTCCCTTCCTGTCCCAGTATCTCTGGATGCATCTGGTTGGGTAGCACATATAATGAAGAAATGCTGTACTATGGGGACAGTCAGACCCTGGCACTGCTGCCCAGGGAAGTGTGGGTGCCCCATCCCTGGAGGTGCTCAAAACTGGCTTGGATGGGGCTCTGGGAGGCTGGTCTATGGGAGGTGTCATTGCAAACAGCAAGGGAACTAAGTGGTATTTAGAGGCCTCTTCCAACCCAAACCATGCTATCCTGTGACCTTTGTAGCCGTGAATTCACCCTTGCATGGAAAGCGTGGTCATTGAGCAATGCAACTCTTGCCAGCAATATGCTTAGCATGGATGGGAAATCCTGGGCTGAAACGTGAATGTTGGCAGCTGGGGACCTACGGAGCTGCATGCAAACTTACTGCTGAAGCTCCTGATGCCTCTCAGCACTGGGGTGAGCAGCGTCAGGGCCTGTTAACTTCTGGCAAGGATGCGGCAGCACCTCAATTGCTCTCTGCTGACTCTTCAAAATCCATCTGTGATTAGAACAGAAAAGAAATTTTGCCACTTGACCTTCAGTATGCCCAAGCAGGTTAATTATAAGGGAGCAAAAGGGACCAGATATGTTCTGGTAACTCTCGGGTCAATGCTACTCTTTCCCAACTGGCCTACAAGACTGCTGAGGAAACGCACCTTCCTGCTGCTCAAGGAAGGAGCAAATTGTACCTGTCTGAAGCTGCATTTAAGATCATCACTGCTAAATGATACAGCGTGGATCCTTCTTCCTTTTAACTTGCAGCCATTTGTTTCGCTGTGAGACAGGCAACAGATTTATGCTTCACTAGTTCAGCGGCTCCGCAAGGTGTTGGGCTGCTTTGTGCTGAATGCTAAGTGAGCTCTGGAGTTTGAAATATGAAAAGTATTTGGATAAGGCAGATAGGCCACCTTGAAGACATAATCCACAGGAATAATGACAGGGCCACGCAAAGCCAAAGCAAGTACTTAAATTAATAGCAAGAGATCTATTAAAGGGATTAGCCACATGTTGTAAC
This sequence comes from Lagopus leucura, assembly GCF_019238085.1. NCBI lineage: Eukaryota > Metazoa > Chordata > Aves > Galliformes > Phasianidae > Lagopus > Lagopus leucura. The sequence continues at coordinate 2,570,864 of NW_024962294.1, read as the reverse complement.
ACTTACAATGCTTTATCTCATGGTGGTTATGGCAGGAACTATATATTACCCCAAAACAAATGGCTAGGGGATGATTTATAGGTTAGAGAGTGTGGAAAGAAGCTTCGCAGCCTTGAATTTCCAAACCCTGAGCTTTGGCTGGGGGTGAGGACAGTGGCTCGGCCCCCAGGGGACACCTCTGTTTGGGATCGAGATGTGCTGGAGGTTGCAATACAGAGCCATCCTGGAGCTCTCCTGCCCTGTGCATCTGCCTCAGTGTGGCACAGGGCTGGGGCTGCTCCAAAGGGGCTCCCCCAAACCCATGCAATATTGTCAGTACTGTACAATAACCACGGACACAAGCACTGCCTTTATTTTCAAAGGGGAGCTGTGGTTTCGAGGGCCCTCCTTTTCCAGGGAGAAATCTCTGGGGGGAAGATCATTGCCCTCCATGCCCACAGCATTCCTGTGCTGGGCAGAGCTGCATCTCCACAGCACATCTGCGTGGACCGTTGAAACACTGTGAGTCACTCCTGGAAAGGTAAAGCCCTGACATTTTGTCTGCACTAGGTGGACAGCTGGAGTGCATCTAAGAGCATATATCTCTGTATCTATGAATGTTAAAATGGCAGATTTGAGCTGTCAGAGGTCTGAGCGCTGGGCTTTACAACCTCACCTTTTTTTGACAGAGCTCTCTGCGTGCCATTTGTAAGATTAAAAAAAAATAATAATGCAGAAGATGTAAAACCTACTGCCAGAACCACAGGGAAAGGATGGAGCTTGCTCCTGCACCCCCAGGCCTGCAATATTTAACTGGATTCCTCTCCAAACCTGGTTCGGGGTGATAACAGCAAAGCTCCCCTGGACTGCTGTGAGTGGAAAAGCCACCTTCTAATCCTCAGTGTCTCACTGGCACATAGCAAATCCTGGGATGCTCACACACCCCTGAGCCTCTTGATTCGTGGTGCAGCCCAAGCAGGTCTTTTACGTTTCTTGACTCTTGTTAACTAGTTTTAAGAGAGTGTAAAGAAAGGGAGAATGAGAATTAGTCATTTCTTTTACAATATGCCCCTAAAAGGGGCCTCATAAAATATGAATTCCACCGAACGTGCTTGTTTCTAAATTCAGAACATGTGTCCAAATGAATTTGTAGCTCAGGAGATGAAGGACAAGCTGCCTGGGATAAGAGCCCTACAGCAAAGCTCTGCTGTGTCCCCACCATGGGCTGCCCTTCACCAGCAGCTCCAATATCTGCTGCAGCTGAGAGATATAACCTATAGATGTGCACATGGGAAGGCACTGATGTTCCAGTCCTCATGTTTCCATAATGCCCAGCTCCCAGCCTTGCCATACCCCCCTCCAGTTGCATGAAATGAGCTTCCAACAGGGGACAAACCATTTTCCTGCCCTGCCAAAGCGACAGAGCTCCTTCCCCAGCCGCACTGGGGTGAGAAGAGTGGCTCCCAGGCATCGCTGCAATGGGAAAGCTGGAGGGGAAATTGCTTTTGATCTCTGCAAATAATTTGCCTGGCAATCCAGGGGAAGTTTCCCTTTCTGCCGTCTTCACTTTATGTTTGTAATAATTAATTTCACAACAATCAGCTCAACGTTGTGAAATGTGGAATCGTTTTAAAGCAGAAATTTTGCAGATATCAAGGCTGGAACACAAAGATGAAAGCATCCTGGGGGCAGGCAGAAGAGCGGGGCTGGAATTCATCCTCCTCACTGCAAGATTTCACTTTTACCAAATACATATTCTCTTATATATATACTCTTATATATATACTCTTCCTCCTCGTGCTGAGGAGCTTATTGGCCCCCAGGTCAATATTTTCGTATTTTCCCCTCCTCCTCCTTTAATTTTGGTGGTTGTAAGGTGTGATTTAATATTGTTGGAGTCCTTTCCAGGACAGCTTCTCTTTGGGAGGGGAAGGGTGTAGCAGGGAGGGAAGAGCTGCAGAGCAATGGGGAATGCTTGCAGCAACGTTTTGTGTGCCTCCAGAAATGATGATGCACAGTGATAGAGATGGGAGCAGGGTGTTCAATCAGAGCCACACCAAGGTGCTGCAGAACCAAACCTTCAATCTTTCCTGGAAAAATGGCCCAGAGGAGGGCTGTGTGTAACCAGCAGTGTGTACACCTGTGCCATCCAAATGGATGTGACCTCACGGTGCTGGAGGAGACATGGATTTTTACTCTGAAGAGCTCTGATCTTTTGGGCTGGGGTCCCTTGTGCATCTTGGCTGCAGGCACGCTGCTCTCAGCTCGCCGGTGATGATTAACCTGGTGTTTAATTGGGGAGAGTGCCTGAGTGTTTGCTAGCTTTCAGGCTCTGCTACTCTCCACAGGAAAAACAAGGAGCAACACAAGCAATTTTATGGGTAATGAAAAGGGTCAAACACTTTTGCTCTCTGATAAGAGAAGCTGTAGTAAATCCTTAACTGGGAGCTGGGTGGATCAGAGCTTCTGAGCACAGACAGGCAGAGAAAAAATTAGGAGAGGAGATGGGCTGCTCGGTCAGACTGGGAGGATAGATAGATGGATAGATTAAATAAAGATCTACTTAGCCATCCATCTATCTATCCTCAGTCTTCATCTAGGAGGAGAGCTCGCTCCCAATGATGGGAAATGTATCAGGGCTTAAGAAGAGAGACAGATAGGTGGAAGAACAGATGGATGGCTGGAGAGCTTCTCTGCGATCCATCTCCATCCACCATTACACCTAAATCTTTATCTAATCTAGTCTGTAAAAGTAGATAAATAGCTGGAATCCTAAGTGCAGAGTCAGAGAAAGGATTTAAGATAGTTTGGAGAGAGAGAGAGGGATGTTATATTTACCCCAAAAAGGAGCATGTGGAGGATGATAAGGAGAGAGGACATGGTGGTTCTGCAGCTCCAAGTCCAGCAGTGCCAGGTTACCAACCCTGTGTGCTCTGATCCCACTGCAGAGGAGCAAAAACAAAAAGTAAAATTATTATTATTATTATTTTCTTATTATTTTGCTTTGGGAGCTGCTGACTTCCCCTTTCCTCTCCTTTCCTAAGGCCTGAGCAAAGAATCATTCAACAGAAAGACACTGAAAAAGTCAGCGTTGGCTTTTTCTCTCTGCAAATAACACCGTGTTTCAGAGCGGCTGAAATTGCAACATGAATCAAAGCAGACAGCTGGAGTCTATGCATGCAGCCTGCAGCCCTCATGCACTGAAGGGCCTGCCCTGTCCCCAGGATGTCTATGGACACCCCAAGGTACAGCCCTGGGAGCAGTGCCTGGTGAGGAGCAGAGTCCCCCAGGTGACACCCCAAAGGCATTTGCTCATCCCATGGGCACCCATGAGAAGAGCAGCTGATGGACAAACTTCTTGAAGGTGGGAAGTCTCCTCTTGGGAGCAGTAATTGATGATATCCCTCTATTTGGAGCACAAGGTGAGTCCCAGAGCCATGCTCACAGCACCCTGAGCCTTCCATACAGGAGTGGTGTTGCTCTCTGTCCACCAGCACTAAAAGCTGCAGCAGATTTGCTATTTTAACACAGCATTGCATCCCGGCTCCACGTGCCAAAATCAATAAAGGGATCATGAATGATATTTCAATAATAACGATCAGGAGAACAAACATAGTCTTGTGCTGGGTGCTGTGCTCAAATGCAAGAGCACAGTCCTTCTGTTGTATTTAAAGATCCTGACCCTGGCTGGTTAGATACCAGGAAATTTTCTTATTGATTTAATGAGCTTTGGCTGAAGTCATGAGCAGAGAGGAGGCAGAGACAGATCGAACAGAATCACAGAAACATCAGATTACTGAGGTTCGAAAAGACCTCTGTGATCACCAAATCCGACCAACCCATCCCACCATGCCCATAACCACATCCCTCAGTGCCACATCTCCATGGTTCCAGAACACCTCCAGGGATGGTGACCCCACCACTTCCCTGTTTTAATGCATTACTCACTGGTCTTTTCCAGCCTGAACAACTCTATGACTACGATCACTTCTTCTGAGAAGAAACCCTTCCCAATATCCTAACTGGAGAGCAGAGATGCAGCTTGCTTGGCTGGGTTTGTTTCATTCAACCTTTTAAACCTCTTTCTCTTCGTATTCCAGTGCCAAGCTTGCCCATCCCTAGGGATAAGAACTCCTTGTAGCCCCATACATCAGCACAGCCACAGATCGTGGTGCTCCCACCTCACAGCCACCCTACAGGAGGGTCTTTGGGTGCCCTGCTTCACCCACAACTATTTCCACCTGTGGGGCTGTCTGTGGATAGTTCACCCCCAGGCCTGTGGGGCAGCCCTGGCCAAGGCCAAAAGCATTCACTGGTGAGATGCAGCCCCACGATGAACCAGCTGCTCGGCATGGCTGAAAATCAACAGGGAGCCAAGCAGGTGGAGGATTTTAATACCTATCCCTCTCTAACTGCTATGGAAAGGGAAAGTTCATTGGTTGTCGATATTATCCTGCTGTGATAAAAGCTTAAGAAGCTGCTTTGCAGATGCCCACTGTGAGGAGCATGCTATAAATGCTTCCAGCGTGAAGTAATACATCACAGTTCATGGATGTTCCCACTGAGAACAACCCCAGCTCCAGCTTCTTCTAGGGACGCACTTAGGAAATGCAATCTACCACTGCCAACATAATCATATTGTTTTCCCAGGTACCAAACTGGCCACTGGTGAATTAATACTTGGGAGCACTCTGCTCTTCATCTGTCACTCTCAAAATTTCTGGGTTTTCTTCTATTTTTTTTTCACAAGGGGTTACTGTTGCCATCTCCACTCTGCCAGGAGGGAAACTGAGGCTGGGAATGTCACCCATGACTGCTGTGCTTGTGGATGTCTCCTTGGAATCACATCATTACAGGCACAGCTTTCCTTTGGCCATCACTGTCCATCTGCTCAGATGTTCCAGAGCTGCATCATGAAAGCTCGGGGAATTTATTTATTTCAGCCCATTTAAAGTGATTTCACTAATGTATTCCACAGAGTGGGTTTAGCATGTGAGCTCTTTACTAAAATCATTACTGTATTAATGAGACCTAACCTAAAGCCACTGAACATGACTTTAAAGGAATATCTCAAAGCGGCGGCTGAGATGGATGGGAGCAGACAGAACGTGTTTGTAAAGTTATATTTAGCCAAATCAAACTGGAACTTATTAAATACAGCAAAATAATTCACTGAATAATTCACTCCAGTCGAACGCGAAGGATTTGGAGAACCTTGGGTTGTTTGATTGAAAAACGGGTTATTGATGCTCCTGTGCATGTGACAGAGCAGAAATAGGAGTGGGAGGGGGAGAGCTGTCACCTCAGTGTGAAGGGCCTTCTGTGGAGAAAGGTCCATCAGATACAAAGGTTGGCAAAGCATGGATGGAATTAAGGTTCATGCTTTGGTTTGGGAGGGAAATGAACAGCAACCCCCGGCTGGGGAGTATGGGGATGTGTGAGAACACCCTGGGAGCAGAGAAGGGTAGGAGGAGAAATGGCTCCAGCAGTGCCTTTGCATTGACCCAAGCAGGGCATGCACGTGCTGTTAAAGTAAAACCTCATTCCCTCTTTGTGCAAACTTCAGTCCACACCTCAGTCCTGGTCCCAACCATTCAGCCATCCCTACAGCATCGCAGAGGATCTGCTTTGCTTCACGTGTGAGAGAACCCCTGCACAGACACCATGGCAGCTCAGCCATGTGTCCCCTCTGCACCCCCTCCTCCTTTAACCCCATTCATGCCAGCACGCTCCGCTCAGGAATCTCCCAGCATAAGGAAAAGCTTTAAACAAAATACAATTTTACAGTTCATTTCAGTTAATCACAAAGTCCATGTTCTGAAATGATCTTCTCGGCATTGCCTATGGAGAGAAGCAGTGGCTGATTGGCATTCCATTACTAAACAGCTAAGCCATTCATAATGCAGAAAAACAGACTTGATGGAAAGATTTGATTCAGTTTTCAAGCTAGACTAATTCAAAACCCAGTGCTCTATAAATCAGAGCAAATGTTCTTTATAAAAAAAATATAGCCGAGCCTGTGTGCAGTATCAGATCTATGATTTATGCCTGTATCCCATTAAACTGAAGGACAAGAGAGGGGAGCACAGGGCTGCTACTGCATGCCAGCTCCCTGCCTGCCCCGCAATAAACACGTTCTGTGACTGCAGAAACAGTGTGACGTCTGAGGGATGTTTGGGGGCTGGGTTCTGTTTTCCAGGGGCACAGCAAAGCCCCTTGGGGTGCTATGGAGCCGGCAGCAGGGCAGGGGATGGTGCCTTGCAGCAGCAGGACTGTGCTGAAGCCTTCAGTTCTTTCCTTTTTTGCTGTACCACCTCGTGTCCTGCAGAATCCTTCCTGCAGAGATACCACTGTCGCTCAGCCTGCTGGTACCATGCGTTGGATGTCACCTATGAGCATCACAGGATACAACAATTCCCCAACATTGCTTTCAGGACACAGCAGAAGGAAGCGGTCCAGGAAACATCCGAAATGTGCTTCCTTCCTGTTAAACCTCTCCACCCAATGGCAGCTTCAGCACTGTGCATCATTTTGATGCATGGAGCAGTGCTGTGTTCCTCACCAAGCCCTGGGTGTGAGTGTTCTTCTACGTCTCCATGCATCTCCTGCTCGTTTGCTTTCTCTGCAGCTCACATGGCACCGAGTGGAGCTGGGGGCTGTTAACATCTGTTGGCACTCCAGAGCTCGTGGGGAAAAGGATGCCATCTTTCTGGGATGGCCGCTGACATTTTAAAAGCCATGTCTGAAATCCCCAAACAATTAAGATCAAGGTTTTCACATTCCTCCCTATCCAAGGCATTACACAGGCAAGGCACCAGCTGAGAAGTATGTGGTGATAGGAAAAGCTACAATTAATGAATAATGGAGCACTGGCAATATGTAACTTCCAGGCGGAGCCATCATAATTCAATCCAAGCAGCAATATCAGGCCCTTTCCTTGGAGGAGTCTAAGCAGCGGTTAAATATTAAATAAAAAAAAGATGGCATTTTATTTTCCTTTGGCAATTCTGCATCTGATTCAAACCAGCATGGGTAGGAAGTGCTGCCTCGAGGGGGGAGGAGATCAGATGCAAATCCAGCTGCCCCCAGCCTGGGCTATAAAGCTGCTCAGTGAGGGAAGGAGAAAACCAGATTTGTGATGTTTGGGTGGAAAGAAGAGGCGTGCAGTTCTTTCTGCAGTGATTTTTTTCCACCTGGATTTATGCCCTTTGTCTTTCTATCATCATTCAAATTGCTGGGGTTGCTCTGGGGGAAAGCTTCAAATTTTTCTGGCTGGATTTGTGTGAATGTGGAGGTGCATTCTTTCAAGCATCCCTGTAAGTCACAGTCTGCTCAGGCATCTCGAGCTGAAGCAGATGGGGTAACTGAGTGCAGCAGGGCCCCTTGTGCCCTTGTGCTGCTATTCCCTACACCCAGCTCTGTGCATTGCCATCTCCTTCACCTTGCACCAGGTCTGGGTCTGCTCCATCCCCTTTGAGCACAGATCTCACAGCAGCCTCTGTGCACCTCCACCTCATTGACTCCTCATTTCTCTGCAGATCTCCTGCCATTCCTTCCTCTTCCTCTCCTCTTGCAGTTTGGGCTGAACGCTTTCATTAATTCCTCCAAGTTCTCTCCACATCACTGCTTTTCCTAATGACTTCATCCAGAATCTACTGACATCTGGTATTTAGCTTTCCTGATTCCTTCCAGGCACATTTTGCATGTGAGCATCCCCAGCCCAACCACACCAGTGCTGCCCGGGTCAGCTCTCAAGGTGAAATCTCACCTCATCTGCTCCTCTCCTTGCATTAATATTTATTAAATACATTGTGGTGACTCCTCCATCACTGACCATTCTTTGCCTCTGTGGTAAGTGCTGTACAAAAATGTACAGAAACCATGGTCTCTGCAAGGAGCTATGTGAAAAGGGAGCAAATGAGGAGGATGAATCACAGAGTCACAGAATCACTGAGGCTGGAAAAGGACCAAGTCCAACCTCAACCCATCCCACCATGCCCACTGACCGCATCCCTCAGTGCCACATCTCCATGGTCATTGAACACCTCCAGGGGCAGTGATTCCACAGGGGCAGCTGTGTCAATGCATCACCATTTCTTCTTTCTGAGAAGAAATATTTCCTCATACCTGACCTGATATCCTTATATCCCTCTTTTGGTGCAATATGAGCCCATCACCTCTCATCCTAAAGAAGACTTGGGGTGAAGTGGTTGGACCTGGTGGGCTGTGGGTGCAGGATATTTATATTCAGCCCCTCTTTATAAGCCTTACCCTGCAGAAGTTTGGCAGATGCAAATGGATGGGATTCATTCTTGTCTGTATTTCTTTTTTTTCATCTGGAAGAGCAAATCTTCCATGTCTTGTCCTAACGGCACCAAAAAGTGCTTCCTAAGAGAAGTGCATGAGCAGCTGAGAGCATTCCCAGCATGGGAAACGAAGGCACAGTTTATGCTTAATCTCTTCTACTGAGAGTTGTGCCCAGGGCTGGGGATACCCAGTGGGCTTGGGACAGGCTGCAGGAAAAGGCTCCCAATGGTCTCCAGATGCGTCCCCATCACTGTGTCCTTGTGACAACTGCCATAAGATGATGCAGGGAGTGGGGAGTTGCTGTGCTCCAGACCACACTGCAGGCCAGGGTTGGAGGAGAGCGAAGAGAAGTTCCTTTGATTCCTGCACAGCTTTCAGGCAGTCATCAGTCCCGTGGTGAGAACAGCTGAGCGGTGCCTGCCAAAATCTCCGCTGCTCTCTTCAGCACCAGAGGGTCTCATTTCAGTACTGAAGTCCCTTACAGTGATGGAACTGATCCATCAGATAAGGGAGATGAACAGGAAAAGGGAAGAGATCCGTATCTCAAATTCTGCTTGGCTGCGGTGCTTTATTCATGAGACAACACTGCCTCCGCGAGCGGCCTCAGCACAGCCAGAACTGCTGGATGAAAAGTTACAAACCGGAGGCATTGCAGTGGAAGGACTCAGAGAAACAACAGCACAGCTAAGCAAATAGCTCTGTGCATTTTGCAAAGGCCTCGTCAACCCCCACGGCAAGCGGGCGAGACAATGCAGCACACAAAACAAACACAGTTAATCTGCAGCTCAGGCTATTTTTCAGACTTTCCAGCAGACTTGCTCCTTGAGCTGCTTTTGTTTCCTTGCACAGTTCTTTGCCAGCACCAATGGAAGGCTTGTTAGCTTACCATTCCCTTGCCCCCCGCACAAAGGGACAATATTTTATCAATCACTTTTCCTGGGCAGTAACGTTTGCTTTCCAAATCAAAGTGTTGTTGTTTTTTTTTTTTCTTTCCCGCTAATAATTTAAAGTCTGAGGGTAGGGTGGAGGGAACAGAGGTGGAAAAACAGATTGTGAGGCCTTTAATGCTGTCCAGATAGGAGAACTGTTCTAAATCATTTCCAAAAAGAGAGCAAAGGTTAAGATAAGACGCTGTGCTGTTCAAAAATATCTCAGTAATTCCATTAAAGAGAGAACTGCTAGAAAGCAAGCAGAGGAAGATAAAGCAAAATAGATTTTTCCGGAGTGTTTAACATAATTTTTGTCTCAATGGAATTACAACAAGCTCTCTTAACAAGGAGCATCCTCCTCCTTCAGGCTGTGCCTCTGCCACCTTCATGGGACTGCTGCTTGGGAAGGGGCTGCAGCCGTGAGCTTTCCCTGCTGTGCTGGGGTTTGTTAAGCTTTTGACAATGGAATATATACATGTATGTTTGGTTTTTTTTTTTTGCCTGTTTCCTGCAGGAAATTTCAATATTTCATTGGGAAAACAAAATCCTTGGCTTTCAGTTGACATTTGATTTGTTTTCAAGCAGGATGCTGTGCCAAAATGTTGACATTTTTCCAATGAAAACGCAAGCTTGCTTAATCTGTCTGTGAATCATTTTCCCCTTTTTTTTTCCTACCAGTTCAGGCAAGCTCCATCCTGAACCTGATTTCCTGAGACCAACAAAGGAAATAACCACTGTGCCCAAGGCTATTTAAAACTCCCTCTGTGATGCACAAGTCACACACACTCACGAAATCACTGCAGACATCACACGCGATGTCATCGCGGCGCTGGCAGGAGGATGTGGGATCTCTCCTCGTTGCCTTCCCTTCCCATCAGCTTCCCAACCATGTGTCCCACTGGGCTGCTGCCCTCCAGCAGCAGTAGGGCAGCTGAGCAGCCCAAATCCTGATGACTTGCAAGGGGCTTAAATCGATAACTCCTGTGAGCAGCATGCCAACAAAGCACCTTCCCTCCCTTCCCTTTCCCTCTCATCCCCTCCTCTCCCTTCCTCTCTTCTCTTCTCTTCTCTTCTCTTCTCTTCTCTTCTCTTCTCTTCTCTTCTCTTCTCTTCTCTTCTCTTCTCCCTTCCCTTCCCTTCCCTTCCCTTCCCTTCCCTTCCCTTCCCTTCCCTTCCCTGAGGATGAGCACATTTCAGACAGGATGGGGACTGCAGCTAGGAGCCTGCCCTGTGCTTTTGGGTGGCTGTATGAGAATGAGACCCCTAAATTATCTAAGATAAGATAGATTCCAAGCAGCATGAGAGGTATCTCAGCACAGTGCAGCTGCAGAGGGGCTCCGTGTTATGACAGTGCTTATGTGGTACTGAGAATCTCAATTCCAACCACACTCTGTCAGGCTCTGGCTGTAGGAATCATAACACGTTAAATTGAGTTTTTAAAAAGTGTTTAAAGCAAGCATCTGAAAGCACTTTGCAAACAAACACAAAGGTGTTAAGCTGCACAGCAACTAGGTGAAGCAGAGGTTTATTTGTCTTCTAATTAGGGATTCAGAGAAGTGGGAGCATAGGAAATAGGACTGTTTCAGCATGACATTAAGTGAATGTTTAAACCCCAACCTAATTTTTTGAGTCAGTTGGCTTTGGTGAGGAATAAGAACATGCTTAAATATGCTGAGTTATGGACTTAGGGATTTTCAGAGCCGGCTATGGGAATTAGGTACCCACTGACATGCAGGGATTTAGGAAAATAATCCCTGCAGATTGAGCTGAGGTCCATCTCAGTCTGACATTCCTGTGAACAGGATGATGGCATGTGCAGGGTGGTCTGGGGATGGTGCTTGAGGCCCAGCACACCCCAACAACTTGTTACTGACGGCTGTCTCCAGGGCTGTCAGACTCCTGGGGGATGACCACGAGGGGGTCCCAACCCCAAGCAGGGTCTGCTCTGCAAGCTCGGATGCTCCCACTCTGCTCCAGGCCTGCAGCCCCTCCATTCCTCATGTACACTTGGTCACATCATCCATCACAGGCGACGTGATGCTCACATGTGATGTGATGATGTTCACGTGTGACACGATGCTCGCTCAGACTCTGGGCTTCGCTGGTTGTTTATGATGACAATGGAAAAACAGATCAGTCTGTCCTGGTGTAGAGGTTCAAAAAACGTCCCTGTGTTCCCTTCTTCTTCCTTTTCACGATCTGTCCTCAGGCACTGGGCTGACCTTATGAGGACCACTGCTGTGTCCTATGGCCTTGGAGGGGGACCAGTCTGAGCACACCCCTCCATGCCAGGGGCAGAATTGCTCTTTGTACAGGTGCTGAGCAGCTCATGGGTGCCCTGTCTGCCTAGCTGACAGCTGGCATCACTGATAAGAGTTAATCAGCTATAAATAAATAAATAACGATGATAAAACCCAGCCAATATCTATTAACAAGGCTATTTGCACTTCCTTTTTTTTTTTTTTTTTCCTAGTGTTCCACTTATCTTACAAAGAGGAAGGGGAAAAACAGCAAGGAAGATAAAAACGTTGGGCAAATCTTGCATGGCTGAGTTATGCTATTGGACCTGAGCATTTCAGTGCTATGGAGCAGACATCTGCTTCATGCTCTGGGCTGATAGCAAGCCCAGGCAGCTTTATCACTAGTTTGGTTTCCAGGTAAATATTTTTCAAGTGTAGGAAAGGTCCTTCAAAGCACTGCACACGCACATGCACACACATCATGCACAAATAATCTGTTTCTGCAAGATTTATGTCAGGCTGGACAGAAATGGAGGGGGTACCTAGGAATTGTTGTTAGCAAGCTGCAGGATAAGCAGTGGTGGTGTTAAAGACACTGAGTTTCTGTAGTCTGGAGTTTATAATTTTGTCATAAATACAAATAATTGATCACCCATTAGCTAACATCATAAAGGTACTGTAGGCTCTCAGTTGGCATTTGTTTTGGCTTATCCTATCAAGTTGGAGCTGCACAGGGGATCTGATGCATTGCTGTGGTCAAACAAGAAGGTAATGATGCCAGAGGTGGGGTCAGCTCCATGCAACCACCTCCTGCTCTGCACAGCAGAGCTTGGGCTGTGATTCACAGCAATATGGTTGCACACAGCATCCCAAAAGCTTTCTCTCTTTTCCCTGGTTCCCATCTGGCAGGGCACATTTTTGCGGTTTCATCCTTTTTCTGGGGGTGACACAATTTCTTTTGCACACCAGAGGAAAGAGGGTTTCCACGAGAAGGCACGGCAATGAAAAGAATCACAGATAAACCAGAACAGTGGTGAGACCTTGGGCAGGTTGACAAAGCCATAGGTGACATCTTGGGACCTTTGCATGACAGTATATGTGACCAACATCTGGGCTCTCCTGTCTATGGCTGTCAGTCCCATATTCACTGAATCTGACCCACCAAAACTCCCTGGGCCTCTCTCCAACTGCTTTGTGACCCTCCATGGTCCTGGGGTGCTCTCTGAGGATGGGGCTCATGGTAGGATTCTGTGGCCATCTCCAGCTTAACTATTTTCCTGTGCAAAGCCACAGTTCTAAAGGTTGAGTGCAGCTTACTGTGTTTTCACATAAATATCAATGGGATCTTGTCTGTTAAAATCCCATCTATTTGAGCATATAATTTTCCCGGAGTCAGAATCTATTAGTAAAATCTCAGCCCGTGTGACAAGATAACAGAATCCTCAAATTAAATAGGGTTTCCACAATTACAGCTTCCCCCTTTCTTTCCCTGTATTAACACCATAAACGCTTCTGTCAGATGAGATAAGATCTGAATACTATCCTGACAAGGCAAATGTTATCAGAGATCAGTTAATTACACACTGGATTTCAACAGAGGCAAATAAACCCCTTGTGGGTTTGCATGAGAACTGCCTTCCCAGCAGCTCCTCCCTGGGCCACCAGACACGCTTTGCTCATCAGTCCTTCCTTCCCCACCACGACAGGACATGGGATTCATGCTTTCTGCCTGCTTTCAGACTTTTCCTGGTCTGCTCCACAGCAGGTCATGAGCCCTGAAGGTTCAGCAGTTGGCTCAAGAGCTGCCTGGAGGAAAGGTCTATGGAATCATGGAATGGTTGGGTTGGAAGGGACCTTAAAGATCACCCAGTTCCAACCCCTGCTGTGAGCAGAAAACAGAACAGGTTGCTTTGGTTGGACAGGAGGCCCTGTGGCTCTGCAAAGAGGGATGAGAGCACAAAGAGCAAAGTGAACCCAGTGATGGTTTGATCCCAAGATGGGACTTGGTGCACTGTCTGAGCTGGGCTCTGTGATGCCAAGACCCGAAACAAACACTCATTTTTTGCTTTCTAAATTTCACGTGCCTTGCCTAAGATTGCCATCCTGTGGCATGATGATCAGAGAAGCTCCTCTATGGTCTGATTCACCCCATCCCACATCAGAGACAACTTGCTCTTGACGGTGCCTCTCCCTGTGGTGCTGGTGGAAAGGATCCTGCTCTTTTTGGGTGGAAATCCATCTGATACAACCACAGCACGAAGTGAGAAGCTGCCATGGTGAGGACGCCTTGAGCCCAGCTCTGCTGTGTAGCCTGGGTTTGCCAAGGACTTCAGCAATGCTTAACTCAGCCTCGTATACAAATGCAATGTCTTCTCAGCGCGCTGAATTTCACTCTGAGTTTACCTTGATGCTCTCCAATAACTTTATAAACTTTATACATCCTGTATAAACTTTATAGACAGCATAAACTTCAGGCACAGTCACTGCCTTCTCCTAAACTCTACAGGATCTGCACCGCTTCTTCTGAATTGAATTTCTCCCTCTTCGTGACGTCTCAATCCACATTTTCCTCCAGCCCAGGATGTGCCTCTCAGCCTGCCTTCAGGCAGGAAAGCCAATTATTCCTGCTTTTTAAAACCACTTCCTAATGAACTCATGTGTTCTTCCATTCTGCAGCTGGCTCTCAGATTGCATGAGATTGTTCTCTCCCCCTTCTTAGTATTTGCAAATAAGGTATTTACAGTTGAATTCAGGTGGCAGCCTGTGTTGCGTGGGGGTGTTTCTGAGGATGCTGTGTGTTAGCACGGTCCTGTATTGCTGCAGTGCTGCAGGAAGATGGGACACTGCCACTGCAGCCCCAGAAACCCAGGGGGTCACTGCAAAGCTGTCAGCCACAGCTTGTTACCTGAGCGACCGGCAGGAACAAGGACTGAAATCAGAGAGCTGCACAGAAAATCTCACTGTGTTAAGAACTGTGGTCTGTCCTGCATGCTAACTGCTGTCAATTACTGATTTTTCACACCCTGAGCATCGACATCAGCTGACGATGTGGCTCAAAATCTTGTCGCGCTTTGTTGTTTTCCTCCTTGCTGTTCAAGTCACGCCTGCCTCTATCAGCCCTGTCCTTTTTCCTCTTCTGTTCCTTTCTGTCCTGCAAACGTATGCAGGGTGTTCCTGCGAATGGCAGGGTTTACTCAACCGCTGATAACTCCAATCTAGTCTAACAAAGAAGTAAATGCACAATGACATCTCTTGTGCAAAGAGCTGTCATAAAGTGCGGCTGGCAATCCAAGTGGTATAAATGCTCTTTCGATTAAGTGCCTCATTGAGGTGAGCTGATGATGCTCCATTAGGCTGAGGTGATAGACTTCTAGTTCTCAATGCAATTGGTGGGGAGAGGGATCCAGCCTCGTGCAGGCAGCATGGCTCTTGCTGTTCTGCTTGCTCCAGGTTGACTCCATCTATCACAGCTTCATCCCTGAGCTGCAGTCCCCTTTCCTCACAGCGTGTTCCCCCTTGGATTAGGCTTGCTGAAGTGCAGTGGTCCTGGAGCAGCTTTTGGAGTGCTGGGGATTTGCGTCAAGTCTGTTGATGCGTATTTTTTTGCATGACAATAAATGAAGTTCCACGTCCCACTTAGACATCATAAATAATACCAACATTTTCAGCTCGTTGCAGGAATAGCTTAGGAGAAGTCTCCAGCTTCCCCTTGAGGACTGGGTATCCCTGTGGTAAAGCCTTGGCCCAAGGAGGTCCTCCAGCTCTGCACTAGGATTACCTTACGTACAACCAAGCCTGGCCCAAACCAAGCAAGAAATTAAAATTCTTACTGTTTACAGGGGAGCCAACTGCATGAGAGTGAGTGAAGGATGGCTGTGCCCTCAGTATTAATTGCTTCAGTTTTACTTGCAGTTGGTGACAGTTATTGTCACGCCTGCTGGGACACGGGAGGAGCTCCATCCATCAGCGGCCCGATCGCGGTGTGCTGGGAAAGGCACTGCTGCTGATAGCTCTCTTCCACTCCCTGCACAGAACACTTTCTCTCCCTTATTAAACAGAGGGAGACGGAAGAACAAAATTGGAATATGTAAAATGATTGTTACTTGCATTTTCCAGCTGGCTGACGTTTCCTGATAGGCTGCTTATGGGGCATCCGTTATTGTTATTCACTGCAGCACTTCAAATAGCTATTATTATTTTTGTTACTTCCCTGTTGAACACAAAGGCATCAACTTTCCCTCTCACCTTGATAAAATAGGATGCAATTGCTTTCATGGTTAACAAGTCCCAAGCAAGTGCCACGGGTTCACCTCGCGTGACAGTTTCTTGGCTGGTGGCTCCAAGGGATATGTGCAAAACCATCACTTCTGCTTCAGAGTGATGAAATTTACACCGAGGCAATAGAGGCAGCCATAAAAAAAAAAGCAGCACTTAATTGCAGAGGAAAACACAGGGATGAGAACGTAAAACAGATTTAGGTTTTACTTGCTTGTGAAAGCAGAAGAGGTGGGTGACCATCATTATTTGGCTGTGGAATAACTCAGAAATCCATTCCCTGAGAACCCTGCCCAGAATTTGCACCAAGCCCTCTAAGTACGCGCTCAAACAGGACTTCCATCATGTCAAACTTGTCAAAAGCGGGTAATGCAGATGAAACACTTAAAAAGAATCTCATTTTCAGGACAAGCTGATCACTCCTTCCTTGAAAATAAAGCCCTTGTAAAAGATCTTAATTTAAGCAGCCAAAGATTAAGCTGCCCAGAATGATTGCCTGCATTTGCCGGTGAATTTGCTGGCATTTAGCACAGAGCACAAGGCTGCAAATGCAGTGTCACTGTGCTCCTAAGACCCACTGGGCTGAAAAGCAGTGGGAAGGGGTGACAAAAATGAGACCACAGGAAAGACTGATGGATGGCGAGGGCTGAATCCCAAGGTTGGACCCAATGCCTCTGGTGAAGTCAAGGAGTAAGCATCACCCTTTCCAGTTTGAATTAACCCTAGAAAGAATCACAGGATCATTGAGACTGGAAAAGACCCCTGAGATCATCATCAAACACCAAGCCATCCCCACCGTGCCCACAGTGATCTTATGGATTGCTCTTTGCCTATGCAGGAGGAGCCCAGGCTGGATGGGGCTTTGAGCAGCATGGTCAGACAGAGGTACCCCTGCCTGTAGCAGGGGAGTTGGAGCTAAGTGATCATAAAGGTCCTTCCAAACCAAGCCATCCTATGACTCCGTGACTTCGGTCTGCTCTCAGGGGTACCAGGCTCCCTACGTGACCAAGCTTAGGGGGAAAACTGAGGTTCAGCTGCTTTGGAGAAACATGAGCAATAGCAGAGGTGGAAGTGGCCCAGCTGGAAGGGGACACTGGTTAGAAGGTTACAGTGCCACTGCAGCTGAGAGCTGGGGGCAAGCTTGTATAAAAGCAGCAAACAAAGAGATAAAAGGAGTAATCAGAGGAAGAAATCAAGCAAACAGCCCATTTCTTTGAGAAATTTGAGTTCCAGGTCAACTCCAGTATCAGCGTGCAGCAAGAAGCCTTATTTTTTATATATATGTATGTATTTTGCTTAAAAAGAAACATTCTCTTGTTTGGCAGCTTCTGCCCAGATCTTTATGCCATTTTCTTTTCCCCATAGTTACTGGATTACTTTTGTATCTCAACAAATACCATTTGCTTCTGAAATTGGAGCCTTGAGGCACAACCTCGGCACCAAAACCTTTGTCAGAGTGGAGCAGGGCTGCCCCCAGGCTGCAGCCTCCCCGCTTCCATCCGCCTGGTGCATCCCAAGCTCTGCAGCGTGTCCTCGCCGGCGAGGGATGCTTTGTGCCACTGATGTGTAAGAGGTAGCACTGAACATGTTGCTAGCTGTCCCCGGAGGATAACTTTTCATTATTGATGTGGAAAGTGGAAAATAAAATAGACTATTACACATTTTATCTTCAGGGAACTTTTTTTCTTCCCTCCCTCTCCCCCCCGCCCCTCTTTCTCCTCCCCTTCAGATATGAAGGCATTTCAATTCAGAGAGTCATTCTGAGTACAATGAAGAGAAGTCAATTTCGAGAGCAGCAGGCACAGGTGACTTGCAACATGTCTCTGCCATGCATGCTTTTATTATTCCCTGCCAATCCTTGAGACAGGACATCTTGTACCTGGAGTGCCACAGCTGTGCTGCTCTTTACAGTCATTAAGCTTGACTTTGAAGTTGTAAGAAATATCTGATTCCTCTAGTTCAAACAGGCCTGGAGAAATGGCACGTAAAGGGAATGAAACAGCATTCCTTGGGTTGAACCACCAGCCGAAGAAAGATCAAAGGACAGCGGGGAAGAAAGTGTAAAACCTGGGTTTATCAGCATTCCAGCTGCTGTGTCATGTGAGGAGAGTGCATCCCCCAACGCCTGCAGATGGCACAGCTGGTTGGCAGCAGTATGCGTGTTTGCCAGCTCACTGGCCAAGTGGAAAATGGGCATTTGTAGGTACAAGCCCTTCGATTTTCCAATGGGAAAAGAACACAGGCAGTCAGGGATAGGAAAGTAAAGCAGCTCACTGATACGGACAAAAGAAAGCTTCCAGATCAATATTTAAGAGTAAGCTAGCAAAGGAAAACTGTGCTCTGTCTCCATCCATCAGCACTGCACGTGGCTGCTTATCTCGTGCATCTGCTATCTCCTTCCAGGCTTCTCACTTCCCAAATCTACAGCACCATCTATAGCCCTCTCACCACATCTGTGTGTTCAAGTTTCACTTCTACAAGGAAGGAACCAGTGATTTGGGCATCCGGCAGTGAGACCACTTTTCATTGCACATGTACAAATGCAATTAGGATAACTGCATTACCCTAATGATAATGAAATCATCTCCATAGCTGGCAGAGCATTACTACAATCCACTGGGGAAAACTGGGTGCTAGGTTATGAGTGAGATGATACAAGAGGTTCCCTCAGCTTTGCCTGGATGCTGGTACATCTGATTGCACACATTGGAGCATCTAACTGCACAGCATTCATCCCCATAGGCTGCGGACAGGCAAGGACTCCAGCTTCCTTGTACACAATGGGAATGCTTCACTACAGCCTAGATCCTCACTCTGAGGTACAGCAATACTGAGAACGATATTTATTGGTTAAAAATGCATTTATATGTGGTTGGATGGGTGTGAAATTCATCCAGCAAACTTCAGAAGTTCACCACAGGGCTGTCAAGCAGCACTTCTATAGGGTGGATCAGCTCAGCAGCTGTGAGTGCCCAAGCAAAACCAGATGGCACTGGGTGTGATGGGTTCACACGGGACCCCTGACATCTACCTTAAAAATACCTGAACACCTTTGACGTTCACTGAAATAAGAATTAGAGGTATTCCTTTGGGTCTGAGAGATTTAAATGATGTGACAGCGGGTTGTCTCATTCCTGGCTCTAAGATCCCATCCAACCCAACCATTCTGTGATTCTATGACACTTGGGCAGCTGGGACAGAGCAGGCAGCTGCAGGCTCCTTGCAGACAGTCCATCCCTCTCTGCCCAGGTGGAACGAGCTGCTCTTCAAAAGTATGTCCTCATACTATTGTCTATTAGGCCATGGCTTAATCTAGAGGCCTGACTTTGAGGTGGGAAGTCTTTGATAAATAGTACAACCTATGCATACTCTTGTGTTGCTAGAGGTTACTCCTCACGCTGTCATGCTCTCAGTGGCCCTTCTCTACAAGAACTTTGAGCCCTATTCTGAAGCGACAGCAAAGTAAAGCTATGTGATGGTGGTGGCAGAAGGTTCATTTGTGCAGAAGTGTACGTTGTGCATTGGTACGGAACTGGGATGTCACTTAGGCAAGCTTTCCCAGGCAGCAAACTTCCACATTTATGTGCAAATGAGGAGACAGTCACACTGAACGAGAGGGAGAGGATGTTAATGAATCTTCTTCTAGGCTTTAAGGAAAACATATTGCCCAATGCTGTGGAAAATTAAAATTTGTTTCTAATATGTATGGTAAATTTAATGCTAAAGACCAAAGATAAATGGGAAGAGAGCTTAATCCGAGCTGACCCCATTTTTGCTGGAATGTCATTTGCTATGGTTTTTGCTCCCTCTTAGAAAGCAAGAGACACACTAATTAGTTCTTGCACTCTGCATATAAATTATTGCTCCCAAACATTTAAAGTAGAACATAAAGGAAGCTGAGAAAGGCACAGAGGGAACTGTCCTGTATCCACTGTGGGTTTGCATGTAATCATAAACTGAGGGGTTGGCGCTGGATGGAAGCCTCATGGCTTGAGGAAATCACTACTGACAGATGCAATAGCAATAGAATAAATGGAATCAAGTTTACTTTGGGATAGTAAAATCTACTTAACCGAAAAGGATCTGAACTGCACAGGGCTTCCCTGGTCTTCAGGTTCCTGGAATTGGACTCAACTCTCTGCTTTCTGAAGCTTTTCAGAAACAAAGCCCCATTTATGAGAATGGAGTATGTGAAAAGACAGCTTGCAAAAGCTCCCTCACAGAGCTTAAGATGAAAACAGCCTCCTTCTGGCCTTCGTGCTTAGTGGAAAAGATTCAGGAATAACATGGTGTGACACGATGGAAAGCACAGCTTCAACAGCACAGCAGCAAGATTCCAGGCTACAGCAAGTGAGGATTTGCTCAAATACAACAGCTCTGGGCACAGAAAGAAAAGAAAGAAGCTGCTACCTTCAGAAAGCCTCAGGTACACAGGAACCTCCAGCAAGATGCACCTCCCTCCACTGCCAGTCCTTAAATGAGGGCTGGGAAGGGGTGCAGCCTGTCTCTACCCATTCTGGTCACTCAGCTGCATTGATCACACCTGAGCTCCCCTGGGCTGGCCCTGCCTTCCCACTAGGTGCTCCGTCACTGCTTCAAACTGTGACTCAGCATTTCCACTACATGTGGATGAATAAGTTCCCTAAAAAAGATCAAAGTTGGAGCTTTTTCTTCCTTAACTACTTCCCAGTGGTGCTCCTGAAAGTGTTTCCTGCACGTGGGGTTTTCAGACCTTCAAAGAAGCCACTGGATGGTTCCCCAAAGCACAGAACTTGCAGAGCTCAGTAAAACAGAGTGCAGCCACAGCCAAACTCTGAATGGCATCCCCAGTCCCAACACGTTCTGCTGGCAGTGAGCCTGCCTTCAGCTGGGGATCACCACAACCTCAGCAACAGCAGCTGATCAAAGTTTAGAGTTCAGGTGGAAGGTCTGACAGCTTGGTGCAGGACCCTCGGTGCCCTGATGTTAGAATTTCATGAGCATGTACAGTGACAGCTTATAATCAACCTGTCCAATTTTAAACTCATCAGGAGCTGAGCTACAGGTTTTTAATTTATTTTCTTTTTAATCATTTACTTTGAGTAGCGAATATGCCCTGCTAAAAACAGCTTCCAGGCAACCAGGGAAGCTCCTCATGCAGTCATCCCATGAGTGAGGGGTGGAAATGCTTGTGTAGAAGAAAGAAGTTTAAGTGGCTCATTGGTAACCCCAGGAGGTGCAGGCAGAGGACAGTTTGCTTTCTGAGCTGTGTGAGCTGAGGGTATCACCTGGCTCAGCAGCAACTCCTGGCCTCTGATTACATGGCAAAAGGGAGAGAAAACCTTGAGCACCCCAAATCTATAAGTGAAGCATCTTGGTTAGAAGAAATTTCAGGACTAATTGGAACTGCTTTCTCTCCTCCATACCACTTTTTGGTAGTGACCATGCTTTGGGAAGACTTTTCAAGCCATGTCCATGAGTGTTCCTCCATGGTCATCCTACACACTTTTTCAGTAGCTGTGCATGCTTGCATGATTCCTCCTCCCTGCGAAGAAACCCAGGTTCAATTCAACAGTGCTTTGGTGCAACCTGTCCTCATGGGGATGGAGACCCCTCACCTGCTGGGGTGAGAGCAGAGGGGTTGGGGGATGATGGAAGCAGCCAAGCCCACGGCTGCATCGCTCAGAGCTCCGGGGTGGCAC
Source organism: Lagopus leucura (assembly GCF_019238085.1). Classification (NCBI taxonomy): domain Eukaryota; kingdom Metazoa; phylum Chordata; class Aves; order Galliformes; family Phasianidae; genus Lagopus; species Lagopus leucura. The sequence goes on along the minus strand of NW_024962294.1, from coordinate 2,549,453 downwards.
AGGGAGCAGTGCCAGCTCCCCAGAATGCAGATGTGCAACCGATGATCTGGAACTGTCCCTCATCATTAGAGTACTTTGCATTCCAAACCCAACCTGACAGAAACGTTTTGTTCCGGGGGTTGAGGAGACAATGAGAGAGGACACGTCGGGGCTCGGTGTGTCCGTCCCCATCCCTGGCACGGATTGAGCTCTGTGCAAATGGAAGTGAATAATTCAGCATCTCCTCCTTTTTGGAAGATGTTTGCTGGCTGCGGGAGGCGGAGGCACGCAGGATGTGTTGGGACATCGCTTCAAACCACACAGAGAGCTCAGGAAACCAGCACGACCCCATGGTTTTATACCAGTATAATTACCTCTTCTGGGCATGCAGGGTATTTTTAGCCTACTTGCCTGCAGAAATTAAGCTCATATGATCACGCAATGAATGTGTGTGCATTTCTGCATGTTTATTCTGACCTTAACAATTTTTGAGGCGCTTTCAAGCAGGTTTGATGGGGGAGGAAAGCAGGCTTGGATACAATTAAGTTTTTATATGTACTGTGAAAACAGTGGCCAGGTGGAGGAGAGACTGTAAATGTTCCCCATCAGCATTTCTGGGCTGAATGACAGGCTGCAGCCCAGGCTCCTGCCTTATCAGCCATCAAAGACTCCACACTGGGGCAGAGGATTTAGAAAAACCCATTTTGAGCTGCAGGAAAAGATGTGATTGGAGCTCGCAACCAAGCATGAAATGCAGATCTTAAAGAAAGCAGGCTTTGTTATTTCGTGTTCTGATGGGACTGCATATTAACTGCTTATTAGTTGTACCAGCACAAAGGCAAGCGTGGATTACATTAGCAGGTATAAAGTCGTCACTGGTAACACAGTGTGCTCCTCTTCCCCATGTAAGTGCATTTCTGTCATTTCTGCACTCAGGGAGTTAATGCTGCTTCCACTCTGGGGCATAAATAGGGCTTAAAAACCCCGAGTATCTCACACAGAGACTGCAGCTGGGGTGAACCACAACAGCTGTCAGATTTGGTTCTCTGCAGTACTCACAGTGACACAGATTAGGACTGGGGAAGAGTTCTCACGGCAGAACTCTGTAAATCCTCTGCACTGCTTTACTGGGGGACCGTGGGAGTCAGGCTGCTGCCTGCAGCTGGGAAGGGGCTCATCTTGCTCAAACCTCTGCTTCCCATGCCATGATACAGAACATGTTCTTCAAAGGTGCATGGAGCACTCACACAATGTAGTCTCCATTCTGTCCAGCATAATTCACATCAGGGTTTAAGGCCGTTTTGTACATTCTTTAGAAATTCCAGCCTTTGGTTAATTTAGATTCATTTACCAGAGACTCCCTGAGTGGACAAGACTGCAGAAAAGCCTGGCAGCTACCACAGTTTGGCAAGTGGGACTCACGGGGACAAATTGCTTCATTGGCCAAGGGAGATTTTGTTCATCCTCCTTTGTGTCATGGAGCATGCTGCCAGCTTTGTGCTGGGCAAGGGCCCGTGCAGCTGCACGCCATCCCTTCCAGCCACCCCCCTCACATCCAGCCCCAATTAAAGCATCAGCCCCAGCTTGAGATATGGACTGTATGGCTGCCCGCCTTCCAGAGCAGCTGGGCTATGGGAAATGATGCTGAGTTCTCAACAAGGCAAAGCCAATCTGCTCAGCAAAGCCACCAGTGCCCCGAAAGGGAAAAAGCTGCCATCAAACACACTGCCTGTGTCCTGCCAGAGGGATGTCACAGAGAGATGCTGCAGGCTGCAGCCCAGAAACAACAGCAGCTCCAAAGAAAGGAGCCCCTCCACAGGGTTCCTTTTCCCAGGGCTCACCTCTCCCATACCTGCAAGACAATCGGTGATAGCTTCCCAGCTCTGCTGTTAATTAACAGCCCTGCAAGCTCTGTAAGTCTGTGTTAGGACAGCACTGCACACCCTAGAAAAAAAGCCTCAGAGCCCATAAATGCATCTCTTCCCATTAGCTTGCCAGCTTAGAGCAGCTGGAATTAAACTGATGCCAACACAACAACTCTGAGATCATTAAAGCTTTCCTGGACAAAAGGACCGTATCTCAAGGGTCTGCTTGCCATAAATGAGCTGGGTGAAAACAGCAGGAAATACTGAGGTATGATATCCTTGTGAAGAAAGCCCTGCTCCACTGAAATGTGCTGCAGGGAACAGGGCAGATGGCTGAGCTCATCCTCTGTGGGGCTGTGAGCTAACAGCCTGGCTTTGAGGCTGCCATGTGCAGAGATGGGCTCCATGCTGACAGCTTCCATTGGCTTCTGGAGAGAAAAAAAGCTTCTGTAGGTGCAAAGGATTTTGGAAACACTACAGCACCCTGAGTTCGCTGGAGCTTGTGCTGAGATTGTGCCACGGCAAGAGAGAAGTCAGCAGGAGAAGGGAGCAGAAGCCAGGGATGATGGCTGGCTTCTACCAGAGCTCCCAGGTGATCAGTTGGACATCAGTGCCATTGCTTTCCAAGGTGAAATCCAGAATATATTTCAGCCTGTTGGGTTGTTGGGTGGTGGGGGCAGGCTCAGGGTCCTGAAAGGTTCAGCTGCTTTGAATGAAAGTAGAAGAGATACGTCAAAAAGAATGGAGAGGAAGTCCCAGATTTTGACGTCACAGCGATCATGCAGTTTATTTTCCCCTCCAGGTGAAATGTTCTGCTCCCATTGAGGTCATTAATCCTCTCTGAAATGTTGTTTGTTTTCTTCAAGAAGGTCAAATTCGAAATGACAAATGCCTTTGTGAAATATAATGCGAAAAATCCATTTTGAAAATCCAGAACAAATGTGAGTTTTGGACCTTGCCCAGTATTTTCATCTGCCAGCACAGTCGTATCCATCCTGATGTGAATGCAATGAAGAGTTCCCATCCCTAACGCCAGCTTTTGGGAGAGGATTTCTCCAAGCAAATTAAGATTGCTGTCTGCTCCATCTACCAAGTCCTGCTTGAGAACTCCATGCAAAATCTCCTGAAATTGGGAAAAATCTCATTCAAAACCCAACAAACGACGTTCTCAGTCAGCTACAATGATGACTGTAGGTTGGATGCAACTCCCACTGGTGATTTAAGTTCACCTACGTTGTCCTTTCCAGCTCCTCAGCTTGAAAACCTCTTTTAAGATGGAGAAACCCCCTCTCAAGAGGTGCTGATCCCCGTTGTATCAGAGCATCCTAGCAGCTGTCTATATGGCCGACTGCCCTGAGCCACCTGGATGTATGGCAGCTCCATACAAGTGCCATCATAGCGTGACACCATGCCCAAGCTGCAGAGCACCAGGGCAGTTCCTGATAGCCCAGCCAGATCCCTGGTGCCCAGTGCATGGAGGACCTGCCTGCTTCTTCCATGGCTCCAAAGAGTAAATTAAACGACACGATGAAACATATTACGTTTGCATCTGGCTCAAAGGGAACATAACAGCGTTAGACAGCCCTGGTGCTCATTAAACGCCTCTGACTGGAAGGATGTAATGAACCAGTTTTATTACAATAGTAATTTCTTCCTATCACATTTGGTGGTTATATATTCACGGGGGATGTGGGGAAGGGAGGAGGATCAGCACAGACCCGTGCATTAAGATATATTACTGTAGAGAAGCTGACACCGGAGCGTGTGGCTGACAGACAGCAGAGAGCTGAGGCAGAGAGCAGAATATCCCCAAGTCCATTATAACACCGTCCAACTGACCTTTACAGAAAATATGTAAGAACAATCAAAAAGGGCCTTTGTGGCTCTGGGTGCAGCTCGGAGGTGGTTTCACAGCCCATCTCCCAGCAGCTGCTCTGTGCCATGGCGTGGGATGAGGTGGAGGAGCTCACAGCTCTCCGTGTCCCTCATAACCACAGCAAGTTTTCTAAATTTGTGCAAAGAGATAATCTGTGATTCATAACCATTTAAATAAATGGCTAATCAATTTCTATGGGTTGCTACAGAGTCCAATAAATCAAACCCAGGCTGATTATAGCCATGGCTTATAGCCATCTCATAATACCTTCCACTGATGTGCTTATAATAATCTGTAACATCCGCTACTGCTGTCGGTAACTCATTTAAAACACCAGTTACTACTTTTTTAACTTACTAAAAGCACAGAGAGAGTAAATATTCCTCAATATCTGTAAACCACGTGACCTTTCCTGGTTGCAAACTTAGGGCTAAATCGATGCCCATCAGAGGCAAGGAAGGATTCCTTGCCTATGATGGTAAGGAAGTTGATGAAAGTAAGGAAGGTGAAGGTGAGGAAGGTGATGGTGAGGAAGGTGATGTTTTGCAGCTGGGCTGGGCGAGGACAGCCCTTTCCCAAGGGAGACATAAGAGCTCAGCATCAGATCCATCCCTTAGAAAACACCAAATTTCTGCTTTCAAAGCCTGCACAACAGCAGAGGAATGAAAAACCCATGAGCCTGGATGCTTTCAGATCCCACAGCCACCACGTTTTGCTTTTTTGCTCTGCCAATACACATACTTTTTTTCTTTCTGCTTTGACTCACACAACTCTTTGGAAGAAGCCCCATTGGCTTGAAGCACCTGTAGCTGTCTGGGAAGAGAGGTGTAGTGATTTCTGCAAAACTCAAACCCATAAAAGCTGACACGCAGCCCCTCACACTCACTAAAATCCATCTCCTGGTGGATTTATTAGTCTTAAGCAACAGCAGTTGGTCTGAAAAGAAAATGTATTTAACCTTTCTTTTTAATTGTCGCCCTGTTAACCTGTCAGTTCTACACGGAGCTGTTAATAATTCCGCTTTGAACGTCTCAAAAGGAACTTTCATGTTTAAATATTGAACACTAAAACTTGGGCACGGTTAGAAAAGAATTGGTGCAGCACTCTTGGCAGTAATGTGGCTCAGCCCAAAGCCTGCTGGTGTGCCTTGGAATCGGGCCAGAGCAGGGGCAGGCTCAAAGCCAGAGCCCAGGGTCAAATCTGCAGGGTGAGTAACAGGGACTGAGCCTTGGGAAGGAGCAGGTCAGACCATTGGAGCCGGCCTTTATCTGCACCCAAAGGTAAGATGCACACTAAGGGGGAGAATTAATCTGGCTTGGCTAACTACACTTGAACCAGCTGTAGTGAAAGAGAAGTGAAAACACAAAGAATTTGGTTCTGGAGGAGGTTTTAGCTTGGAATCAGCTCCAAGTGCTTCTTTGCAAACACGTGTCCTGCATTAAAAACCATATTGCTTTTCTTTTCACTGCAACTTTAATCTAAACCTGATATGGCTTTTTTTTTTCTTTCCTTTCCATTTTTCCCAAATAAGCTTTGAGATCTAACCTGAACCATCCCTACGTGTTCCTTTGCCATCTGCCCAGAGAGCAGGGAACATCAGCACAGGAGGGGCAGGAGCCATCCCTGGGGGGTGGGGGGGTGTCAAGAAACACAGAGATGTGGCACCTGTGGAAATGTGTCAGTGAGCACCAACACCTCCCTGGGCAACCTGTTCCATTGCCTGGCCTCTTTCAGAGAAGAAATTTTTTCTTACTAGCCAACCTGAGCCTCAGCATCCGTGTGCTTGCATCCACGGACCACACTATCAAGGAACTTTCTCTTCTAGCAGCCACACATCCCTGCTTGGCTCACACACCTGGCACTTCTCCATCTGTCCCCTTCAGTAAAGGTATTTGAGTTGCACGGCCTTGGTGACACCGCTGCCAGCTCTGTGACAAGAAGACAGCACTTTGGTGTCCTCCACCACATCATCCCTATGGAGCCCAAGGACAAAACATCAGAAGCCTGGCCAGGACAAGTGGGAGAGAGCTGATAACCCCATCCCTTCCACATCTTGAGCTTTCAGTGACCTGGGATGCGACGGGGCAAATTTCACAGTGCTGCTTAAGGTGCCATAATTTAGAACCTCTCAGCTTTGCTAAGGCTCCCTGAGCACCACGTGCACCCTGTCTGCTGATGCATAAAGTAACCTAAATAAGTGTAATTTATGCACCAATGAAAAGGTGCAAGTTAAAATACCTCCCAGCCTAAAATAGCCTCTAAGTGAGAAGAGGAAGAGTCAGGGGCATCTTAGCTTTATGCCCCATAGAGCACCAGCTCTGAATTTGGCCCTGGGCCTCAAAGCTTTTAAAAACAGAGTAATTTTAATTTGGAGGAGGTCACACGTGCTCTTGTGCACATCTCCCCTGCTTTATTTGAGTCCTGGCCCACGCGAGGAGAGCGAGAGCAAGCTGAGGGCTGGCAGAGCTGCATGCTGGTGCTTGGCAAGCTGATTTTCCACCTCTTGTTGCTACCCTGCCTGTGTGCATCTCTGCAAAGCAGAGATAGAACAGGGCCATTCGCCTTGGTAGCAACAAAGCAGCAGCCACCCCGCACGTCAGCAGCTCAGTACGTTCCATATGACCGTCTTTTATCACACTGATGCTCCCTTTAAGCACAGGGCAAGTTGTTTTCCACCCGTGCAGCTGTCCCAGGACCACATGGATTTACTGCTAGCAATGCTTTGTGCTGACCCGAATATTTCCAAAATTTGTGTCGCCCTGCCCAGCATGCACTTAGTGCTTAATTGTCACCTCAGGCACTGCTAATATCCATACCCTGTGACCTGTCTGCAACCCAGGCCACTCAATGCTGCTGTGACGTGTGCTGGCAGAGTGAGCATCACTGCTGGTGCCTGGCTGTGACATTATGAGCCTGTAACATGCGCACCAACCTCGGGGTAAGTGAGCTGATGTAGAACGTAATGAATAAATATCCTCAGGTTTGAGGAGGGGACGCTGTCAAAGGCTTTCTAAAAATAGTTGGTAGCTGGCTTTGTGTGAGGCTTATTCTTGCCTGGGATGGGCAAGACTCTGAAGTGACAAATCTGCACATTCCTCCCTGGGTGCCTCCCTGTGCCCCAGGGCCAGGCTCCCCAAACACAGCACTGCATGTGCCCAGCAGAGCATCACTGTCCCCTGGTGTCTGGGGACAGCTGGCAGGGTCCAGGCCAGGAACACAAACCCCAGTTGGTTGCTTTGCCTTGGTTGGCTGTGTCACCAGCACAAATCCATCTCAGACCCTCTGGGTGCCCCAGGAAACCCCATCCCCTCCTCTCCCAACCTCAGGCTCCAGGTGAGGGGTTCCCTCTGCAGCCTCCTGTGTGTGAGCACATGCAAAGGAAAGCCTTGAGAGCTACAACTCACCCAAATCGTCACGATTCCATTTATTTTTACATTAAATGTTTTTGCTTTATGTAAGGAATAAAAGAACTGTAACAACCACAATGAAATAAGAAAGTGAATGCCCAGAGGTAACTACAGTATAAAATCATATTCATCATATCATAATATTTTACATTTGCTTGTTGTTTTATGTGGATTACAACCCCCTCAATACACGATCCAGCAGCAGCAGGAGAGGAAGGGCAGCAGGAACGAGTCCCTGGCTCACAGCTGAGGGCACTGTCCCATTCAGGGCCTGCCAGTCCCATCCTGCATGGCTGCTGGGTGGACTTTGAGCAGCCTGGTCCCAAGGGAGGTGTCCCTGCCTATAGCAGGAGGGTTGGAACTGGATGATCCTAAGGGTCTCTACCGACCCAAACCTTTCTATATGATTCTATTAAGGGACAGAGAGTCCCCAAGCCACGTGGGATGGGGACATTAGTCATTTCCTGAAAGGCTTCAGACCAAGATTAAATGCCTTCCTGCAGCTGCCTTCTAATAACATGTGCTTGATGAGGTGCAGAGGAGAGTTTGGGTTGCACCCACCAGCCTCTCACACTGGACCTCAGCAGTTGCTGACTTCCAAGCACTTCCCAAAGGCACCTTCTTCCAAAAGAACTGCTAACCCCCTAACTTGGGTGAGGGCATGGGATTCGTCTGTGTGCTGTTTTTTTTCCTGTTTGTTTGTTTGCTTCTGGCAAAGAAGGGAATAACTGAAGCAGATCTTGGACCTCAATCCTGAGCTGTGGCAGCACCTGTGGAGGCAGTTTGGTGTTTGCAGGACAGTGCATTCACTTTTAGTTCAAGACAGCAGCTTCTGCCGATGGCAGGCTGTGTGTCTTTTCCTGCATAAAATCCAACATGACATTTACTACTCTTCTTACAATGCTTTTAAATATCTTTCCAGATGCTTCCAAAGAACAATTTTAAATTATCCATATGCCATTTGTCACACGTGATGTACAGACAGTGCACTATTTCTGCCTTCTTAAGGCATGGCAGAAGAATGCTTTGTGGGTTTTGTTTGTTTGAAACGAGTCTGCACGGCAAAAAATTCTGCTGCATGCGATGCCACTGTGCCATTTCTATGGTGAAAGCTTTTGCCGTGGCAGTTTACAAACATGGTGCATGCATTAATTAATCATTAGAGCCTTCCTGCTGTGCAAGCATGCATGTAAAACTGCAACATGAACTGCAACTCAGAATGGGATAAGTAATCTTCCAGTCCCATCCAGTGAAGTCTTAACAGAATTATATGGATATGTGGATCTGCAGGATGCTGTGGGCTGCTCGTCCTCCCCATCCCACAAATGCACACTTGTCAGAGAGAATGACAATGCTTCCTTCCCCTTCCCTTCCCCTTCCCCTTCCCCTTCCCCTTCCCTTCCCTTCCCTTCCCTTCCCTTCCCTTCCCTTCCCTTCCCTTCCCTTCCCTTCCCTTCCCTTCCCTTCCCTTCCCTTCCCTTCCCTTCCCTTCCCTATTTCTTTTCTCTTCCTTACATTTTCCATCTCTCAATTCACATCTCTCTACCTGTTTGCTTTGTGTAGCTCTGCATCACTCTACGATGTCAGCCCACCATTCTTTCAAGCCCTCATGCTCCCAATCAAACTACTGCAGACCCACACCTCCTTTTCTGGTCCTATTGAGTGCTCACTGCTTGGGATGGTGACTCTTCACTGTGAGCACATTTAGCACAGCTCTGTTTCTTTTTTTTTTATCACCAAACTGCAAAGACAAGGTTTCATTACCTGCGTGTTCACAGCGCAGTAAAACATTTACCTAAAAGGAGCAGGGTGCTCAGAGGGAATGGTGCTGACACGGAACACAAATGAGCTCTGCTCGCTTTGCTGCCTCCTTCAACCAATACCTGGCAGCAGAGCTGGCTGCCCTGCACTTTCCTAGGAGAACTAATCCAGCAATTAGACCATTCTTAAGGACAGAAAGGAAATGACATGTCATGGAAGAGAAGAGGCACATTTGGATTTGATACCCAGCTTTGCACTCGGGGCTGATGGAGGCATCTCCATGTGTCCCTCTGTGGACACACTGATGGACTGCAGTCCGCCATGGGTTTCGGGTCTTGCAAACTTGCAGTGGGGCTTTGCAGAGCTATTTGAAATGCACTAATTGTTTCTGGTACTCTCCACTTCGTGAAAACAAATGTGCTTCAGCTGCCAAACCTCCCGGGTCACGTCCCTGTCTGCAGGCTGTCAGGGAACACAGCTTTTCACCCGCGGTGCCCCAAGCATCGCCCCAGCTGCCAGCTGCCCTCATCTGCTGCTCAGTGGGGACCCTGTGGGGCCACCGAGGGGCAATTTGGGGACACAGAGTTCAGCACCTCTGCTCAGCATTAGGGTGACTTAGCAGAAGGACTCTGTGCCCTTCTTCAGAGGACATCGGATTTGTGTCCCCATCTGCCCTGTGCATAATGGGAATAGCAGGGCTGAGCTTTGTAGGCATTTCTCAGTTTGCTGGACCCCAAGCAATGCTGTATCCAGACTCAGCCTTATCCTGTGGACATTGATTTGGCAGATTTTGTACCTTGTGCATCATGAAGGGGCTCAATACGGGACTGCCAAGAGAGGAAAGCCCATACTGAGTAATCCCAATTCCCCTGTTTGTGGTGGAGTTGGGGAGAAAAATTGCATTTTCTGACTTCAAGCTGCTTTTTTTCTATCCAAATTGAACTCAGCACCCACACCCTTCCCAAAGCAAGCTGACCAAGATGGATGGACACACAACACCTTTACCTCCAGCAGCAGCCAGCACACTATTGGCCAATTGCTTTGTGTCCAGACTGTTGCTCTGCAAAGCCCACAGCCACTGGAATGGATTGCAGCCCTTCATCTTTCGAGGTGCAGGCCATACTTCATCGGCCCTCTCCTGCCATCCTGCCATGGGAGCACAATGTGGGGTGGGTGCTGGCTGCCCACCGGTGTTTTAATTGTGTGTCAGAGTGGGCACAGGCATAAGAGGGAAGCAAATAAAGCAGACAAAATGAGATGCGGTAATTAAGTTATTCTTCATCTTGGAGATTGCTGTGGAGGACAAGATTGGTACAATGAGCCCGAGGCGCTTCTCCTTTCACTACTCTCCATCTCAATGCCTGTGACACAGAAGATGAATATGCAGCATTTTCTATTTGTGCTACTAAAACGCCCATTAAATGCCAGCAGGGAAAAACGATACATAAACACCAGAATTCTGTTACACTGTGTGCCTGAGAGAGACAGAGGGAGCATCCCTCCTTTGTCTGGAGAGAGGGAGATGCTTTGGGCTGGGGGAGGGGCTGGTGGTGGGCACAAGGTCCCGAGCCTGGCACCCTCTGATCTGCCAAAGGAGGTGCTAAAGTGACTTTTTTTTTCTTTGCAAAATAATGTAGCTGAATGCCATTTTCCAATCGGGAGATGCTGGTAAAGGATTTACCTTTGTTTTTAATGTCCTGTTGCATGGCCAGAAGCAAATGCTAAAGATCTCCACTGCCAGAGATCAGGCAGTGTTTAGCTGGAGAAAAGCAAACTGTGCCCACTGGTCCACATTCTGTTTACACCCCTGCAGAAGGCTCCCTGTGATGGGGTAGGACACTGGGGCACACCTGGCCCAGTAAATGTGTGGTTCTCCCTGCCAGATTCTTCTGCCAGAATCCCAGGTGACAACTGGAGAAACAAATAAATGGAGAAACAAATAAAGGAATGAATGAATACACAACCAGTGGTTTCCCAGTGCTTGGAAGTGGGCACAGGACAAGCAGTTCTCACCTGGAGAATGCAGGACAGACACTCTGGCAGGGTCAGCCAGTGGATGGAAGCAACGTCCCCCAGGACCCCCCCAGCCACCACTGCCCTCCATGCACAGCTCCCTTCCATTCCCATTCATCCCATTTGCATTTTGCAGCAGGAAAGAGCTCGGGGCAGTATCTGCAGCCTCACACCTTGCAGGCTACACGGGCTGCCAGCAGACACTCATTTCCATCTGCAGCAATCTTGGCAATATCTAAATAAAGAGAGCCACTGGTAAGAGCTCCTGAGGAAGCCATCGGGGAGCAGATAAGCAGGGACTCTGTTGCTGATGCGTGATGCCAGGTCTCAAGCAATGGGAGGAGATTAGGATCACTGTGTTATCGACTGTTATCTAATTCGAGCAAATAACCATGTGCATGGCACATATTATCAAGCACACACAACTCCTCCGAAAATGATATTAAGCTGGGAACTTCGCTGTTCCAGCTGCCACTTCATCTTTAATTCACCTCCCTGCCCCCAGGTGCTCCTGGGTTGCTGCAGTCACTGAGCAGTGGGTGGCTGGGCTGCCATATGCCCTCCACACAGCCAGGTGAGTACAGGGGGATGAGAGCTTTGCATTCCGCAGTGCTACGCTTCCTCTGCATAAGCAGTAAGCAATGTTATTTTAAGAACATATTTTTTTCTTTTTTTTTTTCCCCTCAATTGTTATTATTATGCTGCCCACAGACAGAGAGCAAAGGGAGGCCAGGAGATGTTGCACGGTGTTACTGGTGTCACACTGGGGCTGATGTCAAGTGGGAGATGGGCTCTGCTCGGGCACATTTGTCATTTAAATAAATAAAGGAGAAAGATGGGCCCTGAAAAGTGAGGCAGGACGTCTGTGCAGCAGGTGGGGACTGCAGCAGGGAGCTAGCAGCACCTTGCTCTGCACCCCAGCACTCTCATGGGTGACACATCACAAGCAGTGATGTTAATCTCTCACTTGGGAGCTGGCAGGAGAGGCTTTCTCTGATGGCAGAGGAATGGATGTGGTGTTCCAGCACCATTTCCAGCTGCTGTCCTGCCTGACGTGGTGAAGATTTAACACTGCAGCTCAACCACCTCTGTGGGAACCTATAAAAATGCCTGCACAGCAGAGCTGCTCATCAGAAAAAAAAAGAAAAAGATGAAGTTTTTAATGGGGGAGATGTTTCTATTCATCGTCACCAGAGACTGAAGCTTTAGTCTTGGAAGCTGCTATTTAACTAGAAATGTAAATTTAAGGTTTATATCCAGCATGCTGGGGATGAGATGCCTCCTTCTGGGAACTGACTGCTAAAGGCATGGCATCACACCACTGAACAATGGAGTTTACTATTATGTTTATTCAAGGCTCGTTTTGCCTAGATCAAGGTGCTGGGAAAGCATTACCTTGAAATTACAGATAACAGAGCTGACGCTGCTTGGGAGCATCCTATCTGCAGCCTAACCCTGGTCATTATAATGGTCCTTGCTCATTAAAATGGCAGGGATGGGCTGCGTTTGGGATCAGCATCACTGAAAAACACACTGTCCTTGTGCTTGTAACCTGAACAGCACAACCTGCTTTCCTGGAGGTGGGAAAGATGTTTCCTTCGTGTCTGGATCTTGGCTGAATGAGTGATGGTGTGTCCTGGCCCTTTCTCACTGAAAGGACAGAGAAATGGCCCAGCAGGCTGAAATGGGGCAACAGCAGCCCTTACCCATAACACTGAGAGATTTGTGAAGGGAGCTGGGGGTTTGGGCTGCTGCAAGGACACCAGATTTGGGCTCAGGTTCCATGCCCTGATTTGCTGTGCTGGTTTCAGGCCATGGCACTCACTGTCAGTGCAGCTCATGGCTCAGCCCCCATCTTACATCAAAGAGTGGATGTTGATCTGCAGGTGCTCCTGACTGCTGCCCTCCTGCAGGGTCAGGCAGTGCGCAGCCAAGGGAAACAGAGCTGGGGACAGGGAGCAATCTGCTGAGTGGACCTCTAAACCTTCACAATGCACAGGGTGAGCCCAAAGGCTGCCTGCAAGGAGGAAAACTGCAAAGCATTTCTCTTGGAAAACCTGAGACTGATACCCAGGACTTCAGCCAATGCATCCCAATGGGTTCAAATCCCACAGACATTCACAACCACGGCCTTGTGGGAGGGAACAAACCCCCAATTGCTGCAGGGAGTCTCCTACAGAAGGGGATGCTGGCACCATCTTTGCTAACAGAGCTCTGCCAGCTGGACCAGCTGGATCTGCAGAGGAGAGGCCCCACCGACAGAGAAAGCAAGAGATTAAACCATAGCACCCCCCCTTCCCAGCTGGGTCAGTGCAGAGCATATCCTTGCCTTAAAGAGGTTCTTTTGATGTCAGCCTTTCTGTTTTCCTCCTCTTTTCTAGCTAAACATCCAAATGGAAATTAATGTTGACCCTCAGAGAGAATATTTTCACTTCAAAAAGGTCCAAAAGGGTTATTTCAAACATTTTGCATTTTCTCTTATTTTCGGAAGGGAAGATAAGTGGAGATCAACTCTTTGCTGTGAACAGTTATGATGTCGGAAGTCTGGCACCTTCTGCAGGGAGGGAAGCCAACATAATTCTCCCAACAGCCTCACTGGGTGCCCCCAGAGCCCCCCATGCTCTGCTCCAGCCTGGGGCAAGGCAGCACGCCCAGAACCTGACAGCAGAGGAGGAGCAGAGCTGCTGTACAGCACAGAGGGTGAGTAATGAGCTGCATGTTTCATGTGCAGAAGATGGAGAAGCTAAAGAGGAGGATAGATCTGGCACACCTGGGACATGGAGAAGCAATGAAACCAGGGAGCATAATTAAAGCTAAATTACCCAAAGCTTTATTTATTATTTGTGGACTGCATGGACACAAATAATAAAAAATGCAGCCTTTCAGCCAGAGTGCTTTCTGGCCAGAATAATGGCTTTTATTCTTGGACTGTTTACAAGTGATGAATAAAACCCAGGAAACCCAGCTTGTAGTGTGATATAGAGCAGCTCAGCAGAGAGGAACCACTGAGGGCCACAGCAATAAAGAAATAAATAATAATAATCCACATTGCTTCCACACTTGTGCTTCTTTGCTCCCTCACCAAACACACAGAAGTCCCAAATGTCTACTGTGGGTCTGCTGGTGTTGATCTGGATACAGAACCACTCAGTGGCACTGTTAAACGTTCAGATTTTGCTTCTGATGTCCAGGTCAGGAGCATTCAAATCTCTTTCCATCTACTTGCTTTGCTTTTCAAATATGGACGGAGCAAGTGATGTGAAAACAAGCGTTAATGCTCGAAACCTACTGGGACGTGCAATAATTGAGAACAGAACAGCTCTTCTCCTTTTCTTTTTTAATAAGAAAAATAAAAAAGGGGAAGTTGGAGCTATTGAAAACTAGGTTTTACCTATTAACTCTTAAAAATTGTCCAAATTATGACAAAAAGAAGACAGAACAGAGTGGGTGTTCATTCCTGCTAAATAATCATTGCTACATTATGCAATTTTTTATGATTAACTGCAAGATGGTATTTCTGTATATGAATTTCTCCCAGTCTTTGTTCCAAGATGGACTTTTGGGTGTAGGGAAAAGAAACAAGATTCCCTTCCCTTCCTTGAAGCCACACTTATGGTTTTGCTACCTGGAAGAGGAAACCTGGAACAAAATGGGACTGGTGGAGCTTGGGTTGTGATTGGTGTGCCAGGCAGATGCTGCTGACTGCTGGATTAATCACTTGTGCTGCTTTGTGTGGTGATGCTGTTTTGGACACACAGCCCTGTGTCACTCTGTCCCAACTGGGATGAGCCCAAAGCTGGAGAGCTCCTCCTCTTCCTCACCTATGGCACCAGCAGCCCAATGCTTTGCGCCCTGGGTCCAATTTGCTCAGCCCTTTGCCAGCTGCTGTGGATGAACATGGGGTCTGCAGCTGCACATCACCCAGTGAAGGAGAGGGGGCTCTTGGCAGAAATTGCCTTTTGGTTGTCCTCTTGCCCTGTCGTGCCCCTGGTATTTGCAGATGGGAAATTATTCCAAGTGGAGTGAAAGCATTAGCCTTAAAGCTGCCAAATTAAAGACACAATGGCGTCATTACACACTCAGCATGGCTGGGGGTTGGCCTGGAGGTGCTGACAGACCCAAAGGGTCCCATCCTGCAGAGCATCTGCAGGGAAATACAGAAACTCAGGGTTAGGATCTTCCAGGGCTGCTCCCCCTTTGCTGGTTTTCGAAGCCCAGCGGCTGACAAGATCCTCTGGGGTTGGATCTCAGTGATCATTCCTCATTCTGCTGCAAAACAATCACTGCAATTATTCCATGAGGGTTTCTATAATTCAAGGCTGATTCTGCAAATTGTGACAATCTCAGCGCTCTTCTTTTCTTTCTGGTTTCGAGCTTTCTTTATTGGACACAAAAGATAAAAAAAAGCAATCTATTTGCTGCTGGGTTTCCACGGTTTATACACCTCCACCTCAATGCATAATCTTACATTCAGTCTCCTGATTTGGGCTGAAACACCACAGGCTGTTGGGTTTGCTATGTTTTAGGTTATTAACACGCTGTCTTGCACTTCAACACCTTGAATTGCACATTTCCTTGGGGGAGAAAACCAACCAGTAGCTCCCATGGTAAAGTCAGCAGCAGGATGGGGGGCCGAGTTGTCATGTTGGGGTTAGAAGGTGAGAAGAGGGAATGAAAGAAACAAAAGGAAACATGTAAGGGAAAGAAGCAAAACTACATCCAGAATGGATGTGACCTTGTTAACCCTTATCAATACTTGATGCTTCTGAACATGGATTTTCCATTATCCTGATGAGACCAGAAGTGTTGCAAACATGTTGTTTGGCACCTAAAATTAATTGAGATTAAAAATGCATTATCTGCTTTTGGAGACAATTCTTACATATTTTGCCCCTCCACTTACGCTATCGAAGCATTTTAAAGCAGGTTTAATCGTCCCAACTGAATGTGGGAGACAACATGGAGAAAGCTGAGTGCTCCCAATGTGCCAAAGGCTCCTCATCCTGACATGCTCTCAGTGTGCAATCATAGAATCATATGCAATGAGCACAAGGACTGGGTGGGCACCTGCACCAAACTCCTCTCCTCCAGAAGCTCACAGGCCTCATCTTGTCCAGTAAATCAGTTTTCTTTTTCCTTCTTTCCACCTCCTGTAGATCATAAAATATCCCCAGTTGGAAGGGACCCATGAGGATCACCAAATCCAGCTCCAGGCTCCACCCAGAACCACCCCAAATCCAAACCCTATCTCTGAGAGCACTGCCCTCCATCTGTCCCACTCCCAATTCCTTCAGCTGGAAAAGGAAATGTACAGAACCAAAGAGATGAATCCTGCTAGGAAAGGGCACTCAAAGAGCTCAAAAAGTTCTCAACATGTCAGCATGGCATCAGTACAGGAAGACACCAAATGCTGCTCAGTCCAGACAGTGGAATCAGATGCAACGATCTGAGTTACCTCCTAACCCACAGCACCCATCTCCCAGGCAATAGAAAGCTTGAAGATAGGCAGATGCTACATTGCACTGCATTCTGACGAGGTTGTTTTATGTAAATTTGCACAAATAGTTTGAGAAAGCATTTTCTTCCTGGGAAACTACAGGGTTCCTGTGCTGGAGGGAGAAGGAAATGGTGGAAACCTAATAGGAAAAAACACAAGTGTGTCCTGATCCTCTTGCATGGCTCCTTCCATGCCGTTTGGCTAGCACAGCCAACCACAGCCTGCAAACCAATGACATCAGCTGGGAATGGCCAACCCAAAGGATCCAAGGGAGGAGAACACCATGGCCCTTCCTTGCTGTCCAGACTTCCACCTCGGGGAGCTCATCCATCCATAGGGAATGTTCTTTACAATCCCAACCACGCACTCTGCACACGAAAACATCTCATGGCTGAGGACTCATTGCCTGCTTCAAAGGCCTGCATTTGGTTTGGTTTCCTGTCAAGAGTGTAACCACTTGAATTTATGCAGATTATGCACTCCTGCCAGGTGTTTATTTTATATGCTTTTCTTCCCCCCTGCTACACTAAGAAAGAAAAATTGGGTAATATTTGCTAATGAGGCAAGTGGGAGATTCCTGGGCCCCTTTAACTTCCTAGGAATAAAACATATCTTAAAAAAATTGCTGACCCTTTAAACCTCAAAAGTTATTTTATCTCAGGGACATGTTTCTTAGTCAGCGAAGGGTCTTTTCTAGAGGAGTTATTTGTAATTCATTAGTAACGGGGTAATAGCCACGCTCCTAAATAATTCCAGTGCTTATAAAATACCATCTGGTACCAAGTGCCAAGGGCTGTATGCTGTGCTGGTGTAAAACCACAGAGCCCCATTGGCTTGAATGCATTCTGGTGGTGTTACACCCCCTGCCAGGCTGGCCTGCGAGCTCCTCTCCAAGGGCTCATGTGCTCAGCTCTGCAGGAGCCATAGCATTGCTTTGCATCCCAAAGTGCTGCTAGGGAGGAATGGCTGCTGCCCAGCTCCTGCAGCTGGATGGATGGTATTTGTGACAGAGCTGGAGGCATCCTCTGCACCAATGGATAAAACCTGCCAAGAAAATGAGTGCGAGAGGAGAAAAAGGTCTGATTTTGAAACCTCTCTAAGTTGAGCTTAAGTTTTATTCTGAACTAGATGGCAGAGATGGTTTGCATGTGTTGAAGTGGATGTGCTAGGGTTATGTTCCACTTTTTTTTCTGCCACTTAAAACAATAAAGCAAAAAAGCAAGAGGAAAGACGGAGACTTACTGGACACATCTAATGAGAAAACACACAGCTTGTGTTAATCTATCCAAATTAAAAGCACTTCCCACTCACAAATCCTGCCTGAAGGATCTGAAACTGCTTTAGAGCCTCAGGAATCTTTAAAGGACATGCAGCAGCCACCAATAGATGTGAACCTGAGCCCAGCCACCCTGGGCAGTGCCAAGAGGGTCCCCAAGGCTTCTTGAAGCCAAACACCCCAAAGCTCACTGTGCTGTATGCCAGCTGCTTTCATGAAGGGAAAAACCATCCTTCTGCTTCAGGGTTTTTCTCCATTTCCATTGGATTACCTCACCTTTTAGACAAGGATTGCATCTGAACAAACCAGAGCAAGATGTCATCAGGGCTTTTGTCTGTAACATAAGCCATAATGGCAGTAAGAGCTTGGTGCCCTGGGAGCTCTGCAAAGAACAGAGGAGGCACTCGGCATTTTGCAGAATTGAGTCTTTTTCACTTTCCTGCTTTTCCCTGTAGGTTCAGATTCCAAGCCCTGATCTCCCACACCTGCAGCCAGCCCTCTGCCAGTAACACAGCAACACGAAAGCTTCGACCTGCAGGCTGCAGCAGAGGAGCCCATGTGACCCTCTGCCAACACAGCACCGTCCATCACACGAAGGCAAAACAAAACCTTTAAACCAAACCATTTCGTTTAGGATTTCATTTAGGATTTTCCAGCCCTGGAAAAGTTACAGCTTGTGGGCTTATGTCTACCCCAAGAGTACAAACCAGCTGAGAGCTCTGCAAAGCAGTGCAGCTTTGCAGGCTTCAGCAGCAGCGAGATGTCAGCTCCAGGGTTCCATTCCTATCAGGGCTCTGCAAGGTGCTCTCCTCCCCTAGGCAGTGCTTGGAAGGTCAGCCTTCTTCATCACCACCACTCGTGGTACTGCTGCCCCAGCTCACTGCAGCACTGCCAGCCTCCTGCCATCCCAGCTTTTCTTCCTCTCATTGCTTTGTCCTGCAGTCCTGTGACTGCTGCAACATTTTTAAGACACAAAACCTCAGGTAGGATGAACTCAAACTCATGCAAGCTATTTTCCAAGCTCTGAGCTGCTTTGATTCGTGACTTGTGAAAGCTGCCTCGTGCTGTCCAGCCCCACATTTGGGCAGCCCTAATCCCATGTTCTGCCCAAATATGTTCCTGACCCACAGCATCATTGGGTATGGGGAAGGAACCTGGAGCTGTGCTGGACCCCAAGCTCTGCTTCGGGGAAGGCAGACGGTGACACAGGGGCAGAGGGGAGGAGGAAATGCACAGAAGGAATCATCTAAATGTTGAGAACTCTGACCCACGATTAAGTTTCCTTATCAATAATTTTTAATGGTAACAATGAAAGACTGAGAGTGGGAACAGGCCAGAAGGAAGGGGAGGAGATTGTCTGGTTGCACTTTCAAGTAAGGGCAGGAAAATAAAGGCTGTCCACGTGCTGTTGTCATCTGCACAAAGCCATGCAAACACTGTGATTTATCTGGGGCTCGCTCCTCTCCTCTGTCTCCAAAGCCTTTCAAGGAGCTGATATTTGCAGAAGGTGCAGTGTAGCCCCGGATAAGGCTGAAGAATGAATCCATCACAACTTTCCCCCTCGCCCCCCTTCTCCTTGACAGCTTCAAGTCATAAAACTTGGGGAAGGCACAGCTTTCCCTTTGAGACAGGCAGCCTGGAGATGCGGTCAATATAGTTTTGTATCCCACCACCATTAAGACAAGCTTATCAGCAGGGAGCCAGGAGTGCAGAGCACGCTGGCTGACAGGAAAATCAAAGTTCCTTTCTCTTTGCAATTCATATCTGAGCTACCCTTGCCTCCTGGCTGGAGCAGGCTCCCATCCTGATCTGACACAATGAGGTACATACTCTGCCTAGCTGGACACCACTGATTTTTCGTGGTTATCTTCTCCTAGACACTGGGAGTTGGACTACCTGGCCTTTACTGATCCCTTTTGACTCAAGGGGTTCAATGATAGCCCTGCCCCACACAACCCCACACAGTGATCACTGCGTACAGAAGCAAAAGGACAAAAGCAAAACCTCCCTGCAAATGCACAAAGGCAGCTGTGTGCTGTTCCACCAAAAAGCACGAGTTCCCCTCTGGTAATTAAGAGGCTTTTACAGTAACATTGTGAATAGAAATAGGCACGAGGAAAAATACTGGTTTTATGCCCTGTCTGGGTTCATTTTTGGCATGAAATAAACTTCTGCTGTATGTTCAACCATTTTCTTTGTTACTCTATGAGATTCACGCTGGGCCATAAGGACACACTGTGTTCTCTCACCCAGATCCACGCAACTCAGATGTCCTCACTGGAACCAGTGGAGCTGCAAAGGAATAAAAAAGGCCCCAGTAGGAGGTGTATATATTTGCAAGGGTTGTTTTTCTCCCCTAGCTCTGTTTCTTGCTTTTCTCTATCATACAAATGTCTCAGAATGACAGAGGTCAAAAACAGAAACTGCAAATGGAAGCGTGAGGTTTTGCACACACCTTTCGGGCCGTAACAAATCTCACCTGGCCTCCTCGCCTCTGCAGTATCGTTGCTGAAAAGTGCAAAGATCTTAGTTTTCCCTTCATACAGCTGAATTTGTCTCAGGTCTTGAGCACTTCCAAAGATGGGGCAGCCACAGTTTCCCTGGGCAACTTGTGCCAACGTAAAATAATGAGGCAAGAGAAGATCACAATGGCTTCAACAAGAGGTGGAAGGGAAAGCAAATAAACACAGAGCCTCAGTAAAAGTACCCAGAAGACCTGAGAGATGTGGAATAACCCTCCAGCAGTCAAAACCCTCGTGGCACATCCATAACTGCTATCTGGAGTAGTCAGCATCCTAGACCAGTTTCATTTTTTAAGAGCAAAAAACGATGGGAGATACGCTCATCACTTGGAAGGAAAAAGACATCAAAGCAGAAATAAATATTTTGTTTCCTAAGTTTTGTATTGCATACATATATATGCAAACAGTTTTGCACATCAGAGCATTGCCCCCGGTCTTTCATGGCATTTCCTTTCTGTTCAGCAACGTGCTGAATCGACAGGGCCATTCCCCTTTCATATTTCTGTAATTAGCCTGCTTTAAATCCTTCAGCAGCTCTTCAGAAATATGTTGATTATTTACAGTACATGCAATTCAGATGTCATTGGATTATTAACCTTGGCTGTGTAGTCTTAAATGTCTGGATTAGAGGATACGTGTTTGTTTCCTGTGCTTGGCAGAAACCAGCAAGATAACGGGTTGGGACAGGCAGCTCCCTGCAACCACCCTGCGCCTGAAGGCACACAGAGAAGGGCTGCAGCAGGAGCTCTGCCACAACAAAGTGCCAGGAACCTGGAGCTGCAGGTCCAAAGGTACCACAAAAGGCCCTCGGGAAGGTGAGCACAAAATGGCACAGGACTCTGCTCTCAATGGGGAATGGGCTTAGAGGGAAAACTGAGATGAAAGCAGAGGTCAAGCCCTGCAGGAGCCTTCCAAGTCCCAAGGCACCACATGGAGATGTTTCTCCTGTGCCCACACACAGCACTGTGAGCCTTTCTCTGCTACACTACTGAATTTTGGGACTCCTATTCTTAATCCCTGTGCAAGCAGAGATGGGAACTTGTTTAGACATGCAGATGTGATGCTGCAGTGATGACAAATACCTGCTGCTGTGCAGACAGCTCAGCTCCAAAACACAGCACAAGGGGGGCTGCGATGCAGAACATCCCACAGCTGATCCCTCTGCACTGAGCCCTGCAGTATGTCCTCCATCCTCCAAACAGCATGGAAGCAGCTGAAGGCCATCCCTTCCAGCACACCTGTATGGAGCAAGGCTTGGCTGGCCCTCCATAGGATTTCTGATTTCTTCTACAGCCACTGGGGGCCATTTACTCTTCCAAAAGAGCACCACAATGTTCCCAACCCTTGTGGGAGAGAGGGGCTCAGGAAGCACCACTGCTTCCATCACATCTGCTGAGATTTAACACAGGAACCACAGACCTATGGGTGGGGTGTGCAGAGGGGAATGGAGGGACAGCAGCAAGCATGCATTTGTAAGTGTTAATATCAGTATCACACTGACTTGAAAGCAAGCAGCTCCCAACGCACTGGAAATGTCAAAAAAAAAAAGCTCTGTGCTGCCTCAAAAATATTTCATTTTGATCCTTTTTAGACAGCTGTTTTTGCAATAAAATTGAAGGGAATGTCGAAGTGGAAAGCTCTTTTGCATGAAGCCTCCCAAGGTTTTCAGCTCTGCAAGGGCATTTCTGTTTATTTTTGGGATGTTTTGCAGAAATAACTTTGCAAAATAAACCAAAATATGCAAACACGTTCAAGCATTGCTATTGTGGGTTGGTTTGGGTTGTGTTTTTGTTTTTTTTTTGCTAATATTAATCCAGCTTATCCCAGTGAGGAAGAGCTCCTGTCACTACAGACATCAGCAGACAATTCTTGTGAAAGTCTCAGGAAATTCCCCTCAGTTCCAAACATGGAGGAAAGAAATGCCACTGGTGATTTTCCCCTTGTAATTAGGCTTGCAAAGGTTGACTTGCACAGAGTTAAAACATGGAAACATTTAAAATATCAGTGAGTTCTGGCAACCTAACTAGAGCGACATTTATATGATAATTTGGCAATTAAATATGCGAGCATGAATGCTTTTCCTTTTCAAACATGCAGGTATGGTGCTTTCACAAAACAGCTCTCAGCATTTTATGGGTTCACCTTCTGACTCGAGTGGATAAATATTATCTGCAATATGTGGATGGGGGATGCTTACATCTGCCCCAGTTCGTACCCATTCAGCAGCATCTCACTGCACACCACTGTTCTGCCAGGCAAATACCACCTCAGGGAGCACCAGCTGGAAAGCCCATTTCTTGCTCTTTCAGCATCAGGATGCACACTGTTAACAACTGGGGAGAAGAGCATAGGTGCAAAGCAGCACAGGCACCTCAGCAGAATATGCTTACAACAGGACCCCTACGTGAACAAGGCAAAGCCCCAGTCGAGGCACTGACAGCCTGGATATGGGTTGTGTGTGCCTGCAGCCCCACAGCCCAACCTGGCATGGATCCCAACCCTATTAAAAAATAAAAAAATAAAAAAGTCAAGAAAAGCACAGCATCGCTCTTCAATAGAGTCAGGTTCAGTTATCACCCAGGCTCCTCCTGACAGCAGATGCACCAGCTCAGAGCCAAGATAACTGCAGAAACAAGGGCTGCACCTCAGAGAGGGGCCGCCAAAATGCTGAAGCTCTCCCTTCAGCTGGGCTCTGAGCACATCAGCCCCCAACACCAAATGTGCCCCTTCCGTGCATCTCAGCATCTCACTTCCTCTGCTGATGAATAATTTGGACTGCCTCAGCCATTATTAAATAACGGATCTTTTCCTAGCAGAAATAATTGAATATTGGAGCTGAGAAATTGAGGTCACTCTCAGCAATGCCCCCTCTGACAGTGCTGCTCCCACCACAGCAGCAATCCTGGTGGTGCAGGGGAGTGGGTGCTTAGGGCTGCAGGATGTGCTGACATGACATTCATCGGCTGCTGGGGGCTGCAGGGAGGTTTCAGTGCTGGCATTAAGGCTATGGAGTCACTTGAGAGATCATGAGTTTAGGACAGATTTGGCTGCAACACCCAAAAAGGAGTCTGCTGCTGTACGGGGCAGAACTGCAGGTCCATCAGTTCTTCCTTACTGGAAGGGAAATACAAACTGTTTTGGGCACAGGGGCACACATGCACTGCTACTGGGGACAGAACCACTAAAATCATTATCTGATATGGAAGCTCTTCCTCATTACTTGAAACCTTTCTCATTTCCAAATGCACAGCTCCCTCCTGCCTGGTACAACATCTGCTGTTATCCACCAGCTCGATTCTGTAAACCACCGAGATCAGATCTGGGGAAGCCTGAATACATTGCTACAACAGCAGTGCATCTAAGAGAACCTCAGCAGCCCCAAGCCCTCTGCCTTCCTGCTGGCTGCTCCTCATTGCTGTGCCCTCTGCTCATTGCTGATGAGTACACTACAGAAATACTTGCTCCAGGTCAGTTCCAAGCAGACAGAACATTCCTGGCTGAATTCTGCCCTCCTGTCTGTAGGTTTGTTACACGATGGGGAAGAAAAATCCATAGAGAAAAGCCACTGACAGACATCCCTATGCTGCTGCTCTGAGTGGTGATGGATCAGACTTCCATCTACCAGTGCTTTTCCCCTTCTACTCTCCCTCAGTCTCACAGCTTTTCTGAAAGCCAGGATTGAAAACAATGAGAGTATCACCGTTTTCTTTGTCTTCACATTCCTGTGCATGCACTGATAAATGAGGTTCTCATTTACTGTTATATAAAAAGCAGCTTATCCCAGGAGCAGGCAGCCCTGTCTTACAGAATCCAGCCACAATGGAACCGATGCAGTTTCAGAGCAGTTACACCAACAGCCCACTCCATTCAATACTGAATGAGAACCTCTCCAAAGGATTTCCCAGAGGTGGATAAGGACTGGAGAAGGGATGTTAAGTAACCGTATGATGTACCAGCACATGGAATACAGAGCTGATAGAGCAAAAGCGTGCTTAAGGGAAAGGATGAACTCAGTGGATCACAAGAAAAATATAAAGGCCTGCACCCACAAGCAAAAGAGCTTGAAGTAGAGTCACAGCCTCCCCAAATCCCGAAGTCAAATGCTCACACAACAATTTGGACAGACTTCCAAACTTTGTGCCCCGGGACTCTCTGTACTAATTAGGTACAATTACAACTGCTTAAAGAGCAGCAATGCATTCGCCATGCACTGAGAATTGTCAGCTGCTCATAAATGCATCATGTTGGGCCCAGCACTGATGGAAGCACGATGACTAAACTGTGAAGTGAGAGCATCTCAGCAGATATGAGCTGGGCATGGTGCAGGACGCAGAGCTCTGTGATGAGCTGTTCTCCCATCCGTTCCCAACTGCTAGAGCTGACGAATGGGATCTCTGCAGTGCCATCTCTCTCTCTCCAAGAGCATCGCTGAGCTTGATCAATCGAATGCCTACTGATCTGTGCACACCACAATACGGCCTAAAAAACATAAAGGTGAACCACCCTGTATAACTCAGCCATGAAGAAAAATAAAGCAAACTTCCAAATTTTGCAGTCTGTTACCTTTCCAGAGTGCATGCACAGAAGCCTGGGATGTTTCTGGGCAAAAGAATTCTTTCATCAGATATGTACTTGGGTTCTTAACACTTTGCATTAACTGCTGCAGTGGGGACAGCAGAAGGGAGCAGGCTCAGCACAAAGAGCTTTGAGAGCCTTCCCAGGCAAATTCCCCCAAAGCAGAGCACGTATATTTGTTAATTTTAAATAAAATAACCTAGAATTAGAAGCGAAGCCAAAACTGGGAAGGCCTGAGACAGTTTTGAACTCACCCAGTGCTGCACCTCTATAGGAAAGCAGCTCTGTTCACACGAACTTTCATTCTTCCAGCTGATGCAAGCCAGCGGATAAAGGAGACAAAAAAACACAACAACAACAAAAAATGGGATACATGGACATGCATGGGGAAATTCTCCTCCTTTACCAGGGAGAAAAAAGCACAACTGAGCTGCAGTTGTTCTGGGGCTCGTTTGAACTTCTGAAAATTGATTTCAGCACTGAGGAGCCTCGGCTCGCCTTGTTCATCATCTCTGCTGCCAATGTGCAGCGTTTTTGTCTCCGTTGATAAGGGAATTTTTAATTATTGTAATTATCATTTGAAAATTGGGTTTCTGCCACAGACAATTGGAATTAGATTCTGTTACTTTTTATCTTCATTAATGTCTTTTAATCTGGGGTTTCATTTCCTATCAGCAATAAAATGTGTGTGCATGTATACGTGTGCACGGTTTGAGCACACACAGAAAGAGCCACGAACTCCGAAAACGTGTGAGTGGATTACACATGCCAGATGGATTGTACAGCCAGAGAGGACAGCTGCAATCAGCTACAGAACACCCTGGGATGAAACGAGGGTGGTGAGGCACTGGCACAGGTTGCCCAAGGAGGCTGTGGATGCCCCATCCCTGCAGGTATTCAAGGCCAGGCTGGATGTGGCTCTGGGCAGCCTGGGCTGGGGGTTGGTGACTTGCACACAGCAGGGGGTTGGAACTGGATGAGCGCTGTGCTCTTTTGCAACCCAGGCCATTCTATGATTCTGTACCAAGTCCCCTCTCCCAGTGCAGACACCCAGCCCCAGCAGAAGGGGGCTGATAAGCAGATAAGTGCAATGCAGCATAATTTCCCTTGCAGGATTCTCACAGGGAATACCTAATTCAGGATTTCAAGTCTGCATTATGCAACTTGGAGCGAGCACACAGCTCCAGGTGAAGGAGTGGCAGAGGTCTGCAATGGTCAGTCCATGCTTTGGTCTTCCTCTACCAGCATTGCTCACAAAGCTTTGTTTTCCTCCATCACCAGACACGTCCCTCTGTCTTTCAGCCTGTTCAGCCCCTCAGAACCCAACAGACTTTCATTCACCACCATCTCTCCCCCCTCCAGCCATGCGAAATCCCCTGGGTTTCAGCCAGGCTTCAGATGGAGGAGCTGCGAGAACAGCTTCAACTCAGTCCAGATAATAAAGTCAGCTTCTCTTCCCTTCTCCTTGGTAGATTTATCAGCCTCTCCCCCCCATCTCTTCTTCCTCAGAGCTCCATAAAGGTCAGCGCCTTGAAAGATGTGGAACATGTAGAGCCTAAGGCCAGGACTGGTGCAGAGCTGGAATCCCAGGGGGATGCCACAACCTCACTGAGGCTACAGAGACCTGGTTATAAGGCTTCCTGATTACCTTTAACATTGTTTATTTTTTAAAATAAGAGGTGATAGAGAGACTTTGCAACTATTTCATAACTCTTCTTTTACCCACCCACTGATGCTTTTCTGTTTCAGGTAGAATGAGGTCCTGGTACAAAAAAGCCTCCTAAGAGAAGAGTAAGCAGGTATGAAAGCTGTTAGCCAAGAAATGAGCTTTGCAGCATCAGTACTCCATGGGTGCACATGTGTCCTGCTGCTTAAATCCAAGGAATAAGATGGCAAAAAGGAAAAAAAAAAAAAGTTATTTTTGAATATAGCAGAAAAAGCTGAAGAGTTTTATTTATTATATGCCATATTATGAACTTCATTCAAAGCAACTCTGCTCTCTTAGAAGTGGTGAAAAACTTTCCTGGTTTAATCTGCCTGCTTTGGAAAGGAAATAATCAGATCCTGCCTTTTGCATAGGCAGAGTTTTAATTACCTCTGAAACTCGACGGGTCCCATATGAGCAGCTCCTCAAAAGCAATCTATTAACAAACAATAACCCCGCTGCCTGCCTCCTGCTACAAAGCAGATGCTATCGCTGCCTCTGCGTACACCCGCTCCCCCTCCCCCCCAAATCCATGGCTAATGAGGACGTGGGGACATGGGGACGGGGCCACCCGGGTGGTTGGGGACAGTGCTGTCACATCATATGCACGTCAGGGCTAAGAGTGCAGCTCCCAGCTTCAATTCCAGGATAAGTGTCAGCAGGAGAAGAACCCGAAGTGACAGGGGAGGAGGATGGCACAGGCAGCCCTGCGTGCTGCGATGATGGAGCCAGGAGCTGCTGTCCCCTGTTGCTGAGGGTGATGATTGAGCCAGGGGTCCAGGACCCTCTGCTCGCCTGCAGAAGAGCCAGGAGGATTTTTTCTTATCTGTAGGAGCAAAAAACAAACAAACAAACAAACAAACACCCCCACATAGCTGTTCTTGGCCTGCAGCTAATGGGAGATCACAAGTGGCCAAACCTGCATACAGTGAGTGAGGTACACCAAGCAGCTCCCAGTAAAAGGACAGCTTATCCTGCAGCACCAGGAGCCCCAGCAGAGACCAAGGCCCTGTTGGCCCCAGCATTGTGCAAACACTGAGACAAAGCCACAAAGCAGCTGCTGACACTTGGAGACACCCATTGCACTGCTTCCCACCTGCTGCTTCTGAGGACACTCAGATGCCTTATATCTTATATCCTATATATATACATATGCAGCTGAACACCTCCAGTTGCTGTGCCTTGTTTCAATTGCACACATAGAGCCCTTCTTAGCACTGAGCAAAAGCACAGGGCTCCCACTGCTTTTTCAGTGAGGTGACCCATCGGGTACTGCAACAAAGCTGGAATGCTGAAACCTAAGCCTTGCTTTTTGCAGAGTCAGAGCTCAAACCAGCTCATATATGGGAATGGAAAGCTACTAAAAGCCTGGAAGTAAGTGGCATCAGTGACCCATACACATGGGGCAGCTTTGTTGGAGGCCCATCACTGGGCTGGCAGATAGTACAGCACCTTCAGACCCTCTCCACAACATCTTCCCTGAGCTCTTGCTCTGGAAACAATCTCAGGAGCAGCTTTCTCTTCTTTTTTGCAGAAGCATTTCAGCCATCAGTCTTTCGCACCGAATGCGCTCCTGCCTCAAACCCACTGCTGTCACATCAATCATTTAAATTTGAGAGGCTAAAGAACCTAAAATGAAGTTCCCTTGATGCACCATTAACCTTCTTATGTATCTACTGCTTTCAACCAAGCTGCAGCAAACCCTTCTCAGACCACTCTTCCTAAACACCAAACACCCACATCCCTCCAAGCAAACAAGGTCAAGCAGCCAAGAACATTTATTCTCCAAAGCAAAACCACATAACACTCCTGACACAACATTCCCAACGTCCCATCCTTCTTAGCAAGGAACATAAACCCCAGAAGCAGCCCAATACCTGTCCTGCAGAGCCCAGACATTCCTCCAGCCCTGTCAGACAATTTCTTTGTTCTTTTTAATGAAAAAAATAAAGAATTGCCACACGAGAGCAACTTTTAGCACCTACTGCCTCCAGAATTCAACACTTGTACAGAAAAACAAGCTTACAGCTGATACAGACCTGCCTCTTAGCACCTGTACTGATGGTCCCTGTGCTTCTCATTAGTAATTAAGCACAGAAGGTCAGGGACTCTACTCGATTCCAAACTGCTTTTTCAGTATTGGAGAACTGACAGGTCACAAGAGAGAACAAAAGGCAAAAAGCAGCTGGATGCTGCAGGTACTGCTGGGATCCCAGTGACAGTTGGTGCACAGGGAGGGCTGTGGTGGCTGTCCCAGCAGACTGGTGGTTTTGGTGCACTGTCTTGAACCTGTGATTTCCATCAGAGTGGAGTTCCTCTTGTTTTTCAGCAGCTCTTCCCTGTATAAAATTGCCCTAAGTAGGCACAAAAAGAATCAGCAGCATTTGAAGGTGCCTGGAAAAGCATCATCCCTCCATCAGCTTTGGGGCTGTGCCCATTGCTCCTGTGCCCAAAGGTTCTACCTTTCAACTGATGCAACACAGCTTCTCCCTGTGGCACCACGAAGAGCCAATGCTGCATTCCCAGCAGCTCAGGGATGACTCCCAGCTCCTCTCAAGAAACACTGCGTGCTCCTGGAGGACCAGAGCCAGAACTGAGAAGCAGGGAAGGAGAGCAGTGGTCTGGAGAGGTGTTAATGAGAAAGAGATTTGCCTCTCCAGGATGCCCTTGTGCTGCCCAGGAAAGTCACAAAGCAGAATTTCTGAATATTTAATACAGCTTCTTAATTAAAAAGAAGGGTAAAAACCTGAGAGACACCATCTCCTACTGCAAGCTCAAGGCCAAAGCTTCAAATACAGTTAATCACTCATCTGAAGGAAGCAGGGCACAGCTGATGAGAGGGGTGGCCTGGTCTCGTGGTTACACCCACTTGGATGTGATTCCAGACTCTGCTCATCAGCAATGCAGCACTCTGAAGTTTGCAAGATTTTAAAAGTGTGGGTTTTTTGTTTGTTTTCCCTACATTGTCTCTTGGAAAAGCTGAAAATCTAAAGCTAGGCTCAAAAAAAAACCAGGACTAACAAAGTAATTAAAAAAGAAGCCCTGTCTGGTTTCATAGAACCGTTTCAGTTTGGTAATTTCCAAAGGTTTAATTTCCATTTCAATCTTTCCTTTCGTCCTGGAGCTGAACTTACATTTCAAAGTGAAAAGCAAATATGAAGCAAAATGTAATAGTTCCATTTCTAGGAGTCACGGTGACCTACTGATAATTTTAAAAACATTTCTCCATTTTTCTTTCCCCCAAGAGTAAAACCTTCAGAAATTGGTCCTTCACTCTGCAATGCTCTGGCTTTGATGAATCAACATGTTATGATGGAAATTCTTTTTGGCGAATGACTTCCAAGCACACTCAGTGCTCCTGTTAACATCCCATCCTGCGGCAGGAGGCTGGGCAGGCTGTGGACCTGCTCACATGGAAGGCAATGTGGTGGCTGTTCCTGCTTCTGCTACGTGTTTTTTTGCAATCTCTTTGATAGCTTTGGGTCCATTCCCCTGGGGAGAAGTGACTGAGAATGGGAACAATGAGTTCTCAGCTGCTTCTCAGTCACTCAGGCCACATGCATGCACCAAGCTGCACTTCTTTAAAGCAGATATTGGGTGCCTTCAATTAACATCTGAGTTGGCACCACCATCCATATGGGATTTGGTGCAGTTCAGCTGCCAGGTTGCAACTTCCTACACAGCAGTGCAGTCATTCCTGTGACTGCATTAACTTTGTTCTCTCTTTTTCTCCATGTTTTCTGTGAGCTCTTTGGGCCAATGATGCAAAAGTTCCAGGTCCAACAGAGGCACACATAAATAGGCAGCCTGGTCTGGTGGTTGGTGACTCTGCACATAGCAGGGGGGTTGAAACTAGACGATCATTGTGGTCCTTTTCAACCCAGGCCATTCTATGATGTGATATAATACGATACATGATATGATAAATAACCTCTGCCCAGCTGAATGTTCTGCATTGGCAGCAGTGCTGGGAATAAGACTTAAAATTAAGTTTTAGGGGAGTCAACTCTTTGAAAGGGTAGATAGCAGCAGGACAAGGGGAAACGGTTTGAAGTTGAAGGAGGGAAGATTGAGGTTGGATGTCAGGGGGAAGTTCTGTGCTATGAGAGTGGTGAGGTGATGGAACAGCTGCCCAGAGAGGCTGTGATGCCCCGTCCATCCCTGGAGGTGTTCAAGGCCAGGTTGGATGGGGCCCTGGGCAGCCTGGGCTGCTGTTAAATGTGGAGGTTGGTGGCCCTGCGTGTGGCAGGGGGTTGGAGCTTCATCATCCCTGAAGTCCCTTCCAACTCTGGCCATTCTGTGATTCTGTGATTCTGTGATTTGATCAACCTGTGTAAGGAGCAGTGGGAAACAAACGTGTTGTACCATTCAGGGAACGATCAGACACCAAACTGAGCTGTGTGGTTGCCTTCCCCCAGCATCCAGCGCAACACGGGGATTCAGAATGACCTTGAACTTGGACTAACAAGAGGAAGAAGGGGAAAAAAAATACAACACCACAATCTGTAGCTGCAAGAAAACTGTCAGGTGATTAAAAAAATTGGAGGGAGCCTCAACGCACCTTTTTCTTATAAGCAGCAATGCCTGGTCGACCTTGTCTGATTCAAGCAAGGCAGGAAAGCAGAGACTGGAAGATATGCAGCCTCGTGTGCCAGCCCTCCCCGCCTGGAATTCAAATGACAGCATTAGCATTCAGGATCTTTGCATGTGTTTAAATGTGGATTAAAAATGCATTAATTGGTCTCGTTTTAACAAGCTCTTCTCTTTGTATATCAAATATTTGAAAGATTCAGTATTATCACCTCTTGTCTGTGCTGGAATTGAAGAGGAGAAAAGAAATGTAATTGAGGACTTAAGGAGTGTCTCCTCCTGTTTGCTCAGCACAGGGCTATCTGATTGAAAGCTCAGGGGAGAATGACTTTGATAAGTATATGAACAACATCTAAAGGCAACACTACTTGGCAAATGAGCACTGACATCCAAGCAGAGGCAATTTTGGCAAGAAAAGCGGCTTTCCAGTAAGTGCAGCATCAGACAAACTGCAGGAGCAGTTTGTGCCACAGAACCTGTCCCAAGTGTCAGCAAGTGGAAAGATGCTCTGTTTGTTCAGATTCATTTAGGACTTGAGAAACACAACTCAGCTGTTTCTTTGCCTGCAGTTCCAGTCTGACCTTGTGCAGCTCACCCTGACCAGGACCGGGCTCTCCTCGGGTTGAGCTCCTCCAGCTCTCAATGCTTTCTTTTCACTCCAACTTGAGCCTGGGAGATGCTCAGATGCTCAGTGTCTCCTGAGGAGCCACGTAGTGCTCAGCAGCCATTGCTTGGCTGTAATACCTTCGTGAGCTTCAGCAAGCCTTGGAGAACCAGGAGATCCCCAACTGACTGAACATGTCACTGGTTGCAGTCTCCAGCTGAGACGTGAACTCACACGGGTGCCTCCATTAAATGAGGAGGACTAAATGCCCAGGGCTCTTGTCACAGCTGCAATGGGCAGGGCTGGCTCTGATCTGCAGCCCAGGGCTGTCCCCATGGACACCAAGGCTGTGTCACTGTGGCTATTCTCACTGCTCAGATGTATTCTCATTGCTTTTACTTTCACTAAATCATATCCGTATTTTCATTTGAGAAAAGTGGAGAGTTAATCCCGAGGAGGGCTGAACTGCATTTAACAACTAACTAGAGCCTTCATCAAACGTTCAAGTGGCTCTTGGGTGCTGAGCACTGCGGGGTTTGAAAACCTTCAGTGATCTCTGCTATCTCCCCATTTTGCATTTTCATCTACAAGGGAAAGTCTAACAGCCGTCACACTCAGCTGTGTGCTGCACCCAGGCACGGAGGGATGTGGCTGAGCTCTGCTGAGTCCCCAACTGCAGCCCTGTGACAGTCTGAGGTCAGTGCAAAAATAAAGCCAAGAAAACCACAGTTCTCACAGTATTCCAGTAGGAAATCTCACTTTGAGATGACTGTGGCAACGTGGGGTTCTTACAGAAGTATTGCTCTCATCGATGTTTTAATTGCTTGCACAAGCCTGAGTTAAAAGGCTGAATTCAGAAACGAACTGAAGCTCTAAACCCGAGTTTCACCCACTGATAACAGAGCACCTCTCAGCACTGCTACAAACACTGCGCTGAAGCTTGCTCATTAAGGAATTCCTAAGCATCAAGCTATATGCCGCTCGAAAAAGAGGTCTAGCAATCAGCATAAAAACTTACTGAAGTGGAATTTGCATGTTTATAGCCTTCACTTCGCCACCCGAACACACTTTGTAGATAACTCCCGCTTTCTGATAGGCAGAAAAACACCTCGGAACGTGCAGGCTGAGCAATGCTCCCCTGACACCTGTACAGCTGCAGGGATGCTGCGGGAGCGGATGCGTGCGGCGGATTCCGAGCTGTCAGAGCGCTGCAGAAGCGCGGTGCCGCTTGGCTGGGGCTTGTACAGCTTTCGAGCTTGATAGCCCCTGCTATCACTTACAGCACCCGAATGGCTGATCCTTATTAAAATTAATGCGGGCTCTGCTGTCCAGCTCCCCTCTGCAGCTTTGAACACCCGGGGTTCGAGTCACCGGCGTTGGTACCTTTGCAGAGTTCCATTTTCTCCTGCAGACTGGAATTTTTCCAGACAAACTTTATGTAAAAATTCACTCCAACTTCTCCCCCTCCCCTCTTCTGGGAATCCAGGCTCACAGAAAACGCAACCAACTTTGACTTGTTCCTAAGCTGCAGGCATTCTTTTCTTTCAAAACCCAAAAACAGCTGGGGCTTGCATTTTCTCCCCGTGTTATCTGCTTACATACCCCATTTGATGCTGACATCCAAACCCCACCGAAAGCCCTGGTGAGCTGCAAGGCTCCACGATACCCATCTTACACACAGCAACCGCAGCACAAATTCATTTATTTAAGCTTATAAACAAAGAACAGACATTTGAGGTTTAGATTCCCACATCAAAGCTGCCTTCTGTTACCAGGAACCTCACATTCACAGCACAGCACAGAACACGGATTCTGCACAGCCCGGATCACTCCTGCTGCAGCCTGGAGACCTGTGAGGAAATTGCCCATCTCCCAACCCACGCTGCTGCCCACTTTGCGTGCAACAACAGAAGAGCAAGGGGAACTTTATTGCTTTTCTTTTTGGTGTGTGTGACAGATGAAGGGTGAAAATACACCGCCTTATAGGGTTTGGGTATTAATCCTCGGTGTGCTGTGAGATGGAGAAGACACAATGAAAACAAAGATGTATCTGTGAGGGGTATAAACACGGCAGCTCTCCGGAGCAATGCATACTCTGAGCACAGAAGATGAAATCATAATAGCACACACTTATTTACTCGTAAAAACCCATCAATAACACGAGATGTAGAGCTGAACTCTGGGCTCTTCTCCCATGCACTTAAAAATGAAATGAATCTTATAAAGGAACAGAAACATGTATAGCTGTATATATAAGCAGTGTGAGTAAGCTACAGTATGAAACAAACCAAATTATTTCCGTTTTCTTTTTAAAATACCTTCAAGAATGTTTGCCATTAGGAGTCATTTGTATCCAGAGAGCTCAAGTTGATCACAGAAACGGATCTGTGTCACAGGTTGGAGGACTAATGGATGCTGATCCAAGCTGGTAAATGTGTTGGGGCACTGCATCCTTCTGGGCATCTCCCTGCTCCAAGCACTGTGCCCATGGTGAGGGCTGGCATCCAAGAGGATAGACATTGAGATGGACATTGGGTTGGACACTGAGATGGACACTGGGATGGAATTGGGATGGACACTGAGATGGACATTGGGATGGACAGTGGGATGGACATTGGGATGGACATTGAGATGGACATTGGGATGGACAGTGGGATGGACATAGGGATGGACAGTGGGATTATCAGCAGGATGGACAGCAGAATGGACAGCAGGATGGACAGTGGGATGGCCTCACCTCTACTATGCTCTAATTTGTGCCACCATCCCAGCACACCTCATTGGGGCCGTTATTTCCCAGAGAGTCTTCTGTTGTAAAAAGGTGTGTGAATGTGAATTCAAATCAGCCATCAGCTTCCTACTGAGTTCAGAACACCTCTTTCACCATTTTAAATGATTTTTAAATGAATGCAATGCACTCGATCTTCCAGCTGAAATAACTTCTGTATTATCCTCCGAGCCTGAATTCCTTTCCCCCCTTGCTCTCTGTTCACTTCAGATAATTCAATGGGAATTTATTTGAAAAGAGGTGGTGGGTCACAAATGAACCAAACTGCTGACAGCAGGAGCTCCCACCTGGTCGCTGTGCACGTGAGAGGCAGGGAGCCACACACAGGGTTGTTATCATTATGCTCATTGAAAATATTCTGCCTCAACTGAGTTGGTTTTTTTCTTTTTTTCTTTTCTTTTCCCATAAGAATCGATTGTCCTTTGATTAAATGGAACTTTTACAGAACGTGCCTTTTCCATCATCTTGTTGGAAAAATGGCAGATATCTGAAGAGCAGAACTCTGCCCAGGCCAGGGGCTGCCTGTGGGCACTGGGATGGAGCCTTCTGGGAAGTGTAGTTTGATTTAGGAAATCAAAGGGGCTGCAGGGAAGGGTGGAGGCAGCCGGGAGCCAAGAGCACCTCCCAGGCAGGATTTCTCAATTAAATTGCTCTGGCTTTTGGCTGAGAAGAAAGACTGCTTCTGGATTCAAACCCTTAAAAGCTCTGATTCTGATGCAAACATCTGAGCTGAGCTGCTGGCTCTGTTCCTGCTGAAGTCTCTTCCTGACATCAGGAAACGTGATGCTGCCATGCACTGCCACCACGATGCACGGATCCTGCTGGTGCTTTTGGCAAGTGCAAGGTGCTAAATGAGGGGGGTTATGGGGACACATCCCAATGGAAGCATGGATTGAGCAGTCCCTGGGGGACAAGGCAAGCTGTCTGACTCCCAAAGTCTGAAAAAGAAGCAACTCATTTTCTCTTGATTTGTCTTCTTTTTTCAAAGCCTGCATGAACAGACAGCGCCCAATGTAAGCTGCAGTAATAGCAGCTATCACAGCTATCACAAATGGGAGCAGAGTCTTTCTCTGTGGGAAACACGAGCTGCCAGGGGTTTGGGTGCCCCTAAGGGTTACCAACACCCTGAGGAGCCTTGGGATGGATGCAACTTCACTTGGTGCAGTTCAGAGGCAGCACAATGTGGGTATCTTGAGCATCAGCTGTGCTGACTTTCCACTACAAACACTTTCTTTCTCCCTATGTTTGACATCACTTCCAGCCCACAATTACTTGTTTGTTTGCTGCCCGTTCTATTAACAGCTTGTTGGTGTCAGAATCTCCAAAGAAATCCCTTGTTTTAATTACCCCGGGGAAACACCATCACCTCATACTGCTGCTGCAGCTCAGGGCACCTGAACTGACCCATGCAGCTTTGTAAATGGCATTAATCACACACAGCTCACCAGCTGGAGCCTTTCCAGTCCCACCATGCAGCATGCAGCATCTCTCCCAAGCTTTGCCAAACCCCATTGCTTCCCTTCTGCCCTGCTTCCCTTCTGCCCTGCTTCCCTTTGCCAGTCTGGATCCGTCCCCTCAATCCAGGCTGCCTTCCCAGGATCTGCTGCCAAATTATACGTACCCCATAGGTGCCCTTATCTCAGAGGTGGGTCTGAAAGTCCTGCAGAGGGGATTCTGTCTGACTGCAGCTGGGGACAGCAGTGGAAGCTTCTCCCATGCCCTGGGTAAGGCACCCCAAGCATGGGGAGAAGGGTT
Source organism: Lagopus leucura (assembly GCF_019238085.1). Taxonomy (NCBI): domain Eukaryota; kingdom Metazoa; phylum Chordata; class Aves; order Galliformes; family Phasianidae; genus Lagopus; species Lagopus leucura. The sequence continues at coordinate 2,513,240 of NW_024962294.1, read as the reverse complement.
TAAGCTGCACAAAAAGGGGCTCAGCTGCACAGAGCAGAGGGATGCTTGCTATTTTTTTCTTTCTTTCTTTCCTTTTTGAGATAGAAGTTCTGTGGCTCCCTCTCTAGATGGAAAAAGGAAAACAAAGTTCCACTCCTACGGCCTGCTGAAGAGCTTGCTTACGAGGGGAAATTAATCCAAAATTAACTAGTGGTGTGAATTGCAAGTGGATTAGTTAAATTACATTAAACGCAGGTCTGGATACTTTCATTTAAAATTAAAGTGGCCTTAATTGAATTTGGCTCAAGTCACTTCAAAAGTGAATTAAGTAAAACTTAATTACAGACCCTTTAATTCCAAATAGTGTGTCTATATAGGTTGTTTAATATGCTTTCATTTATCCATTTTTAGAATTAGTCTTGATGAGCTTCTCTGAATCTCCCCTCATTAGGCAGACCCTCATTTATTTAGTAGAAAGACTCCAATTCCCTCTAAAAGGAAAAAAAAAAGGGAAAGGAAAGCGGAAGGAAAAAGGGAATAGGGAGGAAAAAAGGAAAGGGAAGGGGAAGGGAAAGAAGAAGAAAGAATAGAAAAATGCCACCTGCATCTGTCTCCAACCAGACAAAATAGTGCTGCTGCATTTGCATCACCCTGCACTCCAGCACATTGTGCCTGCAGAACTGTGCCTGCAGAACTCTCTGAAGTCATTTTCTTGCAAAATTCTTTTGCATCAGCTCTCAGCAACATTTCATTCCCAGTAACTCTCTCCTTGCAGTGCTCTTCTTTAATTCCTGTGCTCCCTTCCCCCCTCTGCTTCCAGCAGTGTTACCCATTTCAAGGATGGAGCCCCAAACCTCCTCTCAGCTCCACCATATCCTGGGGCTGTGTCTCCTCCAACCTGACAGCACGCTGATTTTGGCTTCAGAAGCCACTAAGGACACAACAATGATGAACCCCAGTGCCATGTTGCTCTGATCCTGTCTATACTCAGGTGCTGGAGAGCAGGATGTTTCTAAAGGCGAAGGCATTTTAAAGCAAAGGAGGCAAGCTCTGAGTTCTGAATTCCATGCATCCCCTTCCAACAAGGAAAACAAGGGGAGGAGTGCCTGCCCTGCAACAGAGCTGCCCCTGGGAGCAGTGCACAAACACACAGCAGCAGAGATGCAGGAGTGACAGGCAAAGCTTATCGTATCCCAGATCGTGTTAGATATTAATCACTTTGCATCCAAAAAAGGTGTCCGAGGAACTTAATTTGTAGTGGAAATGTCGGATAAGAGAGATGCTGCAACTCCAACTGAGAATAAACAGTGAATACTGCGGGACGTTACTCTAAAATGACCTTTTACTTTATATTAAAGCAAACAGGTAGAAATCAAACTCAGATTCCCAGCAGAGACGATGCTGTGTGTGTTGGTGTGTGTGTGTATTCCTTCCAATGGGGTGGAGGGACTCAGAGCCAACCCAGCACAGCACTCAGCTGATGTGATATCAGCCCCGGATGGGTGAGGAGTGTCTGAGAAACCTGGGCTGCCTACTGTATGCATGGTTATTTATGTAAATACATGAAGATGAGGACATGCAGGATATCAGCTCCTCTGCACTCTGCACAAGCCACTATTCTGAGCAGTATTTGTGCTCCTGGACAGAATTAGTGGGGATTTCAGCTGAAATAGTAATATTTTCTCCTAGAGGCGGTTGGCCATAAAATCCCACTTCTGTCTACGAAACACAGTTTTCAGTGGCCCCATGTCCTGTTGATGGCCAAGTCCAATTTGGGGGATGAATGGCAGCACAATTGCTCTACCCAATTATATCCCATTTAAGCCTGAACTGCTAGAGTAGGGGTAGATTTCACCAGCAAGATTTTTCTTTGCTCGAACGCCTGTAGGAATGTTATTACATCCACTCCCAAGTTTTATTTCTTCATACTTGTATTACTGCCTTTTTTGAGAACCAAAAGCTTTTCAATTTCTTAAACGGTTTTGCAGAACTGAAATTGAGCTGGATACCTGGAAGGACAGAGCCAACAGAATTAGCCAGCCTGAAAAAACCCTCCTGGCACAATTCACTGCTGCAACTTCGAATGAAAACAGTGACAAGTGCTGCTCAGAATAGCCTCTCTTCATTGCTATTTGTGCTTCTGTAAGGAAATGGCTTCTCAAAGCGTACAGACTTTGGACTCTGTTCATGATTCCATGTAGAAGTCAATGAAAGCACTTAGCAAACTCCTCTAGAGTAGTCCCTGTCTACTTTTATTCCTTTCTATTTTATTTTACTTCCTTCTAACTCGATTTTTACAGATGCCTCCCTGCCTTGACTTTGACTGATGTTTCTAATCCTCTGAGATATTGCAAATGCTCTGATTGTTATCAAACCTTGTTCCCCCTGTTCCTGCAGAGAATCTGACTATTCCGTGTCCTATCAGCTTCCCTTGATGGATTTTGCCCTTCCTCACCCTTCCAAGGGTCTCTTTTTAAACCCAGCCCCTGGGGGCATTTTAACAACCACCTCCACGATGCAGAGGTTCTCATTACCTGCACATCCACCTGCAGGTTCATTTGCCCCTCCATTCAATTACATGCCCTTCCCAGCTCGTCCCTACAGAAACATACATGAGGGGGGCTGGAAGACCTCTAATTTTGAAGGGCTGATTTTGTCCTGGTTGGGAAGCAAGAAACTGTGGGTGTGGATACATTCAGGTTCAAAGAGCTGAATAGGTGAAGAGTTGAAGAGCAGAAGAGGTGAATTAATGGAATAAGAAATGTGATTGAGATTTATGAAATGCAACGACCATACAACTGTCTCAGGATGTCCCCATGGTCTGAGTTACAGCCACCAGGATCACATTCTGGGGAAGTACCACATCACAACGCTCCGTTTTCATACCACTCCTCTACTCTGACCTGAAACAGAAGATTTCCAGCTCTGTCCACATCCCTTCACTGAGCGCTGGCTGTGCTGCTGTCAGCATAGGGACAATTTCACTGCTGAAGACATCTGCTCCATTCTGTGCATGGAAAAACACAGCACTTTCTGACTGCTCGGGAGCCTCTTGGTAACACTTCCCAAACCCTTGCAATTTAGCCTGTGATGGGCAGCATAGCAACAGAACTTACTGTAGCTGTGCGTTAAGTTTGGGGTGTTGAGAACATTATTTTGCAACCCTATTACTTGTAATGCTGCAATATTTTGTTGTACCACCACATTTTGACCACACTTGCTGAAATTACAACGTAATGAAAAGTCTGCTTGGAGTAACAGGTGCCGAAACAATACTGAATTGCAGCTTCCTTGGAGGACTGGAATTACCAAATTCCTTCTACACAATCCTTTAGTGCTGGTGAAGCACAGAGATCAGCTGTGTAACACACCATACAGTAATTTCTATGTGCTGTGTACTGGAAGAACCTGAAACGAAGAAATCTGTAGGCACAGGAAATAAAGTCACAATCCACTTGGTGTTGGTGTTCATTGCAGAGTCGATACAGCCCTCAGCCTAAGCCAGACCCATGGGAGCACAGAGCCATGCAGCTGCTCCCAGCACCTCCAAACTCAGAGCACCTCAATGGGGCATCCGTCCTCATCAAAACCCTTCCAGTGTTCCACTGCAGCCTGACATAAAGGCAGGAGAATGACACCTCCCTGGGTTTGCCATCCCCTTTCCACCTGACCACGCTAGCTACACAGTTTGACATTTATTTCATCTTAACAAAAGGGACAAATATGGCTTTTCATTCACGTACTGTCATCAGCAAATGAGGTCCTGAGGACTAGGAAGATGGGAGATAACAGCTTTAGATAATGGGCTGTATCTCAGCTGGCAGTGGGTCTGCATACCTTGGTGAGCAGTGTGAGATGCTGGGAGGTGAGCTGCAGGGAGAGCAGGGCGCAGGTGTGGGGTGCAGGTGTGGGGTGCAGCTGTGGGGTGCAGGGTGCAGCTGTGGGGTGCAGGTAAAAGGCAGCATTTTCTGAAAGAATGTCTTACGTTGCCAACAAAAATGGAGAGTTTAAAGAAAAGGGATAAGTGAGCTACCAGCACAGCAGAGCGTAACATTTTGGGTCAAACATCATGTTTATCTTGATGCAAAGTAAGTTTTTGTGTATTTTGCTAATAACCACAGGAAATATATTTGATTTCCTCTGAACAGCATTTATCTTTCTGCATAATTTGCTTGGCTGCTGAACCAAAGAACTCCCCATTCCTCCAGGAGCTGTAGATGACATTTTAGGGAGAGTTTGGGGCCAAAAAAGCCAATGGTGGGATTTGGAAAACAGCCCCGGATGGATCAAAATTCAGCAGAAGCTGAGCTTCTCATACAAATACTTCTCCTCTGTAATGCACTGCTGCTCCCCAAACACTGCTGAGCTGTGGGCTGCTCCAGCAGCACCTCCATGGCCCATAACTTACAATGCTGGCAGTGGGGTGACAGAAAAGGAGATGGGAGAAAAATTAATTTATCTGTAGAAATTGTGCTGTAAGAGATGAAACCTTAATGGAACAGTGAGGGTAACAAGCAAGGTCAGTGGGAACTAGGGCTGATACTGGCAGGAGCTGGGAAAGCAGCAGAACTGACTCAGCTTGGGCTTGGGAAAAAAAAGGAATAAAACAAGAACATTTTTTGGTTTTAGTTTATAATATTCAAGAGCTGCTATTACAGGTCATACCTGAAGTGTAGGAAACCCATGTTTCCTCCTTCAAAGTGGATAATGAGGACACCAAGAGACGGCACAGTGACGGTGAGCACTTTGATTTGCTATTGTTCCCAGCATTTTCAGCTTGGAGTTGCCTCTCAGTGTCTTTGTACTTAACAGCCCTTCATGATTCATTCCCCATTTCTCTGCCCACTTCCTTTTGAAACCCTCAGTATTCTGTGGCAAAATTTCAGGGGGCAAAAATAGTTAATTCTGGGTCTTGCTCCAAATGGATGTTTTCTGGCTATGGATTCACACCTCTTCCAGCTTTCAGCCACCCAAAGGTTCAAGCTGACCGTGGGTGTTTGCCTGGCCCAAAACAAAACCTCTTCATTTTAGTGTGAACTCTGTCATCATTGTTCCTCTTCAAACCTCTAAGCCCATTTCGAACTGAAAGTGGTGTTTTGAAACAGTCAAAATGTTCCAGTTAGCAAACGGCAGGCTGGAGAATCTTTGCCATCTCCTCCCCTTCCTTTTTGTTTTTTAATTTCTGGCCAAAATTATTTTCAAAAGTTGACCCACAAGGTTTCCCCTTCCCTGAATTGATGCAATTCCATGGGTTTGTCCTGAGCAGATCCTCTCCCTGCTAAGGTGGGATGTTTGGAGAACACCTCCCCATATCCCACTCATCGCAGCCCTCCTGCCAAGTGCCCGCTTTCAAGTATTTACTTTGCTCACGAAATCTCATCAAGCCTTGTTCTCCCCTCTCTCCATCACTCCCACCAGACAGCCCATTGCCAGGCATGTGCTCAGATGTGACTGCTTCTCTCACAAAAAAGAAACAACCAGAGGGCTCGTTTTTTTCACTTCTCTAACTGCTGCGATTGCTGTTTTCTCTCAGCCTCTCCAAAGCAAACCCTCTCAAATTTGGTTTGCTTCACAACCCTGCTGCTCCTACTGGCTCTCCACCAGCACTGCTGCCAGGACCCTCTGCATGGAGGGATGGATTTTGTGAGCCCTGCTGCTCCCCGGGGCTGAGTCCCACTTACAGGCACTGCCAGCACAGGGCTGGAGACCACTTTAAGACCCATTTGTGGTGGTGCAATGGCCCAAGTGTGTGAAGAAGAGGGTCGCACCCTTGTTGCTGCCTCCGCTTTATCTTCTGTTTGCACGAACAATAAGCTTTTACACAGCTCTCCACATTCCTTCCTTCCTTCCCCCATCACCTTTTGAGCACTCCAGCAGTTCCATCATGCTCCTGCACTTGGACAAAAGCAGCGGCTCGCAGCGCTGCCAGGCCGTTTATCTTTTTGGCAGACTGGCCCCCGGAGATAAGAGACAATAGCAGGAGGACTCGGCTATTTGATAAATAAAATGCTAGAGGCAGTGGTGGGAAGGGATATCAGAGGTCTCCTGTCCAGCCTATGGGATTGCTGCCAACTTGAGAAGGTCTCAGAAACCTCTGTGGGCTCCCAAGCCCCACTTCCTCCGATTGAAGCCTGGCTCTTCCACATCACTGCAGCAGATGGAGGCTGCAGCAGATCCAGCCTGCACAATGGCCACGAGAATTGGGATTTCTTTCTGGCTTACAGCTCAGTGGAAGCCCAGTGAATGGCAAAGTCAAATCTTCGGTACAAAGGAGATTTTGCCTCCAAATTGCAGGTTCCTTTTCCAAACTGCAACAGCTACTCCATGAATCATGGCAGATTGCCCTATAAAGCAGCAAACCAATTTATTTTCCTCTTACTTCTTTTCAGAGGTAGCCAATTGTACTCTGTACTTTTTACTCCAATTTGTTTCCTGTTGCAAACAAATATCAAGGAAACAGTGAGCCCAAACATTTTCGGATTTTCCGGTGCTCTAACAAGCTATGCAGAGCAGGATCCCATAATGAGAAGCGTGCAGCAAGCAAAGGGAAGGCAGCATTAGCAGCTCCTGCTGCCTTATATGCTCACACAGCATCTCAGTGTGAGAAATGAAGCTGCTAATGACTGGAAGTGAGCGAGCAATTCCTGTTGTTTAAGGAAAGATATCCATAATGTCCAAACGCTGTCCCTGTGGGCAAAACCCAGAGGGAAAATGTGGTTGCTGATGAGGAGGGAAGTTGCTAATAATTCTTACTGCTTGCAGGTGGTCTCTCTGTCTCTGCTATTTCCTTGGCCTCCCTTTAAAGCTGTGCCTTTCTCCTTGCCTTGCATTTTCTGCCAGTGCCTTTGAGCATCTATGTGTGTTTGTGACACTGTTTCTCCGGCCAGCTACCCTCGTAGGCTTTAATTACCTCCCTGGTATTTCTGAAGGTATCCCCAGTGCTCTCTGATCCCCTCAATGTGCTGACTAGCTGAACCCCAGGAGATCCTCACAAGAGAAAAACTGCAGGATAAAAGCAAGTGATTTCAGGCCTCTGCTTTCTTAATTAGCAGCCTGCATGCCACAAGTCCACAGGAGTGGCTGTCTGACACGGAGACTTTGCACTCGTGCTTAGAAATGAGCTCTCTTCCTTTTTGTAGCTCTTGGAAACTCTGCTGGTCCTTTTCTCGGTGTTCATTACTCACAATGCAACCTGTTCAGCATCAGTGGGGTGTGAGGATGGAGGACGGTACTGCAGTGCCCCACATGCTTCCCATCCCACTCACACAGGTCTCAGGATGCTCTCCTGTACCGTTTGAACAAATAAGGCTCTGCATTCATAGAATCACTGAATGAATCATAGAATGGCCTGGGTTGAAAAGGACCACAGTGCTCATCCAGTTCCAACCCCCTGCTGTGTGCAGGGTCACCAACCAGCAGACCAGGTTGCCCAGAGCCACATCCAGCCTGGCCCTGAATGCCTGCAGGGATGGGGCATCCAAAGCCTCCTTGGGCAACCTGTTCCTGTGCTGACACTTCAGTCCTTGGGAGAGCTCAGGAAATCACTTTTCACTTGCATTTTATCAGAGATTTGTGATGGGGAATGGGGTCAGATCGTGCTTAACTGGCAGTGCAGGTGGGCATCTGGCATTGCTGGAAGAGAGCAGGGCTGCAAGCTTAACACCAGGTGCTGCATCCTCGTATTAGACATCCAGCAGAGCTAGTGGGCAAGGTGCAACTCAGCTGCAGCATCAGATGCTGTTTAACAGCACTTCATTCAGATATTCACATTAAGGCATCCAGTTTCCCTATAGTTTAGCTGTTCCCTCTCAGCTGCCTTCTCAGATGCAAATAATCCCTAAATGCCTCCTTAGCCCCACTTTGCCTTATCTGCCGTGTGCCTTTGGTGTGCTGTAAATGACACAACCCGCCTGCTCGTGAAAGCTGACATTTTCAAACCTGATTTTTAAATTGTAAAATACATGGCACGTGCCTTGCCAAAATCAGATGAAATCAAGTTAGTATCTAAAATGTTAAAATTACCATTTACATTTATATCAGAAATTAAAGCAAGAGGCTGCAGGCTGCACGGTTTGCAGGGATGCTAGCAGGAAACCCACAACCATCCTCACCCAAGCATACACACACACATCAGTCTGCTAAAGGTATTATTCAAATGCTGTTCGCTTGGCATCTTAGTGAATTTGCAATATTAAAAGTGACATTAACATCATAGGAGTGAAAGGTTTCAAATCTCTCCCAACAGAAGAGAAGAGAACAGAGAATACATCTCCATGCAGGTACTTTATCTTCCTTTCTTCCATTAAGCAAGTAAGGATATCCATAAAACAAAAAGGCATGCCAGTAACTCAGCATAAAGCTGGTGCTTCAACTGGAAGTTCAGCATCTTCGTGCTGGGGGAGATGTTAGTTCTTTGGTTTCATGTTAGAGCTTTGTTCTCAAGTCAAGCTTTGCCTTAGTTTGGCCCACTCTAAAATACATACACGAGATTTAGGCAGTACAGATGCCTATGAATCATAGAATCATAGAATGGCCTGGGTTGAAAAGGCCCACAATGCTCATCCAGCTCCAACCCCCTGCTGTGTGCAGGTCACCAACCAGCAGCCCAGGCTGCCCAGAGCCACATCCAGCCTGGCCTTGAATGCCTGCAGGGATGGGGCATCCACAGCCTCCTTGGGCAACCTGTGCCAGTGCCTCACTGCCCTCTGGGTGAAAAACTTCCTCCTCATATCCAACCTAAACCTCCCCTGTCTCAGTTTAAGACCATTCTCCCTATGCCCCATTTCCAGAAGAGATGCAAACCTTCAGGAACACACAGGCAAAGGTATTGAGGCACTTAACTCCTACAGGGTATGGGAGATAATATATGTAACTGTACAGCATAATAATGACAAACCTCTTCGGTAACAGTGAAGGGACTCTTCAGAAAGAGCTAAGAGAGGACATTTAGATTTCAGATTGAAGAAATGTAAAACAAAGCCTCATACCAACAGCCTCAATTGCCCTTAGCATCATTTTCAGTTACGGTGCCTACGGAAGGTCAGCTGCCTGCATACCCCTGCACCTGCAAGCCACATCTGGGAAGGAAATTGGGTATCTAGGATGCAAATTAGCACTTCAGACTTTGAAATGCTGACTAGTGCCTATCTGCTTCTTTTGGCATCAAAAAACCTTGAAATATCTGCAGTGTATTTGGTTACTTCTAGAGCAAAGATTTTAACAGGCAATTTAAGTCAATCTGTCATACTTTGCACCAAAATGGATGTCAGAGACAATGTCCCAGCTAAGGCAGCTGCAATTTGGAGCTGAGAGCAGATGACTTAAATGGCTCAAAATATATTGCAAGCACTCAGCTGACAATGCCCCACTCTTACAGCAACCTTAAGTGAAGTCCATCAGATGATGGGGAACACTAAGCAGGGTGCCCAGAACTGGGCACAGAATAACTGGCGTGGCAGCAGACAGCCTTGTTTTACTTTAGAGAGGCTTTACACTGAAGTAAGCATCCTGTAAGCTGCTTTCATTAATATGGATTCAAAACCGAGTAGTGCTTATTGGCCTGAATGCAGGTCTGTGTTGTCCTGGCAGTGTGCTTCAATGCTGACTCACGTCTGGTACAAAGACAGGCAGAACTTCTTCAGAACTCGCAGAGTTATTGTAAGGCTGTAAGATAAAGCAGCAGTTCAAATAGATGGAAAAAAGCAGGGGCTCTCTCTGCTCTCTTTAGGTCTGTCTGAGTCAAAGACAGCTTCTGAGGGTGGCTCTGGGCAGCCTGGTTTGGTGGTGCACATAGCTGGGGGTTGAAACTAGATGATCACTGTGGTCCTTTCCAACCCAGGCCATTCTATGATTCCATTCTATGATTCTGTGACTAATGATGGTCCCACCAGCTCACAAAACATAGGCATGAACCAAGCACCATGTAAGCCCTGCTGGTGTAACTGAGATGGAACCTCTGGGATCCATCAGATGCTCTGGAAAGCCCATAAAGTGGAATTTTCTGAGCTATTTGTTCTTCTATCCTGAGTGAACACACCGTAAGAAGAACTTTGCTCAGCAGGCCCAAGCCAAAAAGGAAAGCAAGGATGTACAGAAGACTGTGAATTGCTAAGGCAGAAAGCCAGACAAGCTATTTCACACTACTGAAACTTTCTGGGCCCAGAGCTGGTTTGAATTTGGGGCCCAAAGGTTCAGCTTACTGTATGCTTTGTTCCTTTTCAATGCAAGCTGCTCTAGAAGTATTATAAAGACTTGACAGAACTCAAAAGCTGTTGACCCTCTACAATAACCGAATCTATCGGCTTTCCATCGGAGAACTGCTCTTTGATTGAGGTTTCCACTTTTTTATTATTATTATTATTTTACAGATGTCAGATCAGCTACTCTGCTTTGTGACTACAGAGAATAAAGGAGGATGGCAGATCCTGCACTTCCCAGCTAAGTGCTTTTGATCAGTGGTCAACACGGTGATGAATGCTTTTCCATTGCACCCTTCATCCCATGCATTTGCAAGGCTGCTTAGAGGTGGGAAGGCAAGAAGAAAGAATGCTGCCATCCGACAGAATTCAATTTCCTGAAAAAAATAAATCTTTTTTTTTTTCTTTTTTTTTTTTTTTTTTCCCTGTGACCTAAATGGAAAACATATTGTTCTGAAAGTGCTGTTCAAACTGAATTACCGAAACCTTTTATCAACAAAGAGACCGTCATATATCAGACATCTGGTGTGGATGTCAATTATAATAATTAATTAGACATCTCCCCAGATGCCTGACACTACATTCTGTCAGCAGATTTTTTGACTTCAATCAAAACTGCTGCTGCATTATGCATGAAACTCATGGAGTAGTTGGGAGTCGAGGAGATCAGCTACAAATCACAGCCACGCACACGGAAGGCCTCCTGGTTCTGATGGCTTTTACTACTTTTGAAGGCTGCCAAGTGAAGGTCACGTGCATTGATTTCTTTTCTATCCTTAATGTTTTCAAATGTTTCACATTCTTTCACGCAGACGTTCAAAGGACTGGTGAGGAATATCGTTTGTAAACCAAAGCTAAGGGCCACTTCATCCCTGTGGTGGGGAAGAAGGAAGTCCCACCTGCAGTCACCTGCAATCTGAAGTGCAACCACAATGGAGCATCTTCATCCATTCCTCCTGTGACCAGGAGCAACACTGGAAGGAGATAGAAAAAGATGGCCCTGCATCGTTTACTTCCCTGTTCTTTTAATTCTTCCTTCTTTTTTTCCATAATTAAATTGAAAATAAATTAATTCTTGGGTTATTTAATTAACTTGCAACACAACTTTTTTTCTTTTTTTTCCAAAAATGCTCTCGTTTTTCCCAAAATAGAGCCCTACTTGATTTAGGAAATCACTCCAGTCCACCCCAGTATCCATATACATGCAGCTACACACAGAGAAACACAGCTTAAAGATAGGAAACACTTTAAGTTTCAGACTAAGAGCAAACACCTTTCCAATACACGGGCCCTTATGCAGCACTTTGGTCCTCTCTCTTTAACGAGAATTTGTTGTATTCAGTGCTGCACACTGACAGAAGCCTCCGTTTGGAAACATTTTGAAGCAGGGCAAAATTAAATTCTGGTGTAAGTCCCTGGGTTATTCCTGTATTCACTGGGGCAAAGATTTCTGCCCGTCTCGTGTTTGTTCTGTGAAGTATTTAGCACATGTTTGAACAGCATGAAATGATAAATGAATATGTAACTACATACACTCGCCTCTCCGGAGCTAGCAAGTTTCTTTTACTTGAAGGATTTGCCAATGAAAAATAGAATTACAAACAGCATGTGCATCTTCAGAAGAAAAAATATATATAATAATCCACGTGTTTCAATATTTCATGGAAGTGTCGGGGTTAGTCTCGGTTCCAAGTCAAAGAAAGAGAGAATACGTTTAGATTGATGTGGATGTGCTTTGAAATAAAGAACTGGGAGGAGGTGGTGGAGTCACCGTCCCTGGTGGTGTTTAAGAGGCATCTGGATGAGGTGCTATGAGATGTGGTTTAGTAGCTTAGTAGCTTAGTAATGGTGATAGGAGGATGGTTGCAGTCATGATCTTGTAGGTCCTTTCCAACCTTGTGATTCTATGAACTGGAAGAGAAGCAAAGTCCCAACAAGTAGAACAGGAACAGATTGCAGGAGCTTAGCGTGAGATGCAGCCCAGACCCTCCTACCAACACCTGCAGGAGGTCTGGGATGGCTTCTTTTGCTGGGATGGCTTTTTTTTCAAGAAAACTCCTCTTTGTCATTTGTGGAATGAAGGATGTTTCATGTCTGGCTCATGTCCGCAGGGGGTGCTCCCAAATTTAATCTGCTGGTTAATAAATGCAATTAATTAAGGTTGAGGATTTAAGGTGGATTAGTTCAACTGCATTAAACCACTGTGTAAACACTTTAGGAGTTTAGGAGTTGTATTTAGGAGAGGAGCTGCCTAAATTTTGCTGGTTTGTCCTTGGGCTTGCTAGTATGCAAAGAACAGGAAGAGGAGAATTTGTCATGCACTTCCTTTCCTTGTGGCTGTTTTTTTATGTGTCTCAGAGCAACTTTCTGCTTCTTACCCTGCTTTGAAAGCACAAAACTTGGTGTTGCTCTGGAGAGTCCCTGCAGAGCAGCTAAAGCCCCAGAAACCCCTGCCAATTGCAGCAATTGCGTAAAAAGAAAATCTTTGGAACCTAAATAGACTGCGCTGATTTACACCACTTCAGCTCTGAATAAAAGGGTTGAGCCAGAAGAGTTTAAAACAATTTAACGAGTGTATTTGGCAGGTAATGTCGTGTCATTTTCCTCTAAGCCTTTTTTTTTCAGGAGCAGCCCTGCAGCTCCTGATGCTGCTGGCTGTGTGGCACGAGGTGCTCAATGCGATGGGCAGCACTGCTGGGCTGATATTTCCATTCTCTTCTGAAAAACAGAGCCCACAGTGCACTGCACTGCAGAGTGGAGTTTCTTACTAAATCATCACAAGGATCGTCTCTATTCAGGCAAATGATGCAGAGCACAGAGAAATAAGTCACATGAGTAGGGAACAATCTGGAGAAGACTTTCCAAGAGTTTCCAGCTCTCTGGAGGATGCAGATGTTTGTGCTCATTTATGTAACACAGATGTATGTCAACATGCCGCAAACAGATGCAAAGTTCTGCCAGGTCCCAAGCTTTTGTCCCCCATTTCTGATCTGTACACCCACCCTCGTCTGATGAACACACATGAGATTAAATACACGTCGTTTATCTCCCAGAGTTCTTAATTGCTGCGCATTTTTAATCTTGCTTCATGTTTGGATAGAAAGCAAGAGCACTCCTGAAATGCCAAACACGTAAATAAAATAAAACAGAGAAGTGCAAGGAAGAATGATTACTTTGGACCCTCTGGAGTCATGAATTAATACTGAGCCCAGAAACATTCAACAATAACAATCACCAGCACTGCCATTGAGAATAGAAACGTCTATTTTTTTCCTTTGCTAAAGACAGACAATTCTCCAGTAACTTGCACCCAAAATTCCACCAGTCAATTAATGACCTTTGCCTCTGACATCCCTTCCTTCAAGGTTTGCCTGGTTATTATTTTCAGTGCTTAATCTTTCAGAGCGATTTGTGTCTCCTAATAACGGACTTGTTTTGCTATCAGTCAGCTCCAGGACTGCTGCAGCTCTTCCTTGAAAGCTTGCCTTGCTCACCAAGCGACTTCAAATACCATTCTGTCTCAGGCGGGGAAAAAAAAAAAGCCCCCCAAATCCCATATTGCTCCTTACAGTTTTATTACTTAGGAAACTGAAGAGAGAAAATAAAGGTCAGAAGAACTTTAAAACAACAGTAAAGTCAAGAGGACAGGAGAGTCTTAAAGGAAGTTACAAGCTTGAAATTACAGACATTTTTTTTAGGATGTACCAAGACATTTCCAATGAAGCACAAACCCTATGATTCCCTGCTCGACCCTCGCAGCCCAAGGGAAATTACTCAGAATTATCTCTCTCAGCTTGTCAAGAGAAAGCAGCTTATGAAATGTCAGACATTCACACGGTGCAGAGGAGACCGTAACCGAGAACCCCATGAGTGCTTGACTGGACATGGAAGGAGCTTCATAACCCCGCTGCCTCGGGATCACCTTCCTAATCTCTTCATTTATATACAGCAGCACTCTGCTGAGCATCCTCAGGGAACCAGAGCACCTATATCTGTACACCTCACCATGTGATAATGAACCATGCACCTCGCAGTGCTGTGCTGGTCCCAGAGCCCAGGGCCCACAGAACAGCCTCTCACCATCTGTGGGATTTAGTTCCCCCCAGACTCACTGGGACACAGAGGGAAGGATGTCCCCAGGTCCTGGTTATTGGGTTGTCTTCAGAGGAGAACAAGAATAACCAGGATAAGCCCAAAGGAACGACGCATGCTTTTGGAATTTGTTGTGGGTTGTTTCTGTTGGTGGTGGTTTTTGATTTGTTTTGTTTTTCCCAATGCAGAGAATCACAGAATGGCCTGGGTTGGAAGGGACCTCAAGAATCACGAAGCTCCAACCTCCCCACCACATGCAGGGCCACCAACCTCCACATTTAATACCAGACCAGGCTGCCCAGGGCCCCATCCAACGTGGCCTTGAACACCTCCAGGGATGGGGCATCCACAGCCTCTCTGGGCAAAAGACGATGGCAGATCCATGAGAAAGTAAAACCCAGCAGTTGTCTGAGTCGGAAAATCCTGGGCCTCAGGGCTGTGTAATTTTTGTAACACAGCTCATCAGCAGGCAGAAGGATGGGGAAGACCTTAAACAATCTCCTTGGAGCTCCTCCCTTTGCTCCCTTCGTGCAGGTGCCCATCCATCATGTCCCTACAGGCTCCTTCTTCCCTTCTGCCTTTTCACAGGGCATCCTAGCAAAATGGTGATCCCACTTTTGATCCCACTGCTCTCCAATTCCAACTGAGCTACCAAAACAACTCTGCACTACTGCCAATACCACCATCCAGCCTTCAGTGTGAAACTGCTGACAGAACACCAGCCACAGCCAGTGAAATGTTTCATTAATTACCATAATTGATATCAATAGCAGATGTCAGCCTTAATGAATGAGAGAAGTCATTGCCAATAAGAGACGCAAGGAGGAAGCCTCCAGCCTCTGAGTTCTGACTTCCCAGTGGCATTTTTCTGTGGGTGTGAAGGTCTGCCCACCTCCCTGTCACCAGGTGAAGGCTGATGTTCTGCAGAGATGGGGCTGGGGAAGCAACAGCAATACAGCAGCAGAGAATGGCTCTGCACAGTGGATGGAGGGCAACACTTTGGGCGTTTACCTGCCCAACTTTTCATCCCTGGGGGAGCAGCACTGCTTTTAGGAGGCAGACAGCAGCATCATCATGAGGCCTCTGCACCAGAGACAACCTTGTCCTCATGCTCATGAGCCGCTCTGCAGTAACAAATTAGCAGCTGAAGCCTCTCATCAGCAACACAGCTCTGCTCACAAGGAGATATCTGTTCCTAAAATTGTGAGGGAAAATGATTTCATAAAAGGTTTTCAGCCTCTTGAGTGTCTTGGCAGACTCCTTTTCAACTTTCCTAAGCAGAAAATCATGTGATAAAATAAGGCTAGAAGTGTTTTGGGTAAGTTTTGCACAACTCCGTATTTTTCTTTGGGCCAAATGATTTGATACCAAATACTTCCCTGCTTTGTTCAGTTATTCTGTTTTTACTCATGGGATAAAAGTCTCTCTTGCACATCCCTCAAGGTTCACACTTCTGCAGAAAGCATACAAATAACTCTCAAATGAGAAGGAAAGGTACGCACTGAAAATGTCATTAATAAAATTAATGCTCATCTAAAATCTTATCAGAGCTAGAGCAATCAGGGCACTTGATCTTATGTCTTGGGCAGCTCTAAAGTCTTTCATTACTGGGCTCATTGGACCAGAGAGGCTACAAGCCCATACATCTGAATACAGATGATGTACAATTTATGGGTTCGTGGCCTTCCCACTTAACCCAAGTTACTGGCCCATGATAGGGTTTGCCAACCTTGCTGTTTCAGGCAGGAACAAACATTTTATATGCTGTCGATTTAGCAAACCTGTTCTCCTGATTCCTTCCTCCCCCCTTTCACTGGTTGTGTTCATTAATCATTCCCTACTGTCTCCCTGGCAAGACGTGTTAATTTTTATAGGGCTTGCTCAGCAAGTCTTCAGCAGCAGCTTGTTCCCAGGGCAATGGAGCGTGGATACCTTGTTGAACTGTCAGGTCAAGTGGGGTTTTGTCCAAGGGCACATTCCTTCAGGGGGTTAGGGACCATAGGGACCAATGCTGCTTCTACAGCACTACGGAAGACCTTTGCTGGGTGGAAGGCAGGGGAGGCATCCCATGGGTAGCAGTACCTTGGGATGCTCTTAGCCCAGACATTGCCATACTGGTAGAGTTTGCAGGTCTCTGGCAATGAAAGTGTGGCCACAGCTCAACAAAATAAGACGGCCTTTGGGTCTGGCTGCTGTTAAATCTACTGCTTGGCTAGGTGACTTTGGGCAGTCTACCAGGTCTCCCCCTGCTCCTGCTCCCATGACTTTACTTCAAAGAGTGACTTTATAAGGATAACATCACTTCAACATAATCCTCCCGGAATTGTATTTGTGCTTGTAACAGAGGAAAAGAAACCCAACTGCTAAAGTGGGACTTATTGCCCAGAACACCCCAGGCTGAAAGCAGGGACAGCAATGCAGGTACTTGGACTCTGCTGTCCTTGGACAATGTACAGTAACCTTCTACAGAAATCCCAGATCCTATCAAAGCAAAGCTGCCCCATTCAAAATAGCAGAAAAGAGCCTATAACTTTACAGCTACTTGAGCAAGCTTTACATTAATGTCATCTAAATG
Source organism: Lagopus leucura (assembly GCF_019238085.1). NCBI lineage: Eukaryota > Metazoa > Chordata > Aves > Galliformes > Phasianidae > Lagopus > Lagopus leucura. The sequence goes on along the minus strand of NW_024962294.1, from coordinate 2,496,398 downwards.
GAGGAAACTAAAAAAGAATGGGAGAAAGGGAACATCAATTACACTGTATTATGGCAGGGTTTGGAAACACAGAGAGGAAGACAATGGAGGACACACCAAGGAAATCTGTGGGTTCTGAGACAGCCAATGCAGTAGCCCTGAAATATTTCTCTTTCCTGCAGCTACACTAAAATACAAATAAAGAAAAAGAAATTTTCTTGACTGAAGCCTATTGCTAGCACTTGGAGAGGAAGATCAACGTCTGTAATGAAAACCTGTGTTTAAGCTGGCCAGCCAAGGGCAGATCAGCCAACAACCTCAATACCTTTGTTAGGAAAGGATCAGTCACCCTCTGGTGAACTCATCTCTTGCTGCACAACCACAGAGGGAACAGAGAAAACCTGATCTTAGTGTTGCATGAACAGAAAGGTTTTGGTTGGATTTTCTGGGACAAGCAAGTGGCTGCATTGACAGCCTTTACTTAGAAATGATCGAGGAGTCGGATTATGAGTCAGGGGAAGACTGGAGCCAAACTGGCAAGGCAATTGCAAGTCTCTCTGTAAGTGTGTGAGTGAGAGTGCGTGCAAGACAGCAACTCTCCTTCCCTCAGTGACTTGGATTGATGGCCCTCTGCTGTTCCCGTCTTTGAAGAACCCACCAGTCGATACTTCACTCCTTCGTGCCCAGTCATCCCATCATCTGTGTGCTTGGCACCAGTTCCCATAGGTGTAAATAAGAATTATTTCTCAGGCTGCCAGTCCTTCTGCCTGGAAGACATGAGGCTCATCCAGCCTCCAGCATGCAGCTGGATCCCTTTTCCTTTCTCTCACAGCCTTTGGTACATACTCCTTTGCTGACCTTTTCCTTGGCACATTTGCACCTACTGGGAGGTCGCTGACCTGGAGAACGGACGCAGGACAGATGCATACTGACAATGCCTGGCTAATAGCAGAGAAGTCAGCCCTCTTGTTAGCAGTTGAGTGTGGTCTCTCCATGGGTCAGCCCCATCTCCCCTTTCACTGTGAAGCCTCGTGTGCATTTTGGCCATAGACCACAATTCCAGTAAATTTGAGAGAGCTGTGGAGGAGGATGCAGAAGGGGAAGGCTACTTTTCCCACAGCTATGGGGAACCATCCCTACAGGGCAAGGAGCTGAGGTTCACCCAGGCTGAGAAATAAAGTCTCTGGAAAGCTGCTGGCAGAAGGAAAGCACAGCTCAGGGTAGAGAAGTCAGATTAATTGGGCTGGATGGTGATAGGCAATGAACATGACAACAGTTAGCACTTCCAGAGCGCTGTCCATACCTCCCTGAGGGCCACGCTCAACACATCACCATTAACTTCTCCAAAAAAAAGGCATTCCATGAGCAGCAAGGCATGCTTCTTGTGCACATGTGCCCTATGAGTGCAGTGCCTTAATGTAGGCACTTAACTCCATAATAATATTACTGTTATTATTATACTACTCCTGTGCCTGTTACAGCACTGTAGCATTTGATTCCAATTGCTGCTGACATTTTGAAATGTGCTGATACAAAGAAACCGCATCTCCCACAGCTCCTTCGGACTGCTGCTAAGGGCTGCATCACTCCCATGAAGCCTGCAGATCTGCCAGCAGGCTTTTGTGTCCCCAGCTCATCCTGCAGGGCAGCCTCTGGTGCTCACGCCTGTTTATCCCATGCACAGATGCTGTTTGCTCTCATTCCTCTGGCTTCCAGCGTTCTCCCTTACATCTCACAAAATCACTGGCCTGATGCAACTGCTTGCTGTCTGGTCTCTGATCCTGCTAGCTCCATGCAGAGGCTCTACTGTTTAATCAAGGCACTGTGGGACTGATGGCCCAAGCCAAACCCTTCGGTGTTTGAGCAATGCGTTGGACAGGAAGGATATCTTGCTGCCCACACTCAGGTTCTGGAGCAGCTGAATGACATTCAACACTGAAAACTCTTTGCTGCCTTCAGCTGTGATTTCATGCCAAAATATCATGGCATGCAAATATCTGCAGAGCCAGGAGTGCTGGACGTCCATCAAGCAGACACCGGCTGCTGCCTTCCCAGCTGCAGTCCGGTTTGTCTCTGCAAAGACAAAGCCATCACCAGGAGTTCCAGAGACAGGGAGGAGGGGGCAGAAGGCCAATGTTGGTTCACCGCTCCAGGAACACGCAAGGAACTGTGATCAGTAACAAGCAAACTTGTCATTTGGAGCCTCCAGATAACTCTTGGTGCTTGGTGCTGTACAGACTATTGATATGAACAAGCTGGTAAAGGATCTTGCTCAAGGCTACCCAGAACAGATTTGTTTTGTTCAAGAGAAGGAGCCAAATTTGACAGTACTTTGTCTCCTAGACAACATCAGACAATTCGTAGTGTTGACTTGCCTGGAAAAAAGCTCCCAGGAGACCTGGAGCAACAAATCCTTCTCATCCTCGCTCACACAGCAAGTCTCCAAAGATGGGTTTGTTCGCATGGTTGTCTTACTGGGGCTCTCCTTTTCCTGGCCAGATCTCTGGCTGGGCATCTCCATTCCTGCTGGCAACATCTCACCAAAGTACAGACAGTCAAAGAGCCAGAAAAGCAGGGCTGTGGTCAGCATCTAAGAAACAGAATGCCCTCCAGACCACAAGCCTCCACATTGGAAACAGGCAGTGAGGCTGTTTCTCTGTGAGCTTATACTGAAAAGAAAACTCCAACCACGCAGCACATCATTCTGTGCCTGCCTTACCTATTTATCAACTTCTTGTGGAATATCTTTGCTTTTTCTTATGCTGCCATTACTTTGCCTGCCTAACCACTCGTCTAATGAAACAGCTCTGCATTTCTCTTCATTGCTCCTTCAGCCACATTTTGTATTTCTTATACAACACACACACATTCCGTGTTACCTATGATGCATATATCCACTTATTTTTACACCTTTCTTTTATTATTCTGGTCTCTATCTCAAGACTAACACCACACCATTCTGTCTTGTCTCCAGAAAAAAGAACCCCAACAAATCAATCCTCCAACAAACACGGAGCCTAAAGCCCAGCCCCCCGCAGTCTGCTACTCTGCAGATTTTTTATGCCTTTTACTTGATCGTTTTATGCATCTCAAACATCACTGTTTTCTTCCCTTGAACATCCCAAAGCGTGTTGTGTGGGGAAGAAAGTTGTGTGAAAATCACTTGAAAATGAAAGCCACAAGCTATATTGTGGTAATAGCCCATTATATCTCTCCTCATATTTACTTCATTCAGCAACTTTTGACTTGATTTGACAATCAAAGTTAATGCTCTGATATACATATACACATCTACATGTATTTTCCCTTTTATCCCTTTGATTAGAACTGTGAACATTTTCAAAGATTTAAATTGAGGAAAGTGACTAATGCAGATCCTTCTGCTGGCTGCAACGTTAGCTTCGACTGTCTGCTAATAGCTCCAAGCATTGAGCTCAGCCTTCCAATGCAAAGACAAAAATGCCTGCCTGGGAGATACCTGAACAGTAGTGGGCTCCATACTGCTGGGTGTGTGAGGCAGGAGGTGTGTGATGGCACTGAGTGTGTTGGTAGTAGGAGATGTGTGATGGCACAGGGTGTGTTGGTGGCACAGGGTGCTGGTGGCAGTAAATGTGATGGTAGCAGGAGATGTGTTATGGAACAGGATGTGTTGGTGGTAGGAGATGTGTGATGGCACAGGATGTGTTATGGGACAGAGTGTGTTGGTGGCACGGGGTGTGCTGGTGGCAGATGTGTTGGCAAAGGATGTGTTATGGCACAGGATACACATGCCATGGGATGTGTTGGAACCATCATAACCAGAAAGCCCAGTTTTGCCACAACCTACACACATCATGGGGATGCATCTCTCGCAGTCGCATTTCTGATGTGCAATATTTTGAAACCACTTGTTTCCATTTTCTCATTTTGTTTCAAAGATGTCAAAGCCCTTTGATAAGAGAAGAATGGCTCATCACTACTTTCTGGTTTTGTTTCGGTTTTCTTTGTAACTTTTTATTCTTTAGAATCCCTTTATTGTTGGAAACGTAGAGTTTCAGATATGAAGTCTTCTGTTATGGTCTCAACGAGAAGGGGTCTGACTTCATCAAAACAAAATGACTCCACAGGAGTGGAGAGAACAACTTCAATAGCTGCAGAAGAATAGGGACGGAATTTTCATTACTTTTGAAATCTTCCAGTTTGAGCTTTTTATTATTTTTGTAATCATATTTCTACAGTATTTGTATTATTTCTAGGCTATTTTGATGGCCAGGAAATAAATTAATACAGAAATGTCAGAGTTTCCCACAGATCTCAAATCTTAAATCCCAGCTATTTCTACAGAGTGCACCCAGTGCTCCTGGGATGAGTTTTATAGACTTTTTTTAACATAAAAACCCAACAGCTGCACCACCCAGGTTAAAAATGGGCATCTGTATAATTTATACTAAAAGCTGAGGGCCTCCAAAGCAATACCTGGAGCAGATTCACATCTTCTCCAGAACATCTGAATGGCTCTCAGCAGTCTGTTAAGTTCTATATGGGAAAGGACAACTGGGAGAGAGCCCAATCCCACCTGGAGTTTTCTGAAGCTGTGAGAGCTCCTGTCACTGGCCACGTCTTTGTCAGTGACCTGTGCCTGACTTAGGAACAGGAAACAGGGAAAGATGTTTGTTGTACGTTGAACAGAGAGGCAGAACAACCTCAAAACCCAAATGAAAACCTCCTCAGATCTGCAAAGGGCTCAGCAGTGAGGTACAGACACACTCTTTGCCCAGGTTTGATCTGGGTAACCTCTGTTTCTGTGTATTTAACCTGAACTGCACTGTGTAGCGTGAACCACGCATCGCCACACCCAAATTAACCAAACCTTGTTGCTCATTACTGGCCAATCTACATCACAATTCCAAAAACCACAATGACTGAGTATGAACCCACATTTAAGCCTCAGACATTTCAGGCATCGACTGCTGAGTAAAACAGCGTTTCAAGTTCTGATAGCGCCGTGGTTTTTTGCTCCCCCTGATAACCAGCAGGGAAGAACCCATTTTCCAACAGCAGCACTTTGGGAGTCCCACTGAGCTGAGAGACCCCACAAACTTAAATCCATGGGGAAGCTGAGGAGCAGTGCAGGGGCTGGGGGGGTCAGTGGGTCTCCGGCTGCTTCAGGCTGCCCACAGCCCCCCTCCTCTGTCCTTCTAAAAGTATGATATCAAAAACCAGCAGCACACATGGCCTTACTGCTGCAGGGCTCACCTGTGTGCCGTGAGGCTGATGGTGTTATTTACACTTCCCCAGACATTTGCCTTTTTCCCTGCGCCTGAAACAGCTACAAGTCCCCATCCCTTCCCCTGCAGCATCTGCTGTGCCAGCTGTTCCCCATCCCACGGATCGCCCTGCCTTGGTGCACGTTGACACTTGTCCGTATTCAATCACATCTTCATTTCTTCAGCTCCGTTCTCCAATTTGTCATGTTTGCCTTGCATGCAGTCTGTGTCCTCCAGCACATCTGGCTCTCTTCCCATCATTATACAGCTCCCAAACTCTGTACACCCAATCTCTGTTCTGCTATCCATGCCATTAACAAACACATCAGCTGGCAGCAGAATCAGAAGGGGTCCCAAGGCACCCGCAATTTCATTTCTGACATCTCTCTCTTTAGCCAAGATGGCAAATGCTGGTGCCTGGCAACTCTCTGCCTCTCTGCAAATTCATCACCCCGGTCAAAATTGATTGATGTGGTGGAGCTGTGAGCCCACATCTCCCATCGCCCTCATCTCAGTGCCTCCCACTGAGCGCTCTGAGTGCTCCTGCTGGGCAATGATTTGTTTCTTGCTACTTCATCCTGTCCCTATGGGTCTCAGCAAAGGTGCTGAAGATCCTCAGAAACATTCTGTGCAGCAAAAGGAGTCAGAAATTTCGTGCTGCCTCTTTATCCAGCCCTGCCCGCTAATAGCTGCCCACCAAGCAATGATTTGTTTCAGGCATCTGGTGTCCGAGATACCAAAACGCTGCTGTTTCTCCCCTGTCCACTTTCCATTTAAGTGCTAACTACTGTAAGGAGAAAGCCTCTCAGAAAACAAACCAGCCAGGAGCAGTCTGCAGAGCTCTCCCAACCATCAGCTGTGGCCAAAGAAACCACTTCGGGATTAAGTGCAAAACTGGGCTGCAAAGCCTGAAAGCTGGCAAACTATTGGAAAACATTAAAAAAAAAAAATCCTCCACCTTTTGGAGTGCCTGACACATTGACATGTTCAGTGTCAGAGCTCAGGTTGTGGCTCTGGAAGAAGATATGCTGGATCCCAACCCCTAATTACACCCTGGCCAAGCAGCTCAAGTTTTATTAGTGCAGCTGTCAAGCAACAGCCTGACATGGCTCACCTTGGAGCCCAGCCTCCCCAGCCCTGACCCTGCAGCATGCTCAGCCTCCTTCCAAGGTAAAGCTGAGCCTTCACTCCTGAGGAGTCCTGGACTGGGCTATTCCATCTCAAAGTTTCTTAGAAAGCACTTTCTGCATTTATTATCATTATTTTTTAAATTTAATTCACGGGGTTTATATAATCCAGCTACTTCTTCCCCTTGGTGGCATGGGGCAAAGCTAAGGTCAGACTGTTTTGCAAACAATACAGATCTTAAACTCAAATTAAGGTGGGAGCTTTACCTTGTGCTGAGCTCAGTTTCTCTTGGAAATGCCAGAGCCCATCCAGGTACAGAATCAGAAGGTCTCTGTTTAAATTATGCATGCAACTTCCTGGTATTGATGTGCTCTAAGGTGCATCATCCTGCAAAAGATGAAGGCTTGGAGGATTTGAAGAGGGAGGGTGCTGGGAAGGAGTTTGGGGAGGTAACAGCTTGATTTACTGAAAATAAAGTGCTTCCATCACATGCAGTTCAAGAGTTGTGGTGTTTTTTCCTTTTGACAACAGTCAGCCTGCTATTATGCTCCCTGCTGCACAGTGTTTAATACAGAGCTCTGCCAGAAGTTGTCTATTAGGTGAATTATCACAGCAAAAGAGTCATCTGCTGGGGAAGCAGGCGCTGCTCTGGGGGAGAGGAGATCAGGGAGGAAGGATCTGAGCAAGTGCCATTCTGCCAATGCGTTGGAGCAACACTCTGCAACATGAAAACCAGCCCCACTCACCCTCCCAGCACCACTGGGCTTTGTAACAGGAGTCAGCATGTCATCAAACAGCAAGAAATCCATTCTGCTAACTGACACCTCTGTGCCCAAACAGGAGCAGTGCTGGAAGATCTCGCAGGCACAGCGGGTCTCAGAAGACACGACTTTGCTCCCTGTGCTTCCCCTCTTGAGCTGCAGTTGAGATGAATGGAGCCTTGTTTGCAAACACAGCCCATGCACTTCCCATCTCTGGAAGTTCCAACCTCACAGCCCTCACCCCACTCAGCAGCAGACAAAGTGCTCTCAGTTAAGACTGTTTCTTTCTCCTCCACACCCGTAGATTGGGATTGATCCAACAGACTTTGAGATGTCCCCTGAAAGTGGGTCAGAAAGGACAGTTGGACAGAATTTATTTTTTATTTTTTAAACATAAGCTTAAAAAATAAAAAATAAGCATTCTTACATTATTTTTTTCAACTTTTTGCTTCGCTGGAAAAATGGAAATAATTTCACTTTGCTTTAACTCCACCGTATTTTTATTTTCCATTTGTCCACTGAACCACAAGCGCGTGGTCTCTTAGCTCTTGCTGGCACCTATCTTTGTTCAATTGTTTTGGTTCATTGCCTCTATTTTCAAGAGAGAACCACAGCTTTCTAATTGCATCTGATGTGCTCATGGAGCTACTGAGCGGATGTCTGGGGCTGCTCTGGCTGATGACGGGCTGTGTTGGTTTAATGCAGGAGAAAAGAACTGTCATCGGTCCATATTAGCTGTAATTTGTGTCTCCTTTCTATGTTTGGATCCACCCAGTATGCACGCTCATGGCATTATACAGGAATCCCAGACTGAGAGCTCATTTTGTGAAGAAATGTTGTCCTGTCAGAAATGCCACTTTATGATGAGTGAGATGCTGCTCAGGAACACGTTGGCTTCAACCACACATCACTGGAAAAAAAAGAACCACAGAATGGAACTGTTTTTATATTCATTTTGAAGCGATTTTTCATTTTACCTTTTTATTTTTTCCTTTTTGATCCCCGTTGGTGTTAAAATGATACGCAGCTCCACCAGGGAAGGAGACATTTCAGTCGTCAAAACCAGAAGGTTTGAGCGGTCCCCAAAGCCATTGCATTTCCTCCGAATTTTACATGAAATTTTTTGGGGAAAAAAAAACCACAAATCCCCAGAATTTAAAAAAAGAAGGGGAAATTGTGATGTCATTCAAAATAAGTCCTATGCAGGTACAGAAATCCCTCCTAAAGCCTCCTTTCAGTACCTGTAAGAAAGAACAGGACAGGCTCTACATCAGGTGTGCTGTGATAGGACAAGGGGCAGTTCATGGAATCATAGAATGGCCTGGGTTGCAAAGGAGCTCAATGCTCATCCAGCTCCAACCCACTGCTGTGTGCAGGTCACCAACCAGCAGACCAGGCTGCCCAGAGCCACATCCAGCCTGGCCTTGAATGCCTGCAGGGATGGGGATCCACAGTTTCCTTGGGCAACCTGTGCCAGTGCCTCACCACCCTCTGGGTGAAATGGCTTAAACTAAAAGAGGGGAGATTTAGACTGGATATAAGGAGGAAGTTGTTTACAATGAGGGTGGTGAGGCAACTGGCACAGGTTGCCCAGAGGTGGTGAAGACCCAAGATCAGGCTGGAGGAGCTCTGAGCACCTAATGGAGCTGTGGGTGTCCCTGCTCACTGCAGGGGAGTTGGACCAGGTGGCTTTTAAGGGTCCCTTCCAACCCAAATGATTCTATCATTCTAAAGCAGCGCAAGCAAAGCACCTTCCAAGCTCACAGCTCCGCTCATCACATCTGCACAAGGATGTGTCATCCCCAGGGATAACAAATACCCCCACTCCTCCCTCCACCTCTTGGCTCTCTGCCTTTCTCTCTCGCCTTGGGAGCTTTGACAGCCATGCTTTTGTCAAAACAGCAGCACTGATTTGAGCCGAGGCAAACAAGAACTGACGTGTGATTGACAGCAGCCCAAAGAGACGCACGGCTGGGCAGGCGGGGGTTACAGAGAGGGAATAAATAAACAGAGACACCGGAGCAGTCAGATGTGTCACAGCCACCCCTGCAGTAACTGGCTGCAAGTGTCCCTTTGTACAGGCTGGGTGTTTGAGGTTCCCATTTGTACCTTCTGTCCAGCAGCCAACTGGTTGGAGTCATCATGATGGGAAATTCCCCATTTAGAACTGGTTTAGGACATAGCCCTGCCCCCTAGCAGTCCTCCTGCTTGATCTTAACATTTATCAAGCACTCAGGGAACCTGGAGAAGAAAGACAGAGCACTGAATGTTGGCACGTGCTGCCTGGAAAGGAGCTGAGGACTGCTTGCTCCAGGTCCCACGAATCCCCAAAGCCCCCAAGTGTCCCTGGAGGTGTTTAAGAACTGTGGAGATGCAGCACAGAGGGATGTGGTTAATGGGCATGGCGGGGATGGGATGGGGTCGGACTTGAGTTAGAGGTCTTCTCCAACCTCAGTGCGTCTGTGATTGTGTGTGTGCAGCTCAACAGCAGCCCTGCTCTCCTCTTCACACAGCTCAGCCTTCAGAGGGGCTGAGTGGCAAACAATGCATGCAGACATGGGTGCAAACAAGGACTTCAGCAGAGAAACGAATAAAAGTGTTTGAAAGCTCAGTCTCCTCCCTCCTTCTTCAGAAAGCGAACTTCCAGACAGAGAAGAGTAATTAGCCGTTCCATCTTAATTACCAAGGGTAGAATTTCTTCCTTTGATTCACAGCATATGAAGCCATTCAAACAGTCCTCTGCAAATTACATGGTTGAACTCAACCTGAGCAGCTCGTCAAGCTAAACCCAGGTAGAAAAACGTCCTCGAAGGTGTTACTGCCCAGTGACCTGCTTCAGACGGGTCCATCTTGAGAAAGACATGACATTTCTCATTCCAAAAATAGCTATCATTTAGTGGTACGTTAGGTTAAGGCTTCCTTCAGTCAAAGTATAACCTTTTCAAAAGCTCTTACTTAAAGCCTTCCTACGTCAGGAAGTTGTGGAGTTCACTCCAGTGGTGCAGCTGGATGGTTGCAAGCCTGCTGGGTACGTGCTGCTCTCTCAGTATGTGCTTGGGATAAACCTAAGTGGGAATGACATGGCTATACCCATTTACCCACCTTACACTGAGCTTGTGCCTGTGTCATTAAATGTGTGCAAATTAATTTCCAAGTGATGCACTAACCTGCAGTTTTCTCAGGTATAGAGGGTGAGAAGTGACACACTGCTGTGCTGGGAGCCCAGCAGGCTGTAGGACAAGCATGATGTCCTGTGCACCAACCCAAGGTCAGGATCTCACCTGGTCACTTCTTACAAACAGGATCTGTAGCAGTGATCCACCAGCCTGTCAAAGTGCCACACGAAGGCAGGGTGCCCCAGTGGGCACCATTCAGCTCCTCACCCAAGTTTCTGCCTTGAAATAAGTCATCAGATCGCTTCTGCAAAAGATTGTATGGGAATTGATTTCCCACCCCCAGACACAGGTTTTTGTTGTTGTTGTTGTTATCATGGCAGGTTTTTTTTTTAACAAGTCTATGGAAGCAATTCAAGCTTGCTGCTTCGTTTCAGAGACATGTAGGGCAAGCCAGTCCTCTGATTTCAGTGACTCCAACCCCACTTACTGTGAGTGCTTTTTGCCGAGATGCTTTAAAGCTAGAAATCAATGTGTAGTTACTGTTTACCATGAAAATGAACATTTCAGCCTCTTACGCTAAAAGGGAAAGAAATTTTTGAGTCACCTGCCATTTAAATAGCATCTTTCATGCAGTCACTAATTTAATGCAAATCTCATATGGCTTCCTTGTATTTGTCATTTCAGTGTATTTTTGTGCTTGTAGTTTTTATGCTAATGAGCCTGCTCCATTGCTAACTAGGTCTTTACATCCATCATTTCAATGATACCAGTAATTACACAGTTATATATGGGTGCCTGTTCCATGCACTCAGCTCTCTGTCACCTCTTCTTTATTGCTGCCTGGGAGAAGTGAGTTCTCACTGTCAGACAGCAGTGGGGTTGTTTGCTGTGGCTCACTCCAACTCTGAGGTTGATCAACGCCAAAATTTCAGCTGATGCTCCAGGTGACAATAAACAGAACCTTGTGGATCTGAGTAAAATCTGGGAGAGGTAGAATCATTTATGTTGGAAGAGACCTGTAAGATCATCAAGTCCACATGAGAATGGACAATAAGGACACAAAGCCTCACTTTGAGCTCAAGAGAAACGGCTCTTCTGTAACCCAGAGGTGCTGGACAAAAGCATCTTCCACCAGCAGACCCCATCCAGGCTGTGTCCAGGATTTATTGCTTAGATTCGTTTGGCCAAGGAGAGAATGGATGAATCTGCATGGATGGAAGGGGAAGAGGGCCCTAATTTGTACACACAAGTGTAGAAAATAAAAGAAGAACATGGAGAACTATGGCAGGGAATTGAGATAATCCCCTGTGGAGAGATGAGACCTGGACAGCCTGTGCTCAGCCTGCAGCTTGGTTTCCCCATCAATAAGGGTTTCTCCCAAGACACTGGGTGCTGGGGTTGGCAGGGTCAAGGAGCAGACTGGGGAACTCCCTAATTCTCCCAAGCTGCCCAGAAAGACCTGAGGAGTCCAATATTTCCAGAAATCCCAGTTTTCTTCCTTCCTTCAGTCCTCCCCTAGCTAACACAGTCTGCTCTGTTCCTCTTCCAATACAGCACCAAAACTGGGGGCAAAGGCACCCTGTGGTACCAGCACAAATCCCACCCCCAGGTGACATTGGTGGAGGTGGAAAGCAGCCCACGTGCCTCAGCTACAGGATTGTTGCAGGAGGACTCTTTGCAAGAGGACCAAGCAAACTCCCTGAAAGCCTGCAAAGAAACATGACACGCAATCATTTCCAGGCACGTTGAGGAGAGATTAACGTGCAGCCCTGAAAAAAATATAAAGTTTCATTTTGTCCTTGGTGCTCTTGACAGAAGAATCGTCTGCAACTTACTGAAACGCCGGGGAAAGCCAAGATGAGCAGCTGATGGCTTCAGCATCCTTATGGATCAGGAATGAGGATGACTCCCCTAGCCTTCTGCTTTGATAGAGATAAGGCAGAAATACACTTCAGATTAGGAGGCATTCAGGCTGCTGGAAGGTGACTGGAAGTGCTGCAAAGGATGTGAGCACAAAATGTAAACAGCAACATGGGGAGAAAATAATTGAAAAGAAGCTGGCAGGCCGAGTGAGCGAGCCAAAGAGGTCAGCCCTGCGTGCTGGCTTCTGCTGGGGATATGCAGAGAAACCCCAGGGATCTGGCAATTAAACACCAGCACAGAAGAGTTACTGAGTGCCTTATGGAAGCGTTTCAGAACCTGAAGCAAAACCAGGCACCTTCTGTACTTGGCACCATGCAAACATGCAAGGAGAGAGACTAAACAAAGAGCTTACACAGGCACAAACTGGGAAAACTGAGGCACGGAGCAGCAGGTGATCTGCTGAATCAATTAGGAGCAGCACATCTTTTTTTTTCCTGCTTCTTACGCCAGTGCTTTATGCTAAATGTCAAAATGCATTTGTTTGTGCTGCTCTTGAGAGCTGATGACACATGCACCGTCACTGTGCAAACACAGCAAGCCTCAGGGAGAACATGGGGTCCCATGGGGTGAGGGGTATCCATGGGGCTTAAGTGGTGAATGTAACTTGCAGCAGAAGGACAGACCTTCACTACACCTATGGAACACGCTGAGGAGGGCACAGGACCACGTGCATTTGGGTTTCCTTCTGTCACTTCAGAAAGCAGGCTAGATGTGGAGCTGAGACCCCCATGCCACCCTAACACTGACCGTTTTAGTGACAGGTGTGATGCATCTGAGTCTTTTGGTTACTGTTACCAACATGTTTTTGTATCACAAAACTCTGATTAAAAACCCAGACAACCTGTATCATGGTTAAAACATCCGTGGAAAAACTCAGTTTCTGCTTAAATATTGTATTTTAGAAACCAAAAAATCACTAAGCCCACCAGCAATAACAACAGCAAGCTACTAAAAGGTTTCGAAATACACTACTGAGAGACATTTCAACTTCCAGCTCAACATTTGCAAGGCATATCCCCATAACAAAAACCAAACCCAGACACACTATGGAAAATCAATGTCTGTTTCATGCTGCAGACTTTCATGAGCTCCACTGAAGTCAAATGTAAACCTGCCACCAATGAATTGTGACAACCTCTCTTGCCCCATAAATGCAAAATCCTTCATCAGCCGAGGGAGCTTCGAATGGCACAGAGGCAGATGCAGGCAGTGCTGCCATGCAGCAGTGACAGGGAAGGGAAGCACCAGACAAGGTGCCCATGGAGAACAAACCACCTCCATTTTAAAGTCTGTAAGAGCAGTATCTGCTAGGGACAACATATGGATCTGCCTGTGGGTAGAGGGGAGGGCAATGCAGCCTTTGAAAGGGTGTTCCCAGATTCGTTTTATGATCTCTTGAATATCAGTAAGTAAATATTTGATTGCACGTAGCAGTAAAGGAGGTGGAATTAAGGAGTAAATCCCACAGAGATTCATGCGCTGCTTCATTTCGTGCTGTGCAGTGTGAATGGAAAAGGGATCCCAGTCTCAGAATTCATCCATCACCGAAATGACAACAACTGACACTGCTGTGACCTGGGATGGGGGGTGAGGGGGCTGTGGGGCACTGCAGAACAAGCACAGAGCGTTAAGTGATGCTTTCACTTTGAGGTGCTCCGTGTTCATTCCTCTTTCTGTCCCCACACTAAATTAAAGATGGAAGAAAAGAAGGTCTGTGCCACCACCCACCACCCCACTTCTCTATGACTTAATCATGTAACTTCATTAGGAGCTGAGAGCTTTGGCCACGTCTGATGTGGCCTAACACTGAGGGACCCATCTGCCATTATAGGTGGGAAAATGCAAGATTTAGGTGACAATGAGATCCTCAAAACATCACTTAGTTGCCACATTCCCATCTGCGGGGTTCCCAAAGGTGGGAGCCTTTGGTCTGCAGTGCTCACCTTGAGATGATTTCCTCTTAATTCTGGGGAGGAATCAGAGCAGCACTCCCCCATCGAGCAAATTCAGCACTAAAAACCTCACGAATCTCCCTGTCTACCTGGAGGCTAAATTATATCCACTAGAAACAAACTCAGCTCTGCCAACATAAATGATCAGAGCTCCATAAAGGCTGAGTCTAATTGTACAAAGTGGTGATTAGCCACTTCCCTCTGGGGACACACAGCTTCCTTCCCAGAACGTGACACTGGGGCAGCCTCTAGCGGAGGCAGGGAGCTGCCTGGTGCCTGCATTGGGCTCTCTTTAGCCCCAAGGAGTCATTTTTGGGACTTTGGTTTCTCCCATGTCTGGGCTCTGCAGCCTGCCCAGAAGAAGTGCTCTGAAGGGCTGAGATGCTACAGGATTGGGGCTTGGCTGCTGCCTATGATGGGCGATGACAGCACCCAAATTATTGCTCAAATAAGAATTTTTTCCTCCTGGTTAGCCACTCTCCAAGCTTGCTTCTATTTTTCTGATACTTTTTTCAGTGTCCAAAGGGAAACTCGCTTGTCTTTAAGCAAAGACCACCTGCCGTGCTTGTTTGGGAAGAAGCTCCATGACCAATTACAGCCGTAACACGGGGTGCTGTGAGCACACCAGAGCGTGGACCAGAAGCAGGGCAAAAAAATTATTACTTCTCCTTTTATTCCATTATGGCCATTTCTCTATGCTAAAAGACTTAAATGATCAACGCTCTGTTAATAAATTTCATTTGGCTCATTTAATAGATGACTTAGTAGAGGAGTGAGTTTGGCCATGACCAATAATGAATTAATAACTATGCGAGGAGCACATTCCCTTACAGAAATACTTTATGCGTGCATAATTCTTTATTCCAGAGGAAAAGAGATGCTCTGCAAGACTGCACTGCTTCATCTCTACGAGCAAAGGTGAAGCTTTGATTTGCAGGCAGGTACAGAGTTTCCCTTCAGGACACAGGTTGAATGGGTTTCTGCCCATGGGCACCACCATGGAGCTGAACCATCAGCCAGGAGCTTCCAGCCCAGCTGGCCAGAGCCCTCCTCCTGCATCTCCTCACTAATGACATTAATTTCCCTGTGCTTCTCAGCATGTGGTCCTGAGATGAGGGTTAAAAATGAAGTTTGTCAGCTTTGCTCAGCTGGATCAAGGGAGGTGCTGGATGACTGGAGTTTGCATTGCTGCCTTTTCAGCTGTTGGACACCAACAGCTAGGACCAGAGGGAATGGTTTCAAGCTATGGCAGGGGAGATTCAGGCTGGACATTAAGAAGTATTACTTTTCAGAAAGGGTGGTCAGGCACTGGAATGGATGCCCAGGGAGGTGGTGGAATCACCGACCCTGGGGGTGTTCAAGGAAAGGCTGGATGTTGTGTTGAGGGACATGGTTTAGTAGGAGCTATTGGGAATAGGTGAATGGTTGGACTGGATGAGCTTTTAGGTCTTTTCCAACTTTGGTGATTCTATGATTCTACGATTCTAACTCCTCTACCAAAGATCCATGGCTGGTGCTGCTCATCAGCTCGGTTGGGGTGGACGTGCCCAACAGCTTGGTCCCAGCCCCAGCTAATTCAGCAATGCCTGAAGGTTGTGCACAGATGAAGATGCTCTTGACCAGGGAGGAGGGTCACAGTGGCCACTTGGCCCAAGGGGAAAGCAGTGGTGCTTTCCCCTTCCAGCACCTCATGCCAGCACTCCAGCAGCAGGGTTTGCTTCCAAATGAGGTTTGCACTGTAGCGAAAACAGCAGGCAGTGTGCCACAAGCAGCAAAGCAACACGGATGGAATTCGGCAGAAGGAAGCTGTACTGCAAAGCCTGAGAGGCACTCTTCTCAGAGAAGGACCCACTGTGGTCCCACCTGGCATGGGCTGTGCTGGTGGCAGCAGGTGGGAACAGGCACTGGGGACACGGCTCCATCGATGAGGAGAGCTCTGCTGGAGGTTATCATCCAGAGCTCTGCTCAGTGCCAAACATCTCTGGAAGCTGAGATGCCGTGGGCTCTCTTCACCCATTTGAAACGCATCAATTTTGCTTTCAGATGTAATGTTTCTCCTAGCACATAAATGGCATTTCCCTGTTGCAGCCCAGCCCGACAGTCTCATGCTGCTGATGGTGACTAATGACGATTATTCCTCCCCCCTTGCACCATAACATCCTCCTCTCTGGTTGCAAACAGCACTCCTGCCTCCACACAGTCATCTTTCCTGAGCCCGCCTGTCTCTCACAGGCCCAATTTTCAAAACCTTTCCATCATTTTTGTGGCTCCCCTACCAATATGTGTTACTCTAGGCTCACGACATGCATCATATTGTAGTTCAGAGAGGACCAGCTCAGCCAGCAGCTGAAAATGGGGATTACAAAGATTTCCATGGTGGAACTTGCACACTGAGCATCGATCTGTGCCTCCATCTAGTGGTTAGAGCTATACACAGAGGGTAAGAGCTGGCTAGAACACCCAGAAGACATGTTGCTCTCCACTGGTAGCAGCTCCCATTACTCACCCATCCTACTGTTGGCCAACTGGACACAGGAAGCTGTGTCCCATTCAGCACTCACTTCATAGATGGGGAACTGGGGAAACATGCACTTACTGACCCTGGAGATCTGAGCCTGCTCCACCAAGCAATGGACACTGACAATGCTAAGAGATTCTCAGAGCAGGAAAGCAGACCAGACCTGTTAACACCCATCCATGCACTGTTATTACACAATATGAGGTCATTTGCCCAAAACAGGACTAAAATTGCCCCTGGTGAACAACTGGGCCCCCCCTAGCTTAAAACACATCCTTCAGACCTCCAGCAGAGGTTCAACAAAGTGATGACTTTCTGACTGCAAGCAATTGGCATGTCTCCCCAGAGCCATTCCTTGTCCCCAGCTCCACTCTCCCCTGTTGGCAGAAATAAAGGGGAGGTGGGGGGGGGGGGGGGGGGGGCAGTTTCTGATTAAGATGCACAAACAGCTCTATTCAACAACTGATGCAATAAACGCGCTGAGTAAAATTACTGCCAAAGCTCATTGCAGTGCTTTATGGGGCTGCTCTAAGAGTGTGAAAAACCGTTTGCTGCATATTATTAAATGATGAAAAATGCCAAGCTCGCAAACAAACTGTGCAATGAATATGGCTCGACTGCCTCTAGTGAGAAGATGATGGAGCCTACGTAAGCAGGGTGGCAGGGAGAGGAGGAGGAATTGTTCCCTGTACTGCACTGTGCTGTGGTGATTACAGGGCAAAGTGACCCGAAGGAACAGCACAGTTCCTCACAGCTCCATTCCCAACTTCAATATTGATTTAGAGCACAACAAGTACAAAAAGCACTCTGCCACCCACAGCCAAAACCACGCTGCCCAGATGCTAATTGATGTTCCTCTGCACTTTTCGGCAGCTTCTGTACCCAAGCCACACGTGCAAGCAGCACACTGCAATCACACTGCACATGATTTTATGGGTCAGGGTACCAGCAGCTCTAGCACAGCATCCAGAAACATCAACGTCTTTGGTGGCTACTGTGCCACCTCGTGCAGGCTGGGGTGGGCATCTGTCTGCACAGCACATAAGGGCTGCAGTAATTTAGATGGGAATTGGAGGAAGCAACCCCACCTCAGCTGGATGGCAGGGTGTTGACAACATCCCTGTGAGGCTTTCCTATGAAAGAAGTCCTTATATCTTTCTTCCCCAAGAATGTAATCAAAATAAGCTTTCAAGAATCAAGAATTACTGCATGTATCACAGGGAGTATGCAGCAGGCATGGAACCATGCAGGAAGACAGGACCCCATGTGCTTTAAGAAGCAGACCCAGGCATGGATGGCCACAGAAGTGTGTCCCAGTGCTGAAACTCATCCTGCAGAGGGAAAATTGTCACCTGCGCCACCAGGGCTGGAGCGCCAGGTGGAATTTTCACCTGGCATTTTACAGTTATAGGAAAAAAACATCCTATTTGCTGGAAAACACCCCACTTCTCCAAACTGGCAGCTGGAAATTGTGTATCAGTGTTCCAACAGGGCAGGATTGCTTTCAGCTCTGATCTGTACTCACCTTGGCCTCAAGTTCCTTGACTATTAACCTCAGGTGTATGGATGGAAGATGCAAGGTCATTCTGCTCCTTATCTTCCGCTCAAGACTGAGGCTTGCTTTCTCTGTGCTGGCTAGAAAAGAAAAGAAAGAAATTAAAACAAAAATTGCTGTGCGCACAGGCTCAAATCCGCCTGAAGTTCTATATACGAAACAAGCAGTGCGTGGGTCTTTCAATGGCTTTTCAGATAAGGAAGAAATTTCACCCATGGAACCCTGAGATAAGCCACCACACACCACAGATCAATGATTTTTTCCCTCTCTGTGATCCAGGCTGGACTCAGAGACGCGATGTCCTTCTGGACTGTGAACAGTGAGCTGCTGGGTGAGCAGGCATGCAGATAACACAGAGCAGTCCCCATCACTCACCTACAGGGCCAGAGAGCACACAGTGGTCCTTGCGCTGAGAATGGAGCTGTTTCTTTGAAAAAAATGACTAGGATGTACTCAGAATCACCCCAGGGGCTCCAGATGTGAAACCCAGGGCTTTTATTCCCAGAGAGCATGATTGGGAAATGCAGCTTTGGCTCTGTTTTTATGCTCAGCTTTCCCAAAAGGAAGCAACTTATGTATTTCAGAGCTCCAAAATTCCCTTCATTTTAACACAAAGGCAGAAAACTCTGCAACATCCTCTTTCCCCTCCCCCAAACATACACTTTTTTGGTCTTGGATTCGAGCTGCCATTGTAATCAGCACACGAAAAAAAAAGTTGCTTTACTCCCTGTGCTGAAGCTAATCTCAAAATGCTGCACAAATTGTCACTTACCTCACTGCCTAATATCATGTCTCAGCTAAGCACATATTAAAAACGGTGCTAAATGCAACTTTAATGTTTGCACTTAAATGATTAGCCCCCTCCCACTTCTCCTCTGATCCCCTCTCTCTGCAGTGCTGCAGGGTCTGGTTCACCCACTGCAGGAGCTGAAAACCTCACCCTTTGCTCCCAGCCCCTGCCCAGATGTGCAGGATCTGGTGATGGGGACACAGTGAGCACTCTGTGTATTTTGGGTAGACTCTCACCAAGAGGGCCATGGGTCAATATCTTCCTCTTAGAGGATCTCACTGTGTCCTGCAGGCTGCTCTGCACCTCCAAAAAGAGAGAACTCATCCTGCGTCCTCAAGGTTCAACCCCAGCTTGTCATCAGATCTGATCCCAACAGCCTTTGAGCATCTCCTGGCCAAGTCACTGCCACCTCCCCACTCATCTCACCACACACAGGACAGGACAGGCTCTCTAAAGAGGAGCCACAAGTTTTATATCAACTCAAATTCACCAAAAGACACACACAAAAAAAACCCCACAGCCCAGACTGATTTCCATACGAAGGCCTTGCTGTAGATAATCACTATAAAGATTAATGCCTTGGAAACTGCTTATTCTTGGAGCTGAGCCCAATGCCCCAAGCCAGCTGCCAGCGTGGGGCTGTAGGGCCACAACTCTCTGCGAGGAGCAATGAATGAATCTGAAACTGCCTTAGGGCCAGAGCAGGTTTCTGCTACCATGGACCCATCTGGGGAGCAGAACCAGAGGGGAAATCAGCCCCACGTTGTTGGGAAATGAATGAAAGGAGCACAGTCTCAATTATTATTATTCTCATAGAGGGCTTCGTTCTGTTCAGTTAGCATCCCAGTGCTTTGAGTGAATTGGATTATTGCAGGCATTTTGGGAATGGAAACATCCCAGCCTGTGAAGTCCTGCAGCAAAGGTTTGCCATTAGGATCTGTAGTTGGCTTTACAAATTCCACAGCAAGGCTCTCACTCAATTCTACTGCTCTCCAGAGAACAACAATTTCATAAAGCGTTTTTCAGTCAGAGATCTCAGGGCAT
The DNA here is from genome assembly GCF_019238085.1 of Lagopus leucura. Classification (NCBI taxonomy): domain Eukaryota; kingdom Metazoa; phylum Chordata; class Aves; order Galliformes; family Phasianidae; genus Lagopus; species Lagopus leucura. The sequence continues at coordinate 2,476,386 of NW_024962294.1, read as the reverse complement.
TCTGGTAGAAAGGAGAGGGTCTGGAGATGCCAGCCTGCTTCATGTAGTGTGTGCACCACGGGTGGGACCTGTGGAGATGCTCTGGGAGTGCCACGAAGGCTCAGCCTTGTTTTGGGTTTCCTGCAGACAAGAGATCTTCAGCAGACCAAGGTCCAGCAAGGCACAGCACAGCATTGTGTGCCCACATGTCACTGATTGTGCAGAGCAAAGAAGCAGAAATGTGGAATTCTTATCTCCCCAAGATCCCAAATTGGGGTGATCTGCCTGAAAAGCATTAGGAAAAAAAAAAATATGTGGATCTGAGCTAAAGCAAAGCATCCTCCATGCAGTGGGCAGTGGGCTGTGGGATGTCATTGCTGGAGATGTGGAACATAACCTTAATTAGCAAGGACTTGGATTTCTGCAAGCTTCCAGACATGAACAGCAAGGAGGGGATGGCTCACTGTGAAAGTGAAGGCAAACGCATATTTAGAGGCTCCCAAACACAAGGATGGGCCACTTCTTTCATCCCTGCCTTGGAATTAGGAGCATTTTCTCAAATAAATAGATGTGTTTTTTTTTTTAGTTAGAGCTTTTTTCCCTGAGAAAATTATGAAGGTTCAAGCGTGCAACTGCCAAAACAGTGTTTTTATCATCTTTTAATCTATTACTTTACACTTACAAAGAATCTTAACATCATTTCTGTTAAAAGTTAAAACTGAAGCTCCTCTAAAAGCACATCCTGCTAGATTCGTTGTGATTTTTACTTTGTTTTGCAAGAAGTTAAGGTGTTTTTGTGGTTTTTTTTCCCCCTTTTCGTGCATAAGCAGTTCTTAAAATGTGAAATTACCCTAAGAATCAGAGTCTGCTCCAGAGCATCTGGGGAATTGCTGATGGCAGAAGCAGAGAGACAACACATTTTGGATAGCACGAATGCCACTGATACATCTGCCCACTTTGCTCCTTCCTATTCTTCTCTCAGTGCTTCAGCTCCTCCAGCCTGGCACAGAAGCAGACAGACCTTCAAGGGCTTCTGGAGCAGAAAGCTGAGCTTTCCTCCCTTTCTCCCTTAGTCTGATAACTTATGGCTGTGCAAAGTTTAATTGCTCAGTCACCAACTGTGGCACACAGTGACACTGGGAGCTGCAGAACAGAGGTGTGAGCTTTTAGGACTTGCTGGGAAGTGCACCGAATTGCTGCCCACTGACAACAGCAACAATAATCTCGCTTCAAGCTCAGGCCATCGGTTCCTGAACCCCCTTTCAGTTAATCCCAACAAAACTGTTGGTATTTTATTTATAGTTATCCTTTCAGATGGAGAAGAAGGGTTTAGAAAGAAGTCACTGCAAGCCTAAAAATTATTCTCCCTTTTAAGATTTCTGAAAGTGCTTGCAGCTTTCTGCAAAAGAGAGAAACCATCTATTTTCCAGCCATAGCACCAGAGAAACCCAGCAGTAAGTGACTGAAACACAATGGAATTGTTTCACTCAGACCTTCTCAGAAGGGTACTTAAAGCATGAGTCTATGGGTGGCTGAAAGCTTATGGACTGACTGAGCAAAGCTTAACCTCCCCAACCTCTGCATCCAGAACAGAACATGCTGCCAATCTCCTACTCCCATCCAGCCCCATCCGCTTCTCCCCTTACCTCAAGAAGCCCCAGGACTTCACCCCCAACCTCTGCTACACAACACCCCACTCGGGGCTTTGATTTTGGATACCCAGCCCTACCCATGGGGGGCTAAAACACAGTGCAAATGCAATCACCTGCCTCCAAATCCCCAAGTCTGCATGCCTCCCGAAGCCCAGCCATGTGTTATGAAAGCCTGAGCCTCTCTCCCCCTGCTGATGGACAGATTCTGCACTCCCCTGCACTGTCCCTGCAGAGCATCGATGACAGCCTGCTGTCACAATGAGACTCGCAAATGGAGCTGCATTAAATCATCACTCAGGTTTTCTCCAGCACAACAGAAAAATGAAGTTTATGCATGAAACGGCCCCAGCAAGATTTAATATAGGAGAAATACCAGTGCTGCATGGAGAAAATAAAACCCAAAAGTAGGATTCTTTTATTGCTGTTTTGTCCTCTAGAGTTAAGAAGATCTGATCGGGCAATGCTGTGGGAAGGGAGGAACAGAGTGGGAATACATTGCTCCCAACCCTTCACGAGCAGAGCCCCAGCTCTGTGTCCACAGCACAGTTCTCAGGTCCTATAAGAGCACATTGCTCAGCCTCGTGATGAGCTTTTACATCTAATTGCACGTGCTCACAAACAGGCAGAGTGCCAGCACTTCTGTCTTTGCAGGACATTTTCTGGGAGGTCCCTGTATGCTTTCTACCCATCACCTGCCACAGAGGCACTGTACTGTTTTCCACATCCCATAATTTGAGTGGAGTCAGCGGACAGGGGAGGCTGAGCACTAAGGGCAGCTTTTGCTACTGGACAATGAAATATTTTTCTCTTGAGCGCAATCCCAGCACGACAGGTAGAAGAAGAAAGGACAGGAACTTACTGCTTCCATATGCTGCGTAGCAGTGACCAGCTGCACTGCTGGCAGGAGGTCACCCCAGTGCTTCCATCCCTTACTTTCATGCTGTGTAGTTTCCAGAGCTAGCCTGGAAATAACCACCTGAATTACAGGACTGGAAAGGTCGGGGGCCAACATTCCAGCTCACTGCAGAGCAATCCCATAATGGCCATGGGACAGCCAGAGCCTCATGCAGAGGGAGAGGGGCAACCTCTGCTCCTGAGCACCTACAGCCCAGCCCCACTCAAGTATTCTCTCCTCCTGAAAGGCACTTACTCTGGCATGGTTAACGAGGCAGATTAATTCATGCAGATCCTTGCAGCAGAGTGGGGCTGTCACCGGTGGGGAGAGAGGTTTGATTGTATTATTCCCCATTGGCAACACTGGCACTATACAGCAGATTGATGGCTAATAAAATCTTTCAGTAATAGAGGGCTCTCAAGTTTTAGTTTTGAACCTTTGGCCCTTGCTCAAATCACCAGCAGATGCAAGCATTAATAAAACCAAACAGCACGTGGCTACTAAGGAGGCATATGGCTGGATGCTCAATAAAGGCAGTAAAACACAGGAGAGGGATCTTTACAGTCTGCTTTGACCTAATGGAATCATTCTTTCAGTAATGAAATTAGTCTTCACATGACGCAGCACACCTCGCATCAGTGAAGCAGTTCCCAGAAATCACAGAAGTTTGGGGCTGATGCTGCTCAGCATCACACCTCTATCTGAAAACCATTAGTGAAATCACAAATACGAACCAATGGGGAGAAACCTCTCTGGGTTCCCTGGGAAGAAGTCAGAGCAGGGGAGGCAGCTTCAGGCCAGAGGCTGCCATAGGCACCAGCACGCTGCAAGGGAGTTTGCTGCTAATTAAATCCTCTGCTGATTATTTATGGCTCACTATATACTGGCTCATTGATTTTAGAGGCCATGTTAGTTTTGTTTCCTACATGTCTGTCTGAGTGGCAGGATGGTGGTACGCAAAGAACAAGTGAGTTGGTGTCAGGGTGATCTGCTCTACAGATGCTCTGTGGGCAATGGGCTGCCTTTGGCACAGTGAGGGATGCTGAGCACAGCTCACACTGCAAAGCCACGAGGTTCAGCCCCACCAGCAGCTACTTTGGGAGCTCCAGACATGGGGTTCACACAGCTTTTCCTGGCGGGTTTGAGAGGAGACGACTGGGGAAGCAGAAACAGGTCAGCTATGGAAAGACAACAGGCAAGGGCAGTAAAGACAAAGAGCCGTTTGTAATAAGAGAATGTTGGGATATTAGTTGAAGTTAGCAGGCAGCAGGTTTGAAAACAAGTGGATGCTGTTCTCATGGAATGACAACAGGCTGCTGCAGGAGATGAGAGCCACGTAACTGAAGAAGCTGTGCAGGGGAAGAAGGTTGGCTTTGTAGCTACTGAACCCTCACAACTGAAGGATTCAGACCCATTTTCCAGGGTGAAGAATCTTTTTGTGGTGTTTCTATGTGGCTGTCCAGCATTGGTACCTCAAGGTAAGTGCTCCCTGCTGTCAGGATTCGCGCTGCTCCTTGTGTCTGCCCAGCCTTCTGTGCACCAAAGCATTCAGGCTCCTGCAAAGCCCAACCCAGACCTTGTGAGCCCTTTATGGCCCTGGATGCAGCCAGGCAAACCCTGGTGCTGCTGCTTGGCTCAGAAACCATCTGTTTTCATTGCAATTCTTGGGAATTCTCCTGAGTGTTGCATTGCCCACTGCTATGTCTGTCATACCCAACCTTTGCATTTATAGCATATGCAAGAAAACAAATAGGTTCTTTCCCTCGATTCCGCAGTTGTTTTGTGCTTAAAGGGAATAAACTTTTGTTTCAATAATCAAACACAAAAGGTTCCCCAGAGGGTCGTTTAAGACTCCAAGATAGTTAAAAAGAACATCTGCATGAATTAAAGAACAAGAAGTCACCACTGATCTAAGCCTCTTTCTAGTGCTTAACTAGAGTCTGTAGGTGGGGAAAAGCAAGACTGGTCAGTAGGAGGTACAGAAGAAAATTAGGATTTCTTCCTCTTCACAGTGTGTTTCCCAAGCAACAGCCAGGGGAACAAAACCTGTCCTTCAGCAGCCGTGTGGTCACTTCATGTTTCCATCTGTAACAAGGCACAGAGGACAACAACTCTTCCCCAACGGCTTATGCTTTGTCTGCTGCATGGTCCCTCCACTGCACAGCAGGTATAAAGCCCCAGAAACGTGGGAATCCACAGCTCCTAAACACACAGACAGACACAGTGATGCACACAGAAACTGCAGTTTGCTCATGCCAATTTTCAAGTTCAAGCTTTAGGTGCATTGTCACCAGGACACACATGAGCTCCATCTACACTTAAGAGCAGAGATAGATTAAAATGCGTGCTCTGAACAATAGCCCCATTCATGCAGCAGAGCTGTTTGCTGGGAAGGTAGGGAGCAAGAGAGGCCCTATGTCTAAGTTGCAGTTGTTAATTAACCTGAAAAATGCCACTAATTATTTCTCTTCGAGGCAAGCATCTGAACACCAGGGACTACAAGCTCTTACCTACAAGAAAATTAACCATGCTGACAGTTCTTGCATCTCTGAACTCGTTTGATCCTTTACAAGATGCAGGAAGCCCCAGCATCCTGGGCATCTGATCGATGCACCCAAACCTCACTTCCACTTTGATCTCACACCAGGTCCCGATCCATTTTTGAAATGTAAATAGTGCTTTTGAACACTTAATCGCCCCTTAAAGCCAAATCGCAGGGGGAGACTAAGCTGCTCAAAGAGCAGAAAGCAGCTGAGCTCATCCCAAGCATTGGGCAAAGTTTGCATCCAGGTATTAAACCTGCCCACCTCACCCCATAAGCCTAACTGGTGCTGTGGGAAAGGCAGAAAGGCCAAACCCTGGCAGGCGTTGTCCAACCCCAAAGCACAGCAATTTGCTCTTTGGGCAATCACCAGTGCCTGAGAGTTGGTATGCACGGATCAAACATTGACCCAGACTGCTGCCAGCCCCCAGGCAACACACATCAGAGAAAAGGAGCCCTGTGTGCTGCTGGTTTCCAACTAACACCAATTAACCCCAGTTTCAGCTTGCACCTCTGACCCAGGCATCCAGACATCTCCAGGGGTTGATAGAGAGGAACGCACAATAGGTGAAAGCAGAGCTTGTCTCAAGGCCATCAACCTCAGCAAAAAACCTTAACAACAGCTGAAAAGACCAACTCCTCATCATACAGAACAGCTAAATCAACTCACATGTTGACACAGGCAATGATGCATAGTCTTAGAGCAGAGCAGTGCCTGTGTTAGCACATCAGTCTTGCTAGAGCTTCCCAAGCTCTGCTACAGACTTCCACGTTCACCCCACTCCTTAGATAAGAGGACCCTCTATCCTTACCAGTACAAGGAAATATCAGTACTACTTCCACAACTAGGAAAAACTCATTTTCCCACTAGGAGGAAATGGGAGGCTCCCACTCTTTGGGAGAAAAGCCTATATTAGATGAGCTGCTTCAATAAGATAGGCAAGCTATAATGAGCCCCACTAACCTCTGGAATCTGAGCTACACAGGCTCTGAGAACTGCTGCAAGATTCCCTTACCCATGTTGCTGAAGGAAACTCCTGCAGCAGCACAGCCACACACCAATCCCCACACACAGCAGCAGCAAACCCCACAAGCATCAACCCTTGCAAAGGGTTTTGGGATCACCTCTGATTGCTGACTGAGCACAGCAGTGGCTGCTGCCCACCTCGGCAGGGCTTTCAGCACCAGGTGGCCCTGGTGGCAACTTCTGGCTCTGAATTTCATCAGTTGCTGTCAGGTAAAGACCGAAAGAACAATAAATGGAGATCAGATTAAGGAGAGAAAGAAACTCGCCAAAGATCACAACAACTTCTGATGACATTTTAAGCTATTTTTTCTATTCCATCCATGGACTCTCTGCCCTTTTATGAGCATTCAGCATGTCTGGACTATATTTTCAAAACTGTGAGGTTTTGTTTGTTTTCCTTACTGGAAACGAAGGACATGTCAGGTCATGATGAAATCATCACTCCTCACTTAAAGGACTGAAGTCCTTTATCCAGTACAATCAAAAGGCAAGGTACAGCCTGCCCTGACCTCCAGTTCCACAGATCTCCAAGAAACATCAGCATTTCGGGCTGTCTGTACTGCTTCCCATAGCAGGAAGGAATGTATTCCTAGCAACAATATCTATTTATCAGTCCACCTGTCTGACAAACAAAGCAGTTCTATTAATCATCATCATCCAAACTCTTATCTGAAGCACAATCTTGGACCAAGCAATCTCCCCAGCACAATGCACGGCTGCTCTTGGCTAGCCTGGTGTCAGAACAGCAGAAGGAAATGAAATCTTCGTTAGGACGGAGGTTTGCTCCATCTCTTGGCATGGCTGATAGCAATGCACAGACCAGAGAAATGGCTCAGAAGGAGGAAAACAGTGTCCTGGATTTATTCACACTGAGATTTGGGGAAGAAAGCTGCAACGTCCCCATAACCTCCATCACTAGTCACTGCCTGTGACTCATCTTTTTGGTGGTGGTCACTTACTGTTGGTCACGACAGCAGGTGGGATCTTGCACCTCACATGCTCCATGGGGACAGCAGTGCACAGGAGGCTCCATGCTGGGATACTGCACCAAAGGCAGAGCAAAGGGGTTGGGGGCACCTCTATGGGGAGATGACACGGTGCTGCTCTCTGTGCAGAGAATGGTGGTGGAGCCCCTGAGCACCAGGTCTTCTCCCTGAGATGGAAGTGACTGACAGCACTGTGAGAGCACTTAATGTGTTTACAGTCAATGTTGCAGGAGATGCTACAGCTCATTTCTGTTCAGGCACCTTGTGCAGATGATGAATGTTCTTTAATAGCTGCAATATTTAGTGTTTAATGTAAAATCACTTACTGCTAATGCTGTGCACTTGCAAAGTTATGAAGCTCCATTTATGCCTGACTGCAGAGTTGACAAATCCACTCCAGTCCTCAGCTCAGATATCTGCATGGTGAAGGCAGAAGTGAGGAAAGCCTTTCCCACTTCCTCCTGCCTTTCATACTTTGCCCTAAGACGTTTCCTCCAAGCAGCCCCCAGCACAACTGGGGTTCAATCAGCAGCAGAGTCTCTACTCCTTTTCATCCACATCTCCTCACGTGTGCTACAGCATCACCATAGAACCGCCTCCCACCCAGACGAACCCAACTGGGCTGCCAAAATCTCTGCTTCTCACTTCCCACCCTTCCCACAGCCACGTTTGGTGCTTTTCCCATCAAGACATCAGCCAACAGAGAGACACAGACACAAAGGGAGAAAAGGGGCACCTGCCTAAATCCCAGATTTGGCGTTTGGGGAAGCTAAGGAGGAAAGGGCCATGAAGCCCTATGCTGACAGCCTGCGCTCCGTGCCGGTGCGTGGAGCTCTGTGATTGTAACAGGAACAATGTACTGCAGCTCAGCTCCTGGAGAGAGAACAAATATCATTTGTTGGAGGGATGCTTGCTTAAAGCCCAGGGACTAGCGTCAAGAGTGCAGCAATCCACTCCCGTTACTGTCATTTATTTTGTGCTGCTGGTGGTTGCCTAGGGGGAAAAATAGACGGAGATTTGAAAGACAGCGCTAATTTAATTTGCCAGTATGAATAAAGATAAGACTGTAAAGCATGCTAATGAAGCTACAGTATCACATAATTCACATGCGAGGGAAACACTGCCTTCCTCAGATCGTGATTGTCTTTTCCACATTCGAAACTGATTAAAACAGGATGAGGGCATTTCATTACACGCCCTCCCATGAAAGGCAATGTTCTTCCAGGGACACTGGGGCACATTTAGAAAAAGCTGTAGGAGGAAAGATAGATGCCTATTGCCACGGTCGGTTAAATGTACAGATTCGAGTGCATTCACTGTATCCGCATACATTACCTGCTCACACCTGTTTATCTTAGTTTTATGCCTCTGCGGGATTCTTTCTCACTCCCTGTCTCCTTAGTTTGTCAATCGAGAAAGGAAAACAGCCCAAAATGATGTTAGAAAAAATACTACCAACCCCAGGGAACGAACGACGCCCCTAGTAGGGGGTGAGCAAATTAGAATGTAGGAAAATCACAATTCTCCACGGCAGCTGAAGGACCTGGCTGGCTCCATAAGCACCCCGAGGGCTCCCAGGCACACATCTCCCCAGGCCATGGCTTTTGAAGCACGTTTGGGTCGAGCTGTATCTGTGAAGAGGATTCTGTGTTTCATGTGTTCCTCGCTGAGATAAGCAGGAAAGCAGCTCCCAACCCTGTGTGGGAATAGCAAGCCAATGTCTGTAACTCAGAAAGTAAAAAGCATATTGTAATTAAAAATAATTACCTATCAAGCCCCCTTAATCTTGATTTAGCTTCATGAGAGAGATGGATTTGCTGCTCTAGCCAATGGGGTGGAAGAGAATTTAAGGGAATTTTAGACAAGGAGCAAAAGCACTTTCATTGATATTTAGCACACAGGATGCTCAGTTTTAAGGCGCTCTGCCGCCTTGTGCAGGACTGCCAACACAATGACTCAACTCGAGGGATGGCTCTACATGAGTCACACACCCTGTGCTGCCTCAAGTGCTGGGAAGTCTGCTTTGTCTTCTCTGAGGTTTCCTTTATTCACCAGAATCACCCGATTATCCTTGCCATTCCACTTTAAAAACACACAAATAATAGTTGCTTACACCCTCCATCTGGTCAGAAGGGAAGAGTTGGCCCACTGCTCAACAGCACTGTGCTCTGACACGAGGACACCAGGCACTGGGACCTGAGGATACGGGGACATGAGGACATGGGGACACGAAGACATGGGGACAAGGTGTGCTGTACAGCCTGCGAATGGTTCTGGGGCAGATAGAGACAGAAAGCGACCCAGATTTAACTCAGCCATCGCTGCTGTGGTGCCCAGACCATTAAAAATATTGCATCTTTGTAAGGACCACTGCACTCATTGCAACTCATCCACGGTCTCTATGGGACAGGGTCTGTGAAGGTGTGAGCACAGCACCCAGCTGCTCATGTCCCAGGTGAGGGCTCTGGCAGCAGCACAGGACATAATTGCAAGCTCTTGGCCATTGAAGCCTTCACGGTTCAAACCAGGCTCCCAAAATCCTCAGGCAGGGCAAGGAAAGAAGAAGGCTGATAAAGCAAAGTGGTATTTACAGCGTATGTCATACATTTATCCCAGCTTTTTTTTTCAAGCAGCTTTTGGAAATCTCATCTCTGAGGATTTATTCTTTGCTCTGCTTCAGCTCTCTGTGCCACGCTCCCTCCTTTACTCTGTACCACAGTATCTCCGTCCAGGAGAGAGCTATGAATCCAGGAAATTCATGAACTCCCAGAAAGTTACAGCTCTTAAAAATATTCATTTGCAATGTGAAAAATGGTTTGATGTATATCTAAACCTAGGTGACTTTATGGAGCCATTACGGTGCAGGTTTGAATTGTAATGCCATATATCTGTTCGTAATTACTTGGTCTTCACTGTTGCTCAGTCCTCCTGTTTTATACAGAAAAGTTAAAAGCAACAAAAGCATTTTAGCCTTGCCAGACCTGTGCTGGGCAGCCAGACCGAGTGTGGGGGGGGGGTATGCTGGGGTTAATTGGCTGAAATCGAGCAAAATGGGCTCAGTTTGCAGCATAGGGAACTGAACAAAAGAAAAAATTGGCCTTCAGAAAATCATTAAGTATTTGAAACAATATCTATTGTCTGCTCTTTGTGTTTCCTTTGGTTGCTAAACCCTTATTAGTCTACTTGAATGAAGCCAGGCTTTTTCCTACATTCATATAAGAAAGCTTTGAGTTAAAGCTCTTCGTCTGTTAAATGAGAGAAGAAATTCTCCTGTAATCATACGCCTTCAGGAGTGAGGGCTTTATGAAACAGGACTTAAAAACCAAGCGTGGTCTGTAGCAGAAGGCCACTGCCAGCAGCCAGGTCCTCTGCACAGAGCCCTGCCAGTGAGGTGTATGATATAAACCTGCACCAGAAGCATGGGATATCAGGGATATCATGCCAGTGGGCATGGCGGGGATGCAGTGGGGTTGGAGTTGGTGATCTCAGAGCTCTCTTCCAACCTCAGTGATTCTGTGATTCTACGTCAAGCTCCTTCAGAATTTGGCTGAACTGCTGCTTGCCATCCCCTACACACTTCCAAAAGAGTTTTCTTCTTTTTTTTTTTTCTTAATGATGACCTTCACCTTCAACATGACAGCAACGTGTTCCACCATCACAAGGCAGCACAATTACCAGCTGGGGAAGCTGAGGCACTTGCAGAGAACACAACAGTAATGCAGAGTGAATGGCATTTTCCTCATGTGTTTGTGCCATGAACTTGGGAAGAGCATCCTACCCAGCCACCTGAAAATGAGAAAGTAACTGCAGATCCCCAGCACCTCTGATTTCAGGACAAATATTTGTTAAAACAAAAATTCTGTCTCCAGCTTGAGCAAAAAAATCTTTCTGTTCTATTTTTGAAGAACAAAATGGGTCCTTTCCCCATCGATCCTCCCATCCCCAGCATGGGAAGAGCATCCACTGCCAATGATGTTCTCATTCCCAACTGGTGGTTTAAGCCAGCTCTGCTGGTTGTCTGCTGATGGAGAACAGACACTTTGGCCACTGCTTTGCTGCAACACCCTGCAAACCTTTCCCCTGATTTTTTTGCCAGAAAAGCATCAGGCCTGTGAAAACAGACCTCAGCGCTACGTCCTTCCAAAGCACCGCTTTTCCTTTCCTTGGGTTTCGATCATTTAGTTTGTCTGTCCAAGCATCTGGAATCCTGGCCACAAAAAATACCATCACATGGAACAAGGGATTCAGCAGTGTTACAGTTCATGGATAGAAACTTTACCAGCAAAGGTAGACAGTGGTAAGAGCCAGCTCCAGCCAACAGCCAACAGCCTGATGCTCCTCGACTGAGTAACTACAGCAGGAGGAAGCCTAAGACAAGATAGCTTCAGGATAAGTGACTGATTCATGCTGTAATGGAAAGTCTGAAGCTCCGTGTTTAAAACTTACGACATGTAAAAGGAGAAAATGTATTTATTACTCTCTTATTCCAGCTGCTGTCTCTGAGTGTTGTTGGGGTTTATCGGAGAGATCTCTCTTCCCAGCCCCAGCCTCCATCAGCAGCCCAATCTCAACCTGTCAGGCCAACATTATCTTTGTTCATTTGCAGAACAATTCTGCAGAGTTATTAAGAAGGAGTCTTGCCGTGATAATGCTTTTGTGCTTTGAGGCAGTAATCTGGAGTCACTGCAAAGAACAGCAGACAGACAAAGCCCTCAGCACATGAACGCAAACACGAGCTGCAAAGGAGCCAATACTAATTCTTCAGATCCTTCTTTTTGTTTTAAATGTGCAAATTCTCTTTCTCCAGGAAATAATTTATAAGCCATGTTTCACTGAGAAGGTTCATAAAAAATACCATCCAGCCTTTCATCTGTCTACAGAGAAACCCAGCTACTTTACTATTGTAAAATTAAACTTAGGATAAATGAACCAAAGTTAATTATGTAAGGAATGAGAAATAATGAAATGCCACAAACTTCTCATTGGTAATGTTTTACTGCACTTTGCATATATTTGGCCAGACAATGTCTGTTACAGCAATGGGGAACGATCAGGACAAAATCACCTATAGATCAAATGGTGCTGCCCCAAAAGCAGATGGGTTCCTTACAGAGCAGGGCTGCGTCCAAGCACCAGACCCAGCTCTGTAGACCAAACCAACCCAACAAGGTTACTGAAGCCACTTCTCTCCTCTGCCTCAGCCAAGATAGATGCTGAATCCCTGAATTCCTGCACCAGTATTGGTAGCAGTATTGGTTCCCTAGGGCAGATTGTGTGGCTCAGCAGCCCAGCTGAGCGCTGAAAGCTTCAGAGGGGTGACTGCAATCAGAACCACAGCAGACCACACGTGTGGAGCCCAGCACACAGCACCAGCTTGGGGCTGCCTCTGCTGATGGGACTGACTGTGACACGGGCAGGTTGGGAACAGCCCATGAGGACAACAGCTGAGCCTCATCACCTTCCTGTGAAATGAGGAGGTGATGATGCTTCTGGTTTTTTTAGCCCTCTCCTCTGTAGTTTAATTATATGATAAGCTACTGGGTGAAGCTGTGTTGAGCAAATGAAGGTGTCCAGACACTGGTGACCCTAACCAGCTTCCACCACCATCACTGACACCAGGTCAACACCCTCCCCAGAGTGCTCTGATGGCCCTATCCTCAGCTTCATGTTATCTCACTGCCTTCAACAGTCTAAGTGCCAAGGGGGATGGTGAAGGGCTGTGTACGACCTCATTAAATTAAACACTCAGCTATAACCAATGACAAACAGCAGTCAGCTATATTCTGGTCTTAGGCACCCCTGAACAGTCCCACCTTAACAGCACTGAAAAGCTTTTCAGGACAGCACACAATGGGATGTGATGCTGCAGCATTTCCACTCCCTCCCTGCTGTAGCAGCAGTGCCGTGCTTGCTTGGAAATGTTGCTTCTCTTGAAGAGATCACTGCATCTATCTCAGGATAAGCACTCACTTAGAAGACATGTATAGGAAAACTGTCCCCATATCTCAGTCTTTCTGCAGATTTCACAGCATATAAAAGCCTCTTATTCCTTGTATTCATCACCAAGAACAGAAGCTTTGAATTCTTTGATTCCAGTAAACTACCATTTATTAGAGACATTAAATGAAAGACAGTCAAAAGGAGAATGCAACAGAAAACTCCAGTGCTGGAAAGCCTGCTTCTACCTTGCTTTTCTCATTACTAGCACAAACAGCCTTTCAGAACTTCAAAGGTAAGCACTGCTATATAATAAGGCACATTGCAGGCAGAGAGATACAGGCGGATGTAAACTGAGCTAAATGGGAAGATATGTATTTGGAGATAAGTTACATCTCTGAATTCAAATCCCTATTTATCGCCTCTGATAAGTTACTCATGCATTTAAAGTCAGGACATGGTGTGTGTTTGCCTCTCTCCCCCTAGAGATGCATACACTGCACATTACCAAAGCAACACTTCCAGCTGTACTGTAAACCCATCTCCAAAGCCCTCGTGGCAGGGCTGGCTGGCTCTGTGGGGCTGGGAAGACCCCCTGAGGTGTGATATCTCACGTTAGGGCCTAGAGCTTGGACAGTGAGAAGATGGAGGAATGCAAGAAGGCCCACAGAGATTGACATTTAAGCAACAGTGAAATGAAAATGTCAGTTCTCTTGTGCTGGAAGATGAAAAGCAGGTCAGAAGGATGGCCCCAGAGCCAAGAGTGTAGTGGATGGGAAGGAGGTTACCTCTGCACCCTGCAGTGAACAGCAGAGAATCAGCAAATTCCTTGGAAAAGAAGTACCAACCAATTGCAATAGTGAGCCATGGACAGGAGCAGTGACCACAGGGTGCTCAATCTGAGGGGTGTGGGTGGTCTGACTGCTCTGACAGTGGACAAATCCATGAAGGTCCCAATTACTGCCTCTGGCAAACAGTGATGGCTTCATAGCAGGTTGTCATCAGTCAGCTGCTATCGACTGTGAAGCTTAGTTTGCTCATTTCTGGCTTCTGCAATTCAGATCGTTCTTATTCCTTTCCCCTTTTACTCCATCATATGGGGCAAGGATTTTAAATAGCTGAAATGTAAAGGTCAGAATTCACTGCCAGGGTGCTTTGCTGAGAGTGGGGTTGGAGAGCAGGCAAGGAAATCCACAGTGCCCCGGAAGAGACCAGGACTGGTGGAGATACTGACTGTTCTTTATCAGAGCAAAGAGAGCCCTTATGAGAACATCAGCAGGGCAGTGGCTCAGCTGGAGTGGTGATTCCTGTGGCGATGGCCAAGATCAGGCTTTTAATGCAAGCCCATCACTCCTGGCTGATTTACAAGAGCCATCTGACAAAGCCCTATCTCCAGAGAGGCGTTCTCTAATCCTCCCAAGCTCCAAAGGGGCTGTCTTTGACAAGCAACAGATGTGCAATGCTTCTCTCCTAAATGGGCTTCTGTGATAAGAGGACCCGGCCCATCTCTGATCCCCAGCATTAGAGAAACTGCTCACTCAGCTTGCTAAGAGCTGCTATCTGCTATTTCAGCACACGGCAGTTCACACCTAAAGGTATCCCCCTGTAATTATAGCCTGCTCTGATCCCTCAGGCTTCAGGCCTAATAGGGTTGTGTTTACAGAATAAATTTCCATTTAATTGTCCATTTGACTCAATGAGAAAGAGTCAGGATGGGAAGAGAAATGTAAAAAAATGCTGCAAGAATCCATTCACAAAATCTGAGAAAGATAAACTCTAACAATGCCAGCTTACACAATGGATTATTTCTTGGATTTCGGGTGTCCAAAGTCCCAAATGACCAATGAGCCAAAGTCCTCTTTCCACAGTCATCCAAAAGCTGATACTTGGGGTTATGGCACTACAGCCTTCTTAGTGACCAAAGAAGCTGGCAGCTGGTGGCTTCTGTGACTTTGCCTTTGCCACTGATGTTCCTAACTCCTCTAAGAAAGAGAAGAAGTGGGGCTTCTATGGCACTTCAGAAAAAAATGTTAATTTTAAGCAAAACAGCAACAAGGGAAAATCAAAACATGAAATTCTAAAATGTGATCTCTGTTCATGTCACTTTCCCTTGGAGGAAAACAAAGTCATGCTGGCGTGGAACCCCACTGACCACCTCCATTACACCATCTCAGACCTGTGTTCTGCAATGGAAACTGGGATGTGTTTGAGGGACCTTTTGCCATCACCACGGTGTTCCATTTATCATTTTCCCAGGTGTCACTGCAGACACCTCCTGCGTCTTGGCATCTTATTGCACTGAAACACATCAACTAGCACCTTGCATTCAGCAACCACAGTGGGCCTATGGTTCTCCACGCAGGCAGTGAGAGGGAACACACTTTATACCCACCGCAGTGCTGTTGTCATTCTGTGATGCAGGGAGCAGCTCCAGCCTCCAGTTTCAAGACCAATCTCAGGCTAAAAATCCCTGAGTCTTCCTCCATCTATTTTTATTGACGTCCATCAAGTTGAGAGACATCAGTCGTGTCATTAGACTGGCACGTCCAGAAGCAGGAACAAAAACAGCCAAAACAATGAAAGTTCTCTCCCAATAAAAGCGTCTGACCTGAAGAGTTCTCCACTAATAAGGCAAGAGCAAAAGCTTCCTGAGCAATTCTGGCTTTGAAGATGGCTCGTACATCTTTCCAGCTGATCTCTGCCATGTGCAGTGAAGGCTGACAGAGGTTCAGAGGCAGTTTCTGCTGCAGTGCTTCTGAGCAGCGCGTGCATTGCTCTTTGGCGTGCACCAAGGGATGCTCCTTTGAAGGTGAAACATCGTTAAAATTAGAAGAAGCCCCAGCCATCGTGGTTCCTTTGTTTTGGTTTGTTTGTTTCATCTGCGGACAGCAGGGATGTAAAGGAAGCCAGGCACGTGTGAGCTTTGGGATTTTCCCAGTCCTTCCCATGGAAGCCCCATCTGTGCAAAGCAGCAGCATCACACACTCCGAGGACCAAGGGCCAAGGAGGGAGCAAAAACAGTCGATAAAAAAATCAAGCATCATTGAACGCTTTTGCTAAATATCACCCATCCCTCCTGCTCCCAGAAGCAGTGGGTTTCCTTGGAAACTACAGCAATGCCAACAGGCAATGGGACTGGTCCATCAGGCTCATGTTTGTCCAGATCTGCTAGTATCCAGCTCTATCCATTAGATAACCACACCGCAGCCCTAAGGGTTGTGCTGGCTTGTAGGGATGTCAGGGCACACTGAGAGCTTCAGGATGTCCCTCTGTTACAAGTTCAGCTCTCCAACAACCTGAGCAATGGGGCAGGGAGCTGGGCAAGTCAAGCTGGGGTGGGTGAAGGGTCAGGAGGGTCCTCTGCCAATGTCCTGTGCTGACAAACTCATCTGACACATGGAGCTCAGGGCTTGTTTTCTGCTCTCTGATGAAGGTAAAGGTTTCAGGGGTTGCATTTTAATCCTTGGTGCTACACCTGAAAGCACTGTTACAGCTGTTACAATGACTTCTGCATTTTCCATCCCATCAGTGATTTGGACAGTCTGAACCCCAGCTCCTTTGTATGGCCTGGGAGCACAGAGGTGACCGCACTTTGGAGATACCTGCCATGCCCAGGGAAGCAGTGAGCACTGGGACCTGCTGCACAGACAGTTCCTATCTCACAGGCTTTTAGCCCCACAGTTGGGGGCCATCAGAAATGCCCCATGCCCAGCCTCACTGCAGCCCCATGCAAGGTGGTGATGACAAGCTGGATGTCTCTGATTCCTATGCTTCAGCATCTTTCTCTTGCAAAGACAGCGATAACAATAATTCTTGCATTACTACTGATATTACTGCTGCTGCTGTTACTACACTGCCTCAAGCCTTCTGTCACACATCCCTAGTCCAGCTGCATGCAATGGGGAGCGCAGCCTGTTGCTGTGAGTGGGGCTCTGGCAGGGCTGCCCTCCCTGCACTGCACGATGGGGATCTCATCCTGACTCTGGGCACAGCAGCAAAGCGAGTAATAACAATAACTTCTAGTCAGGGTTTTAATGGCAAAGCAAGCCTCCCTCTCTCTCTGAAGAATCCTTTAAATGTTCCCCTGCTCTTTATCTTTTGCTTCCTTTAAACTATGATGGAATTTAGGACTAATGAAAATGTGAGTCTGAGAGCATTTACTGGAAGCCAGCTGCTCTTGCTTTTTCATCTCTCTCTCCGGCCTGTCTCGAGATCTGCCTTTTCTGTGTACACCCAGAGAAAGTGAACACATTTTTTTAGTGGAAGCTTGGTGCCTAATCAGGGTTGAAGCAGGTTTGGGTCATCCATCTTCATATGGACAACAAGGTCATAAAGTGGGCACTGCTTGCTTATTTTCCTTCCCAATATCTTTTTTCAGCAGCAAATGGTATCTTAATAAAACAGATAAAACAGAGCCTTTTTTTTTTCTTTCTTTTTTCTTTTTTCTTTTTTTTTTTTTTGGTCATTTTTAGAGGGAAATAATGTATTGGGAGAAAATAAAAGCTTTAATGTGTTTTGCTTTTTCTGCATCACACAATCAGCATTTGGCTTTGTTATGACCCTAAAAAGCTGGTGGGACACAAGGAAAAGACTGATGCAATTTTTCACAATGGAGGACAAACCTCTCCCATGGTAACCTGTGAGAAACTCAGTGTTAGAAAAGATTCTTTGCAATGCTACCAGCTGGCAAACCCACACTGGGTGATCTTCTATTTTAAGGTCTCTTCCAAGCCCCAGCCATGCTATGATGCTATGATTCACTGACCTTGTTTTTCTGCCTCTTTGCCCTCCTTCCTTAGCTAGCACAGGACAGAAGTGGAGGATCTCTGCAGAGTGCTGCAAGGTGTGCAATATGATCACACGTCCCAGGAGCACAGAGCATCCCAGCTGATGCAGGCAACAGAAACCTTTGCCCTCAGCCTCCTGGCAAGTCACTGCACAGTTCCTGCATTTCCTCAGACATTTCCTATCGTGAAGCTTTCTTTCCTCAGACCAGAGCTAACAAGGCTGGCGGCGGGGATCTGAATCAAGCTCTAAGCTAGGATGCATCATTCTGGCCTGGTCTGTGCAGCACCAGGCATGGCAGAGCAGAAATCCTGCCCTCCAGCTGAAGGCCTCTGGCTTTCTAATGCCACTGTCTCCATTTAGTGCCAAACAGATGGAGAGAAGGAACCAAGTTAACCTCCAAAGTGATTTCTCTGTAGGTGCAAGGAATGAGGTGCTGGAAAGGACAGCAGGTGCAGGAATGCACTATCCTTTGGGCAGGGAGCAGCAGACAGCACTTACAGCACAGCCTGTTTTGGGAAGAGGACAAAACTACTTAGGGATGTACTAATCTGAGCAACATTTATCATTTGTCTCCTTTTTTCTTTTCTTTTTCTTTTTTTTTTTTTTTTTTTGAGTGTGTTTGTGTTTTCAAAACAGCAGGAAAGTCAGTGTGGGGAGCGAGAGACCGGAGTTTTCAAGAAAATAAATGACAGATCCTGATAAACTTGAAACAAAATTAGAGCACAGGTTATAGGAAAGACGAGTCCCTGTTTAGTAATACGAACAGACCTTATATTGTGAACCTACATGAAGAAAAGCCAGAGCAATTAGAATTTCAGGCTGCCACATAACAGGCTCACAGCAAATAGCAGTGCAGTGTGCCTGCTCTTTCATTAAAGACAAATTGTCAAATAGCTTCTGATGGAAACCTGCCCTGTCTAAGCGTGATCAGAAAGGAGCCGGTGAAGCACTGCTGCTGGCTGAGCCACAGACATTAAAGCAGATGGAACAGGAATAGTTTGGGGCTTTTTTAGCAAAGAGCTCCTCGAGGTTGCACTTTTTCCTCCCGTCTCTGAGTTTGGTAAATGAAGGGATTTATTTCAAGGCAGACACAGAGGCTGAGGTCTCAGTCTCAACCTAAGGCTCGCTGTCCCTGGGCTTCTGGAAATGTCATTGAGCTTTTTTGGGGCTGGGATGCACCAGTAAAGACACAGGTGATGCTGTCCAGCTGGTGGCAGGGCTGGCTCCAGTCACTGCAGCATGGGCACAACAGCCAGGCCAAGGGGCAGCCCAAATGCTGCCCTCACTGCCCCATTCTGTGGTCACATCCATCCCTTGAACAACCTGTAAGCTGCCATCCTGCCAGGCAGCGTTTGGAGGAAACCTGATAACCGTCAGTCCACCTCTCTAATTACACTGATGTAATTAAGCAGCCCCCTCAGTCAGACACAGATTCAATTTTGCATAACATCAGCACTTGGCAATTTTCCTTGGCCACCTCCAAAATGGCAATTATCACCAGGTGATTTGTGCAGCAAACCTCTGCCCTCTGCCCTGCACGAGCAGCACACGCCCTGCAACTCAAATGGATAAATGGGGTTGGCTTGTTGGGTTCACCAAGAATCTCTGTGCATACAGAGCTGGCTAAAATGAATCACCCCAAATGCATTTAAGCCATGACAGAGCTTAAACGTGAACCCTTGGCAGCTGGATTTTGAGCTAGCCCTTGAAATCCATTTTTGAGATGGTTCTGAGGATGTTACATCATGCATGTTCCACCCCCAGCACCCCATGGGTTGGTGCAGCGACTCCAGCCCCTGAGTTCGTCTCCACCAAAGTGAAATTAAAATAGACAGAAACAATGACTGTAGGGAAAATGGAAGAGTTAATAAGGGGCTTGAACGTGCTGGTGAGAGAGTTATAGGGTTTGGGTTCTTTCCCCTTCAAGTCTCTGAAATTGTCACCTTGTAGAAGGATTTTTTGAAAAGAGTTATGCATGGAAGAGCCTGGGAATGGGTGTTCTAATGATCAGAACAAGGAATTTGTGAGGTGTTTGCATCTGGTCCAGCAGAAAGCCATGTGAGATGCCCAGGGCCAAGGGAAACCTCTCTGTGGCATCACTGGGTGCTGGACCAGGCACACACAGCTCTGCAATTTGCTTCTCCCACACGTCAGAAAGATGGATGGTTCGCTGCCTACATGATGGTTTCTAGATATCTCTGTCTTGTCCCTTAATCAAACACTATATCAAGCCAACAGTCCACGTGCTTAATGTGACAGTGGCAACGTCTGACTGCCTCTTCCCATTCATAAGCCAGATTGTTATCTCCTCCCATCTGCAGACATAAAAATCCTATGGAGTTATTACACAAGTGATGCCACTGTAAAATGCTCCCATGCCCTCCTCAGTTCCCCTTTCCTTTCTGCACTGCCATCAGTAGGACTGAGACCTCCCCAACTCTGCATCCCCAGCCCCTCCAAGGGCTGTGCTGCAATCAGGCACCCTGTACCCCCAGTTTCTGCCTGACTGAGGGCTCACCCCACAAGCACCAAGCATGGGGGCAGGCACTGTCCCCTCCCTGGCTCTGCAATGTGTTTCCTCTTCATTTCTCTGCACTCGGTATAAATCAGGGAGCCGGAGCATTTTTTATTTGGAGCATCTGCTGGAACAGCAATTAATCACTGTCAGGCTATCTGAAAATACCCATTAGTTTTGTTTTACTCTTTACTACATAAGCAGAAGAGATACATCTCCATTCCAGCTACCAATCCATGCGGCCAGAGCACACCTGGGAGCAGAAATTTACCAAAGGATCCCCAGAAATGAAGAGATGGAGTTTGGCTGTAGTTTGGCTGGAAATGGGGCTGTTTGGGAAAAAAGCAGGGGGGGGGGGGGGCTTTGCTGGGAAGAAAAAGGAAGAAGCCCTGTGGCTCTACAAACAGATGTTAATGTTTAACAGGACCCATAATTGGAATTGGCTACAGAGCTTGGAGAAAATTATTTTTCCTTTGTTTGTTAGCTTTGAGCTCTTTAGGCAGTTAATTAAAAGACGTTCATGGAACATATCTTCTTCAAATTCAGGCACACAGCCAATAAAAAGTGACCGTGAACTTGGCATCCCAGGGTTCTCGATTAATTTGCTCTCTGTGATTTAGAGCTGTGTGCTGCTTTCAACGTTAGAATTTTCTTTCACTGATTTCTAGGACCATGAACTCTCTGTCACAAGATCTAAAATACCCGAGCTCTGGGGTTTTTTTAAGCTTTCATTGCATGCAGACAGCGCCATAAGCAAGGCTTCCAAAACATTTTGCAACACCTAGTTTCTAAGTTGCATATGCAATTCTGTCAGTTCCTCCAACATGCAGAGTATGGGGGCAGCTTGGCAGCCCTCCCCCAGTCTCAGCTCCATACAGCTACAAGCCAAACTGCCTTTAAAGAAGTCAGCAGATGTGATTGAAAGACAGAGAGGACACACAGCAGTCACAGCTCTGTTTAGCAGAGCTATGGCTGCATTTGGTGGCTGCAATACAGGCTTTACATGAAAAATATGTGCACTTTCAGGATCACTGCCAGGATGGCTCAAGCTCTCAGAGTTAATGCATGTAAATCTATCAATCCATCTATCAAACTATTTATCAATCTATCTGCCTGTTTACCTATCTACTTACCTATCTATCTACCTATCTGCCTATCCATCCATCCATCCATCCATCCATCCATCCATCCATCCATCCATCCATCTTCTTCCTATGTGTCTGCATGTGTGTTAGTGCTTATTGTCTGCTACTGAGTCCATACACAGAAAATTATCATGGACTGATACTAGTGCACATGAGCATGAAATCTGTGTGCACACCTGAAGTTTCCATGCCTATCAGAGTTGGCCCAATGATTGTAAAAGGGGCACCAAACAAACTCTGATTAAACTTCCATGAAGATATTTTAGCACAACAAGTGAATCTCTGTCATTCATGCTGATCTTGATGCTGCAGCACTCACACTGAGAGGGAATTCCAAGTGCCCACTGCAGAGCTCTGCTGTTGCCATGACCTGACCTCTCCCCACCAGCTCAGCCTTTGCTTTTCTGCCCCTCCATCACCAACAAAACGCTAAGAAAACCAAACCCAAATATTCACACCAAATCCAAATGATTCCTCCGTTTTTTTTTCCAGCAAGCATTCCTCAAAATCCTCAAAACAGGCCCTTAATGAATCACTACATCTCATTGATCTCTTTAACTGGGATCACTTATTTACTTAAATTTTTAGAATTTGCTACTGTCCCTGAGGTCATTTTGCTTTTAGAGAAGCAGCCTGCTAGGAAGTTAATTATGTAAAACTAGCAATTAATTTCTCACAGGCATGACAAATATTTGACTTAAAAGATGTATTTCCCCTTCGGTGAGCAGCAGCCCATCGGTGTGCTGTTAGCTGCAGCGGTACATGCCTGGGAATAAAAAGCTGTGCTGGGAAATTAAGGTCCTCATTTGACTTTTAAGACCTCCCTGCTAAAGTTCTACTGCTTTTTTCGTCCACATTCATGAACAGAGAGTGCACAGACATCACACATTCTCAGGATTTTCAGGTATTTCAGTTGGCTTTTGTCCACGACGTGAAAAAATTCTCTTAAATCCACAGGGCTTTCTTCTCAAGGGCTGAAGCTGTGCACTTCTGCCCCAGATTTACACCACGCATCCTCGTTTATTTAGCTGCAAGAGCTGAACAAGATGTCCAGGTTTAGGAAGACTCAAATGTTTTCATCTGGGCATAATGGAGCTCCTGGAAACCTTGGAGCACTTCAGTGATCAAGCTGCTGAGAAAGCCAGGAAAACACTCTGGAAAGTGAAAATTTTGCTTGGGATGCAATCAGCAGTTCTGCACAGTGCCTGAAATGGGCTCCTGGGCTGCACACTAACGCAGACCTGCAGATCCCACTTGCACAGCCTCCCATGGTAAGGAGAGAGAAGGAGCAGAGATGAGCACCCATCTTACCACGCACATCAGTTCTCAGCAGGTCAGCTCTGCTCCCCCACAGGCTCTCTGCAGCTTACAGAACAGCACCAGCTTCTCCACACCACATTAAAGCCAGAAATGGAAGGGTATTTTTTTTCCAAATCTGCAAGGTTTGGGGGAAGATTTTTTGCTTGCTTTTCTACACTTGTGACAAAGATTTTCAACTCTTCCTGGCCGGGAGCGTGGCAATACTTCAACCCTGCAAGCCTTTTTCTCATGCCAAATATCACATGATTTGGAGTCCCACATGTGTTTCCTGCTCATCAGTTCCCTTCTTTTTGCAACTGATTGAGCCATTTTCCTGTTTGTTGAAGCCTTGGTGTTGCCGAACAGGAAGCTCATACAGAAATCAAAGCATGACTTCATTCTTTTTTTTTTCCTCTGCTTTCTTTGTGACTGTATTGGCAGCCAGCTGTGTGGATGCCCCTTCCCAGCCCAATGCAAACACAAGGTGTTAGCTCCATGAATTGTCACTAAGCCAGAGCTTTGGGGATGGGCAGGAGCTCCCGTGCAGATGGGCTGAGGGAAGGTAATGTCACAACCTGTCATGGCTCAACTGCTTTCAGGGATGTGTCAGCTTGAGTCTATCTGAAGTTCAATTATTCTCTGCACGAAGCTGAATTTTGTCATTTTTGAATATGAAATGTCCTGGATAAGCTGCATCTCAGCTTCCATTGGTTCATCTGAACCACGTGGCTCACATGGGTACTTTTACCCTCTGCAAAGTCAAGGTTACAGAACTGAAGTGTGAAATGATATTACAGAGACAGTCAGCGTCAAGTAGGAAGAGCAGGATTTGTTCAGATTGGAATCTTATTGAAAAGCCCAATTCAAACCTCACTAGAGATTCAGGATGGAAATAATCCTTTACTTTTATTTTGCCTTCATTTTCAATCTGTCTCATTTATTCTCAACACTAGCAGAGCAGAAATACCAGCAAAAATGCCATTCCTTGCACAATTCCTTGTTCCAGTTTACATGAGAAGAAGAGCCTGAGGTAGAGAAGGTCTGTGGCAGCTGAGATATCAGGCTAAGGAGCTTTGAATTTGAGAAGAAAGCACACTTTGGTAACGTTGGTTAAATGAAACACCTGAAGTGCTGCAGACACCTCCAATTCTGCCCGGCCCTCTTGCGATCATTCATTTTCTTCTTGAAGAGGAAATCTTCAGCAGGATCAGCCAAGCCCATGTCAGCAAACACGCCTGTCAGAGAACCACATTGCTTCCTCCTGTGTCCTCTCTGCTATTTACACAAAATAACACTAATTATCTAAAATGCTGGCTTCCTCAAAATACCTGTTGGAACAGAAGATACAATTACCATAATTCCATTGCAAATTTTGGTTCCCATAATCACTCTCCATTACAATAGGCGTCGAAGGTACCTTTGGCTTTACCTGGGAGATGGTGAAAGCAAAGATTTAACTCATTCAGCTCTTTTCAGCAGGAGGACGTGCAGGATGCACTCATCTGCAAGCAGCAGTTTTGGTTTTTGTTCAGCCCTGATCCCAGGACCAAAATGATGCCAAGATGAGCCAAAAGCAGAGGCTACCCAGCCAGGTTGATTTGTCCTTCAGTCCAGGAACACTGCAGGGTGCAGAGAGGTGCTTCAAGTGGGGGTTGGCTGAGCAGCACTGCGAATGGGCCCTGAGATTCTTTTGCATGCACTGGGAGCAAACACAACAGCAGTTACTCCATCTCTACCATGGAGAAATAACTTCCAGCAGGACTGGAGACCTCTTTAGGAGCACAGATTTCATGGTTTGACTATAATCTTTTCTCACGCCCCTTCTGGTTCTCTGGTTTCCTTTTCTGAGGACAGCAGATGAAAACTTGGCCTTTGCTCTCCAGTTGCAAACTCCCTTCCCATGCTTTGCCATGATACGCTGAGACACCAACTTAGCAGGTAACAAAAGAACTCCAGGCAGCATTCCATTCAGATCACAGCAGATTATCCCACTGAGGGATGTTTTCAGGTATCAGCACAGCACAGCAGAACACAGTCCCTTCAACCTGATGAAAACAAACCTGTACAAAACCTCTCCAGGATGCTGGAAAACCAAACGTACTCATCATCCACTCTCCCACTTGCTTGCAGGTGCTGTAATTGCTGCAGCACATCCAGCACGTCTCTGTAATTACAGCAAGCTCCAATCTGAGCAACTGATGGACGTGGGAAACAGTAACCGAGGCCTCTGAAAGATGAGGGCTGGAATTCTAACAAGCTCAGGTATTCATACCCACTACTCTCCAACACACTACATTGCTTTTGTTGTTGAAGAAGTCGATGCTGCAGCTCCTGAGATACATCCCCTCTCCGAGGACCCTCCTGCTGAGTACCTTTCCTGAGGTCTTGTGGCACCAGCAGAACAGATCAAGTTCTGAACTTTCAGCTTCTGCCTGGCACCTCCTCCAAAGAACAGCCTTTCTTTGTAGACAGTAAAATTTTGCCTCTTTTCTCCAGAAATAACCTGCACAGCCCTTGTCCTGCCGCATGGAATTGAACTGCCACTTTCCCAGCTCGTGATGGATCCACAGATCACACAGCCTGATATTAGTTTGGTTGCCAGGAGCCCTCCTTTAGTGCTGGTGGCTCAAGCCAAAGCTTTCAGAGCAGAACATTTTAAATTCCCATCCCACTAGTGACCATAAAATTGACAGAAGCTCACAAAGCTCATTAAGTTGCACAGATATATCCTTTTTCCCTTTGTGCACCTGGAGATATATTTTATATGATCTGCATTGCTACCAACAGGGATAGCTACGGGGTAAACACAGCTGAAAGAATGAGACAGTTCCAGCCCAGGTTCCTATCCTGGAAGGAGGGTCACAACCATAGAGCTTCAGAAACCTCCTGAATCACACAGACAGCATGCTTTACATAGTGAGATTACGCACATACAAATCAATGGTGAGGTTCTGTTTTGCATTTCCAGTGGGTTCTCTGGTGCTCATGAGCTGCTGTTTCAGATGTTGAGTCACGCAAAGTCCAAAGCATTATCTTCTGTTTAAAATAAGAAGCTGAGATCTCTTTTACCCCTGGGAGACAGAGCTTCCAGAAGAATATTGAATATCACCAGCTTCTTAATCAAATAATAATCAGAAACAACGTTACTGATTTTTTTACTGGCTCTGCTTTTCCAGAGGTTGAGGTTTGCTGTGCAGTATGCTAACGAACAGCTTTCAAGATCCCCTTTCCCCTCCTGCCTTCTTCAGGAGTTTATTTTTAAAAGTACCATCCAGGGCATTGGAATAGCAATAAAGAATAGGTTAAAGCCTCTGATGTTTCGTTCCAGGAAAGCCGAAAAGATTAATGCACTTGTCTGCAACTTGAGCCTCTTCTATTCCCAGTTCTCCAGAAACCAAACAGCATGTACAGCAATTTCTTTATTACTTAAATCACATTGCACGATTATTGCACCTCTTTGGCTGGAAGGCAGCAGAACTGCACTGCCTGCCAAGGGGACGGAGGGCAGCCTGGCAGCCATGGGGAAACATCATTGCCCCACTGGGGTCTGTGAGTAACCACACTTCTGCAGTTCTGTGCGATGGGGATCGGTCCAGATCCAACACAGATACGGAAGATCTCCGCTTGCTAAAATGCCACCCCTCCTTAATGATATTAAGCACCATAAAAATGGGCATAAAGTGGAGCCCGCTCAATCATTATGATTGTTTGCACAGCACAAACACGCAATTAGATGTCAAGGCAGAGCTAATGGTATTTGCTAATTCTGTTAATGTTGAATTTTACGTTTTGACAGATTCCTTTTTACATTATTTTTATATTTGGATTTTATTTTCTTCTTTAACGTTTCCCAAAGGTTCGATTGCTGGCACTATCAGCAGATCCGGGTGTTCCTCATTTTAACTGCATTTATTTCTTGAGGTTATTTATGTGTTGACTATCTTTGCTAATAGGAACCAGAGTCTTTAGGATGGCAGCTATGAATGACAGCCTAAGAAATCACTTCAGACAGGATTCCTGACACAATATTTTGACTATTTCATTTTAAGTAAGACACTGTGATTGTCAGCTCGGTTACAATACAGCCCTGCTCCCCAGTGGAAAAAAAAAGGATCTGAAAATTGAAGGAAATCAAATTCCCACTTAAATGACTTTTAGAGTAAAACAGTCAGGTCCTGCCCTTGCCTCTCCCTGCACACGTGCACAACACTGCACGGTGCTTGAAATGCTTAAGGAGACAACAAACAGCTCGGAGATGGCTGAGTCCCCAGGCACACTTTGAGTAAGCACCTACAAAATACAGGGAGTTCATCACTCTTTGTGAGCTGATGATGGTATTTTGCCATTTCTGTTCCTTTTCTGGCTAATGCAACGCCTGGAACAAAACACAATATTTCTGATGGAAAAGCTTTGGGGTTTTCTTGCTGTTTTTTAGCTGAAAAGGTTTTCGTGGGAATTGAAAAGG
Organism: Lagopus leucura; assembly: GCF_019238085.1. NCBI lineage: Eukaryota > Metazoa > Chordata > Aves > Galliformes > Phasianidae > Lagopus > Lagopus leucura. The sequence continues at coordinate 2,449,156 of NW_024962294.1, read as the reverse complement.
AAAATACAAGAGAGTGGTTATGCATTGGTTTCTTGGATGTCAGGGATAGGGCAGGAAGAGAATGTAGGAAGAACCGAGGTGGAGCTTCCCAGATCTGGGGCAGCGTTCACTAAGAAACTCGGTGATGGTGAGGTCTGCTGATGAACTGCCTGGGATTTAAACTCTGCCACTGCATTACACTTTATTTGATATAAAGCAAGGTCACTCCTCATCCTTTAGGTTATTCAGGATTAGGAAATTGAAGCCATTTGAACCGAGATGGTATTTCTTAATATAATAATGGCCGGGAAATTGAACCGTAAGAATGACTTCTTGTTATTAGTTCATAGGAGGTGCTTTTTAAAAATTAGAGTAGAAGGAGGATGACTGCAGCTTAATCCCAAGATAAATCATCGCCCTGCAATGGCCAGCAAAGCGCAGGGCTTGATGTGATTAGGGGACTTAAAGCTGTGGCAGGGCAAGTTAAAGCCTCGCTAATGATTTTAACTAGGATTACACCGAGATAAATAGGACTTCCATATGCTGGCTGCTCTTTGCATCACTGTATGTTGCAAGTGGTTTTCAGTCAGGGCTTTTTTTCTTTTCTGGATGTTTCACAGGAAGGGTAAATCACTACAAATGCACCCAATTCATCCCCATCTCACTGCAGTCACTGATTTATTTTATCTGCCACAGAATTCTTGAAGAGTGGAAGACACCGGTGGGAAAAAACAGCAAACCAGTTAAAGCAGTTTGAGTTGAAACCCCTTTCTCTCTCCTACTCTGTGTACATTTAAGCACGGAACAGCTTTTTAACCAAAGTGAGAACTTCAGCAGAAAGCTGTTGTTTGGGTTAAAATATCTCCCATTTCGATCCCCGAACATTCTGACTCTTTGCATATCCTATCCATTTTTTCCTCCCTCTCGCTTGGCGTTAACCCAATGGGAAAAGAAAAAATTCTTTGAGGGTTGTTGGGTTTTTTTGGGGCTTATTTTTAAGTTTTGCAGAAAAGGGGAAAAAAGATAAAAGAAGAAGAAAAAAGAAAAGCCATCTCGAAGATATATCCACGTATTTTCAGTTTTTTAGAGATGGAAAACACATTTCCTCAAACATCTGCAGCACACCAGCTGCTCCAGCCTCTGTGTGCTCATCCAAATTCCTTCTCCCCTTTCTCTTTCCTCATCATCCCCCTCTTTCAATCTGCTGCTGCCATTGCTGGTGATGAACTTTGGCTGCTAGAGGTGTGACCCAGTGGGCTCCATTCACAAGGGCAGGAGAATGGGCTTTGCTGGGGCTGCCCAGCCCACAAGCTGTGCACAAACTGTGCGCTCCTTTCCCACCTTTATTCATGTTTGAGGATCAGGATTTGGTTGGTGCTGTGTAAAGCAGTCTCTCCTTTTGTTCTCCAGGAAGCATTCTGCTGTTTGAGAGCTGTTGGATTGGCAGCTCTGATGAATGAAGACATTGTCAGCCAACTCCTTGTTTTCTGTTTGGAAATGCACTGTTTTAGTGAAAAGCAGTCTATTTTTTTTTCTAAAAAGGCCAAATGCAGATGGGAGTTTTCTTGTTTCTTGCCTCCCCCCTGCAAGAAACAAGGATTCAGAATCAGTTGCACTGGATTTTTATCTCCTTTTTTGGTAGAAGGAAACCATCCAATCTCTTTGTACGCCTTTGACAAAATAAACAGAAGTGGAATTCATGATAGAACCAAGCAAGTCACCACCAGCAGGGCCAGGAAGGCACCAGACAGACAGACTGGGGAAGGTGGCATTTCCTTCACTGCTGGGCTGTGCAGAGACGTTAAGGAGCAATTTGCTCTGCAATAAGGTGCAGGAAGACTCTTCAGCAGAAGACCAAAATACCAAAGTGGGAAAGACCACCAGAAGCTGAAAACATTAATTAAATACCTAGAAACCAGTGGGAAACAAAGAAAGTGTTGCATTCCCAACCATAATGTTGGCCAAATGGAGCGATCGCTTCAGAGCTTGTTTTTATCACTGTGCAAGTAGCTAAAAAAAGCAGAAAGCCACCAGAACAGCCAACTGTCACCACTAGAGACCTTCATCTATCTGCTCCTGTGCAGCCAATGGGAGCCCTGAGGGGCAGAAAGGCCCCAGGAACCCCGTTAGGTGGACAAAGCAGCACCAGCCCTTGGATCTGTCACATCCTGGGGTTTCCCACCACACAGGCAGGGAACCTGCAGCCCAGGATTTAAACTGGTCAGCACTGGCCGTGTCAGCAGGTGCTTCTGCTTACAGCAGCTGGGAATACGGTCGCTCAGCCTCTGTATTAACATCTTCCTCTGCAGTGTTGCTGGAACTGGTTCATTTTTCTTACTGAGAGCAAAAGAGGGAGAAGAATGCCATACAAAGCAACGGAAAGCAGAGGCAGCTTATTTGAGCCGAGGGTACCTCTGTGGATTAAGGAGTGGTGCAGGAAAGAAGAAAAAAAAATAATGAAATTGACATTATTATCTTTTGAGAGTATTCACAATCAAGTCCTGTCTCTGTAGTGAAGACAAACCTTTGTAACTATGCATGGCAAGACTCTAGCTTTCGCTTTATTTAATTTTGCTGTGTGCACAGTAGGAAAGATAGGGTTGGGTGTATGGTGGATCAACACGAAAGCCCGTGCTTTCACCAGCAGCTTGTAATTTTAGCTGTCAGCTGAGTTGTTTACACAGCTAAACAAACGGATCCCAGTCTCTGTCCCTCTTATCTCTGGTGCACACACAGAGTGGGAACAAGTTGAGAGGCCCCTCTAAAAGCACTGCTAGCTCTCTGCTGGGCGCTGGGTCAGGAGCCTGCCTTTGTTCCCACTGCTCTGTACATCAGATTACAGCCCTTGCTCTGCTTGCATCTCCTCTCTGCAGGAGCACGCACACACACAGCACTGCTCGCTGGGTTTTGTTTTCCCAGAGAGTCCATCTGCTTATGCTCATGTAATCTCCTCACAGGAATCCCTGGGCTCGAGCCCTGCTGTTGGCTGCTCTGACATTTCTCATGCCCCCTCTGCCTGCCCAGGCTCAGTGCCATGCAGAGGTCCCGCTCTCATCCCAGCCTCTTCCTTTGCTCTGAACTGCACTAAGCACATTCAGACGCTCCCAATGTCTGCTGCAGAAGTGAGGGCACTGGGCAAAACCAAGCTCACAAACCATCAAAGAGCCATCCATCCTTCCAAGGTCAAGCCAGCCAGTGTTTAAATGCTCTTTTTCTCTTGCACATGTACAGATGCATCAGCTCACCCCAGGGATGATGATAGCAGGGTCTGTGTTTCTGCCAGGAGCTACATGCAGTAAATCAAAGCAAATCAGACGCAGATCCCACAGGTTACCAAGCTCTTTGGCCGATTCTGTTTTAGCTGTGAGGCAGGTGATGTGTCTGACTCTAAAGCATCTCGATCTGAATATCCTCACAAGGGAAAACATCAAACCACTCGGTGATTCCAGTGGACGTTTTCACCTCTTTCTGGCAGTGGCTCCAGGAGTTGCTCTCATTGAAATGTGGCGGGGTATGGACAAAAGAGACTTTTTCAGCCCTTCTCCTGCACTGCATGCTGTTAAGCAAACTGGGCAGGAAAGAGCCTTTGGTGTAATACAGCCTTAGGAGATGACAGAGCAATGCACAGAGCACAGGTCCTTCCATAATAAGCACGCACTGCATTGGTTGAGTTTAAGAGGAGCCACAGTGAGTTGGATTCTCTTTCCTCTGAACCATCAACATCTCAGTGCCCAAAAGAAATGCAGAACTATGATCCCACCTTGCAGTGCCCCTTCAGCTTCCCTCCCTCTGGCTGTGCTCAGCTGATGGAGTTTAATCTGAGCAATGAAAATGCACACGAATGGAGGAAGAGGTTAATGACCAGCTTGTAATTTATCCTTCAAAACACCCAGGGACTAAAGACTGGCTCTGACTGCACAGCCCAGCTGCAGGATGTTTCCATTCATGCTGGTGTGCTGCAGTGCCTGAATTACTGCCCTGATGAGAGGAAGTGTGCACCTGAAGGGAAGATGCTGTCTGAAAAGCATGGCCTGCTGGAGCAGGGTCACTGAGTTCCTAACATCAATAAACACTCAGCACCTACAGACTGTTTCCAAAGCTCATTATTTCAGAGGACTGCTCTATATGTGAGTGAAATTCATTACCTGAGTGGCTTGTTATATTTTCTAGTCAGTGCCAAGATGTAGGCATTCCTTGACTATCTTAATTAATGATTGATTACAAACTGAAGTGTATCATTTGTATTTAGATATGTTTCTCACTGCTGTAGCTGAAGCCACTGAAATCCATCTTTCAGAGAAGCCATCAAAGGCCAAGCAGCCCTATCCCACATGGTAATTAGAAGTATTTTTCCCTGCTGGAGCAGAGAACTTGACCTCAGTGCTCCAGCAAGACTCCAAGACCAGGTCCGAAACTGCAGCAAAACTGCACGTGGCCCAGAGTCTGAAAACAGCTTCACCAGCATCCATGACTCACCAACATCCCCAGCAGTTATACTTCATAGAAGCAAACCTCTTCTCTGTAAACAACCTTATCATATAACAACAGCCTCAATATATATAATATATATAAAAGCAAGCCTAAATATTTCACTGTAAGTACCAACAGGAGGACCTTAGGTTTCCCTTGGGGGTCACACTGATACACTGGATGTGAAGCTGAATTTGTGTATGGATTATCCAGCACTATCCTACTGTGACCATCAGTTTGCACTCCCGAGCAATGAGCAGTGGTTGAGTGGTGAGCAGGGGGATGGAAAAGCAAAGGATTTACCTGAGAGCAGCCAGCAGGGTGCCGGGGGGAGCACGTGGATCTGCAGCCATGGAACCATAGAATCACAGATCCACAGCATCACAGAATGGCGTGGGTTGGAAGGAATATGTAGTTTCAACCCTGTTAGAGGTGAGGGGCTTGTATTCACTAAGGGTGAGATTTATTGGTTCAAATTCAGTTATCTAAACCCAAGTTTGAGCATACAGGCAATGGAGAGGAGCAGGCAGCCCTGAGGGCAATTCACCTCCTTCCAGGACAGGTTCTTAGGAAGCCCAGCTGGTTCCTTCAGCATTTCTGGGTGGAACAGAGCCATAATTTCCTCCCGACTCCTTAAATCAGCACTGTAATCAAAGCAGAATTCAACTCAAATCTTCACCTGCTGGAATACACAAGGAATGCAGCTAGAAAAATGCACTTTGTTTGTCTCCAGCATTCTAACTGTTTGGAAATGTCACCCAGCTGCAGTTGAGCCAGCAGTGCTGCAGGAGCCAGGTCCAGCCACGCAGCATCGTGATGTTGGTTCACAGCACAGCTTTAATTCCAAGGGAGGAACTTTTCACCGAATGCCTTCAGAAATAGTGAACTTCAACTGTGTGCTCAAGGGTTTGAGTGTTGTTGTTTGTTTGTTTGTTTTTTTAATGAACTTTCTGATGTTACTGCTGAATGTCGTACACTGCACTGAGTTATTTTACTTCTGTTGATGTTCCGTGTGGTGCTTGCTGCAATGAACTGCCTTGAGCAATGATGATAACAACACCAGTGAATTAACAATAATTACAGACATTTTTTCCCTTCAGTTTCCACACAGTTACTCTGTTCAGCCTGCCAGGAGTATCTCCTTTTCCACCAGAAATTGCAGCTTCTCATGAAAACATTGGTTTGGAGGTTTTTCAACCTATTTAAGAGGAAACTAAGAGAAGGAGAATCAAATTTCTTTGCTCAGAAGGAAGTGCATAAACTCAGACTGCAAGCTACAAACAGCCGCTGGGAGCGAGGTCTGGTGATTAAAGGAGAGGAATAGAGGTTGGGGTAATCATGTTAATCCACTGTCGTTGAGCCCCATAGTGCTTAAAAAGGTACAGAGGCTTGTGACTGCGTTCCCAGCAGAAGACTCAAGGGCAAACATTTCTAAATGGAATTTACCATTATTCACCTGCTGCTTATATACACCCAACGTGTGAATCGACACGCTTCTAAATCTGCTACTGCATCTCTCCTGCTGGATAGGCGTTCTGTGAGGTGGCTGGAGGGATGTTACATAAGGACGTGGGATGCATCTGTAGTGCTGACCATAGCAGAGGCATTAAAGCATCTACTTCTGCTTCTCATCACTACAGCAACACCCCCTGGAATGGGAATGTGGGTGTCCTATTCTTTTCTCCACTTTGTGAGTATAATTCAAGTGGGACCAACCTGGATTTATCAAACCAGGCTCCCCTAGATAAAAGTTGGCCAGTAGATCAAGGCATCTCCAAGGGGTTGCTTCTTTCACTTCTTGCAGGGATGGGCCTGAAGTGACTCCTTGGAGTACTTTAACACCTGCCTTTCAGAGAGCTGAAGCTGGCTGACAGTCACAACTCTTGTCTCCAGGAGCACAGCAGGACACTCGAGATGCACTACGATGAGGGGGGCTGAGAGAGGTCTTTTCAAAAGGGAAATATTTCCAAGTGTAGACCAATCATTTCCCAATGTTTGGTTTTCTCTCTCTCTGAAAAAAAAAAAAAACAAATATTTTGAGAGGAGGGAGAAAAGCATTTCTCTTCCTATGCCCTGTGCAGAAGAGGTTCAGGTAAGTGACTCTCCTTGGCAGCTGCCTATAATCACGGGTTCTGGTTCATCCAATGAACCCAACCTCCCTGCTCAAAGAGGCTGATTGTGACCCAACCATTTCCTAAGCAGATACTCCTTCAATTTACAGATCTCTTTCAGCGGTCTCTTAAAGCTCCCTCTCGCTAATGGCTCTTTTTTAAACCACAGGGGAAAGGTGTGAGAGAAGTGCCTCTTTCTATTGTGCCTGAGAAGCAAGTCGAGGTGGGAGGTCACCTGCTGCTGATGTGAGCCATCCAGGTGCTCTAGAGAGGACTTTGGATGTCAGGGGGAAATTCTTTACAGAAAGAGTGGTGAGGTGCTGGAACAGCTGCCCAGAGAGGCTGTGGATGCCCCATCCCTGGAAGTGTTCAAGGCCAGGTTGGATGGGGCCCTGGGCAGCCTGGGCTGCTATGAAATGTGGAGGTTGGTGGCCCTGCGTGTGGCAGGCGGTTGGAGATTTGTGATCCTTAAGGTCCATTCCAACCCTGGCCATTCTGTGATTCTGTGACTTGCAAGCACAAAGCCAGCATGCAAATACTTCTGACTGCTACTGGAGCTGTGGCATCCTGTCCCTTCAATTTGTTGTGCTGTTGCACTGAAGGATGGAAAAGACCTTCTTGCTGATGGAGCTCATGGACGAGCCCTGGGAAGTGCCAGCAGCACACTGGTGCTGATAGCAGCCAGGAGCTGCCGAGCAGACCCAGTGCCATCACAGATCCATGGCACAGGTCTGATAAGGCAGCTGGACCACACTGGCTCTTAAAATCATCTCTCAGCGCCCAGTGGGGCATTAACGACAATTAATTACAGGCTGCCCTACTGCAAGAGACTGCGAGACATGGAGAGGAGACAGGAGATGAGGTGGGGAGAAGCAGCGTCACTCCTGCTCCTTCCTTCTGCAAAGCTCTGTCAAGGATAACAACCCTGTATTTAGTGTAATTTACAGTAAACTGTGTTTTAATGGATGTTGTGGGATCCTTATTATGAAAATCCTCTTATGAGCAGCAGCTCCTTTAATAACCTGGGCTGCAAGAAGTGTCTGTCTATTTGCATTTATTTGCATGTATTTGCATGCAAGTTGCTAATATGAAATCTCAAAAGCTCTGACGACTTCATGTTGTTAACTCAGCCCATAATCTGAAGGACTTGCAATCTGAGAGCACAACATTCTTACACGAATAAGCTGTGCTCCAGCGCTACCAAAGAGCATGGGGTGCAGCCTGCAGGGCTCCCTGTCTGCCCACGGGACTTCCCATTGATAGGACACGCTTCTGCATCCTCCAAAATCTCAACCTTGAGACCAAAAATCTGCCTGAGCTCTCGCTGTGCCCGAGGATGGCTCACCCACCTTCTGAGCAGCAGATGGTAACGCTGCGGAAAACCAAGTTGCTACAGCAAAAAGAGTGCTGTCAAAACCTGCAATTTCACCTTGGAAATGGCATCATCAGACACCCACGTGTGAGCAGGCTGATATCTGGGGAAAGGGGAATGTGTGGTGAGATCCCAAGGAGTCATTCACAAACTGATACCGGAAGGGAACTGCTTCCCTGCTAATCCCAGGGACACTGTGAGACAGCGATGGGGCTTGAAAATGAGACTGCCATTCTTTTGAAACGTTACCACTTCCCTTTGAAACTTCATTCTGGTTCAGAAAGAAAAAAAAACCAAAACATAGCTGTAGTAATAATGACAACCATAATAAAGAACAGTGCAGCAGGAATTGTGAACGTTTGCTCCATTGGATGCTGCACGGTGGTTGTTTCAATGTGGCTGCATCATCCGAGCTCCCTAATTTCAGAACTTATCATTCCGAAGAGGTAGAAATGTTGTTCAGACGATCCTAAACATTGCGATATGAAATCTGTACCGTGAGACAATGTGAATTATGATGTAATAAAATTGATCAAAAGAAATGAAGCATAACAATAATATAGAAAACCTACGGATTTACTGTCTTGAAACAACAGATTTAGGACACAACTGAAATGAAACGAGACCGCTGAAATGAAACCATTCAGCTTCCCATAGAAAATGATGTGTAAATTGGCATATTTGTGCAATGCTTCAATTCTGCATGAGAAAACTCCAACTTTTAAGCGTGACATAAATAATCAGGCCCAGAGCTTCCCACAAACCTACAGCTTTGCCTCGATGATGAATGTGCCTGAGCACAGCAATGTGCTGCAGGTCTGGGGAGATCTCTGCTGATGAAGAACCCTTTCTCTCAACTGGATCAGCAGAGAGCACATGCCTGAAACCCATCGAAAGCTTTCCATTAATTGCTGGATGTTGCTAAAACTTCTCTTGAGTCTCGCTGGGAATATCTTGCAGAATAGAGCACGTGGTGGACCTGCCAACCCCAGCATCCCCATCCTCACACAGCCCTTGCATACAACCCACTGCTAACATAATCAGCAGCTAAGGTTGATCTGAAGGAGGTTTGGAACAATCTTTGCTGACAGGCTCATGGCCAAGCCTCCTTATGCTTCCTTTCACTTCTCAGTTTGCATCACGAGGAGTAAATGAGGATGGCTCCTTCCCCTGAGATTCCCAATCCCACTTGTTAGAGTCAGAGTCTGCACACTTTGGAGAAGCATTTGGATTTACAGACATCAGTGTGCGTTACATGCAGTGTTGGAAAGCCTGGGGGGGGATTATCAAGTGGCCCTCACCTCACTAGCAGAAAGCACAGCTACCCAACAACCAGCTCCTGCTCTGTTTTTCACACAGAGGGACACGGTGCAAGCAAAGCTCAGCCCCAGGGAAATAAAGCAAATGCAATACAGACGGTGATGTGGGACACAATAAGCACCAACCCAGCAGATTTAAAAATTAAACTTGAAAGGACAGCCCTTGTGCAGAAAACAGCAGCATGACCAATCCCTCCCATTCAAAAAGTTTGTGTCCTCCTTCTAAGTCAACAGAGCTGCTGAAATGCCAGGAGAGCTGCTGAGGTCACACACAGAGGGCTCTCAGCCTCCTGTCTCAGAGTTTCAGCTGCCTGTAAAGTTGTTCACATTTTCGGGCTATCAGTGCAAAGGCTGAAACAGCCTGCTTCGATTTTAAATAAAAGCTGTGACTGCACTGTAAGTGCTGGCCATGCTTCATATAGGTTTTGTGGCTGGGTAGCCTTGTGCTCCAGTAGGCGAGAAGAGCAGCCTGGAAACTTCTAGGTAATAAATACACTTTTCCATCAACTGGTGGTGACAAGAATTGCCCAGAAGGGAACAGCAAAAGAAAAAAACCCTTTAGATTCACAGCAGCTGTGACAGCCCAGCACTGATCCTGCTAACATGTCTGATAAAGTTGCACGTATCTGGATGGCACTGAGAGCTGATGGAGCACGCAGGCACCTCTTCTGCCCGAGCCATGGGGAGCTGCTGGGTCACCTGGCACCACCTGGGAACCACCAGTGTGTCACTGTGCTTCCTGTCCTCCCCAGACAGCCCGTCTCAGCTTTGCTTTCAAGTAGCTCACAGCAATGATATTCCATCCCCATCAATTACCGCTATTAAGTTAGCGCCAGCAAACCAGTCCTTGGGGTGGCATCGTTACTGCTATTAAGAACAAGAAGCAGCAGCAGGGGTTCTGCTCATCTTCCCCCCTTCCTAGTGGAAGCTCTTATTGGGGACTTCTTTCAATATTTCATTAATACTCAGACATATGCTCTGGGAATGTCAAAATGCTGGGATCGCCTGGAATGAAGTGATAAACAGAACTGACGCTGAATTAAACACTGAATTACCTGGAGAGCAGATAGGGTTTATTTGGATGTACATCACTATAGCTACAGCCCTTCACGTGCACCTCCATCCCCTACTTTACCCAAAGCTCCGCAGACTGGAATAAACCGAAATAAAATGTTATAATCTCAGGAAATCTGCATGTCCTCTTCATGTTTAAATGGATGTGCTTGGCACGTACGTCTAGACAATTTAGGCTAATTATTTTTTGTGTTTATATTTATTGGCTATGATTAGTTATGCAACAAAGACTATGGGAGAACAAATCATGTCAGTGCAGCTAATTGGAGATAACACAAGCTGTAGTGAAAGCAGCAATTTCTGTATTTTACGCATGAAAAAGAGACCTGATCCTGCTGCTTGTAAATCAATAAAGTGCTGCTGAGGTCTCCATTTGAGGATAGGAGCCAAAGCACTGTATCAGTTGTTCCTGATTTCTTGTGTTCTGTCTATGAAGCTACTGAAAGCCACAGATTTTAATGGGGTAAAGAGGTGGGGGTCAGAACAGCATAGGAAGAAGATATTACAGAAAATGAGATATGTAGGATTTTGTTCCTTCAGAGAGAAGGCTGGTGTGAGGCCATCTGTCTGCATATTTTAGGAGTTTTTAGGGACTGAGTATGAACTGATTTCAGCCTGCCAGACTAGAAATGTCTATTTTCACAAACCCTCCAGGCTTTGCTCCTTAGCTCCTATCTCAAGCCCTGGTTTTGCAAAAGGCAGAATGCAAGCAATGAGCCTGTCCAAAAAGCCACCCCTTATCACAGCTCCTGCTTGCTTCCCTTTCACTTAAAACATCTGGGCAGGTGTTGGCAGGTGTCAGCACCCCCTCAGCTCACACTTCCCAGGAATGTGCTGCCATCATGCCTTGCAGCTATCACAGACTTGTGAGCCCAGCCTTGCTCTGATGGACTGCAGTGCCACTGCCTCCACTTCCCGGTGAGGAAAGACAAGGTTTGTCAAGGTGCCGAGGCACCTGAAGATGCAAACAGATGCTGGGTGTTTTATTCTGAATATCCTGAATAGATCCTGATGTGCCTGGTGCCTCCTCCTGCCGACAGCTGGAGCTACAGGTACTCAAATAGCCCTCAAATAGCCCAAGGCTGAATGAGAAGCTTCTTCTGCCATCTGGCACAGGACAGTCACCATGTCACCTTGCTTCCTCCTGACCACAGTAGAAGCCAGGAGTTTCAGGTGGGGTGAAGCTCACCCTGGAGAGGGTCCTCCTCATGCTCGGGGCTGAACCAGGGAGCTCAAAGGAAACCCCACACACATCCCATGGACCACGAGAGGCCTGGAGGCATCTCTATGCCCAACTCCACTTCTCCCTTCCCCAAGACACTGCCAACGTTTGCACCCTCCCAGTTCCAGTGGCAAAAAAGAACCAATCTGCCCCCATGCTGCCCTTTATTCCCACCAATACTGTTCATTTGTTTATTCCTGGAGAGCAGGACCTGCTAATTTATGTTAATTGGGATTGCACAGGTAGATATTTCCCCTCCACTTCCCCCTGCATCCCGCTGCGAAACCAAACTGACTTTATAATCTCCTACAGCAGCCAGCAGCCTGCTGGAACACCAGCCTCAGCATGCAAAGCATGTTGACAAGCTGCCTTTTTTTTCTCCCCTCCTCATGAGGAATTCTGTGCATTCTGACAGTTTTGAAGGCTCACTGAGCTATGATTACAATTCTCTTATGTTATATATATATATATATGCATACATAAATATATATATATAAAGGAAGCCACCATTCCTGAGGCTGATTGCCCTGCAGCTCTGTAACAGCACAGCCTTCCCTCCCCTTCTGCTGTCTCCCCATATGCTGTTTCAAGGAGGAAAAAGCAAAGGAAGGCATCTCTGCTCCGTGTTGCTCTGTGCTGGGTGACACTTTTCATTTTAGTCTCTGCTGCAGGTTTGAGTCGCGAGCCCAAAGCACAGGGGCCTGTGCAAGATTTTGTCTTTGGGGAAAGCAATGCTCTGCATGGCTTCTTCAAGATAGTCCAAAAGCTCTAGCTGTCCTGCTCTGCTTTTTGCTCAGAGCTGATAGAAGGGAATCCATCTTCCCCAGGCACTCAGCCCCTCTCACTGCCCAGAGGCACAGCTGGGAGATGGGACCAACTCTCACCACTGCTGGCATGCACTTGGGAGCAGCTCCACAACCACAGCACTGTGCTGCTGCTTCCAGCAGCTCAGGAAACGAGCATCCCAAGAGATGTGGGGGCTTGAATTACTGAGGGAGTTTAGAAAAAAACTGGCTGATGTCATGAGAGAATTTATTTTACCCATCAGATAGGGCAGGGGCTTTTATCTCCTGCAGGGAGTCAATACAGGTGTGTAACGCTGTAACAGAGATCAGAACTTGACCACAGATACCTCATTAGCTTGAAAAGTTACCTGTTTTATTTCTGTCCAAAGGATATGGACATTTAGTTGGGTGCTTTCATCTGAAAAAACACTAACTTCTGGGAAAGCAAGCTTTAATGTCATGTGTGATTTCTGCCTTTGAGGAGTGGAAAATGCCACACACTGTGGCATATGCACAGGATTGAACCACAAGGGAAGAAAATAAGCAGTCGTCTTTCTTGGTTTGATCTGTGCACATCTGTTTCCTGGGAGAGAGGTGAAATGGGATATTTACTTGGGTAAGTATTGTAAGGCAGATGCACTTCACTGCAAAATAAATAAAAAATGATATTAAAATTAGCTATGTAAAAGAAGTGCTCTGGAGCTCTGTTTTCCATTACAAACCTGAGTTCTTATGTGCAGCATGCATAACAGGGCTATGAATATTCTCATCTCTAAAGTTTCCAAGCAAAACGTTGGTCCCATCAGAGATAAAAACAGAACTCCTTGCTTTTAATGCGGCTGGGATTTCCCCCTGAGCCTGGAGGGGCTGCTCTGCTGATGGTGCTGTCAGCTGTGTCCTGGGGCATGGAGCAGGCAGCTGGAGTCTGGGCTGACACTGAAAAGCCCAGCAGACCTCACGCCAGGCCGGCCCCCCAGACAGACAGACAGACAGACAAGACTTCAGCTCCTGCCCCTGTACCTCTACTGTGAGTGAGCCCGTGTGGAGCTGTGGATATGTGATTAGGGTCCCAGGGAGGGATTGTGACCTCGACCAAAGGACTGGAGAACCTGTCCTATGGAGGAAGACTGAAAGAGTGAGGGCTTTTCAGCCCATAAGAGATTTTGCAGGGGGGATTTAATGACAGTATTCCAGGATTTAAAGGAGGATGGAGTCTGTCTCTTCACCAGGAGCCACAGGGTCATGGTGGAATCTCCATCCTTGGGGCTCTTAAGATGCAAATGGATAGCAGTGCTGGGCATCTCATCCAGGCTCCCCACCCCATGGACCTGATGATCTTCCCAGGTCCCTTCCATGGGCTGTGCTGTGGCTCTGTGACTCCACAATAGAGGTTGATGTGTACATGAGGGGCACAGCAATCACTGGCCATGGGCAAATGCTGGTCCAGGAAACCACCCTGAGCTGTTCTGTACAAGGTATGGCTATATCACAACCCAGCTCTTCTTCTGATGCTGTCCTAAAGGAGATTTCTGTCTTCTCTAGCTGTGTTGTCAGAGGGAAGACATCAGCTTAAGTGGAACATGTCCTGAGAAGGGACTTGCATGTTGCAGCAAAGAATACACTGTGATTTGATCAGAGCCCAAAGTAAGCTGCAGAACAAGGATGGCCTCTGTCAGATGCATATCTGGTCTGAGGAGCTCACCTCCCCATCAGCCTGCCGTCAGTAGTTTGAGGATGAAGATTGGAAGAATTTAAGGAGGAAATAAAGAGCAATGTTTTAAGAAGGAGGGTAATTTATCATGAGAGGTCTCACTGATGGATGGTGTTCTTTCCTCGTCAGCTGCTGTCTTTCAATCAAGATAGGCTGATGTCTTACTAGAAGATGCATTCTGGTTCAAGCACGCGGTGTTGGGCTCAGAAAGGGAATCACTCTGTGATTTCTACAGCAGGAAATCAGAGCTGATGGCTGCAATTGTGCTCCTATCTGGCCTTAAAATCTATTGATCTGTGAAAATAATTGCCACAGTTTACTGATTTTCCTGAATGTTTGATGGCAGGTAAGAAATACTTCTGTCTCTGGTGGCCTGAGCTGCCCTGAAAGAATTTCCTCTGTGCGTTCAGGAGTTGGAAAATAAATATTGATTCAGCATAACCAAAGAAAAAAAATTTAAATGGATCTTTGCTTAGCTGGATGATATGTTTTCTTCCTGTACTTGCTCAGAGGCTGTCAGGACCACTCAGCATCATCTTATGGGTGGATCTGGGCTGCTATGCAGACAAACATGGGCTCTTTCCGACTTCATGAATTGTAAGCCCTCGCATTCTTCTTGCTGAACTGGTGTGGCTACAATTGGGGTCACATACCCAGCTGTGTCCTAATAAGGCTGAACATTAAAAATAGTCATCTTCACACGCAAAGAAAGGTTTGAGTGTACAGAACTAATGTGAACTAACTTTTAATTTCACCAGGAAAGAAGTTGGACCTTGCCAAGCTCCTGGGCCTCTTCTGAGCAACACCTGCACAAATGGTGCCCAGACCTCTGACATCATGAAATACATTTGTTTGTGTTTGGCATTTCAGACTAAAGACATTCTCCTCCCCTACCCTGATCCTGCTCCTTTCTCTTGCTGAGACCTGCGTGTTTTGTCTTCCTAGTTATCATTCTGCAAATTCAAACATGATATTAGTTTAATTAGAGATCAACTCCTTTTATGGAATGCAAATGCCCTACCCAACTAAATCCCCCTTCTGCAGTTGGCAGATGCAAATTAAATCCTGTGCACTGAAGTGTAATTTGGCTTTGAACGCTCTTAAAGGCCCTCAGTGATTCGGTGGGTGGAGGGGAATTAGTCTTAAGCTGCATTTGTTGCTTTCCCCTCCCTTAATTTGTTTATTCGAATGCTACTGAAGCAATATCCACTGCAGACAAATTGCCAAGTGACACACATGAATGAGAGCCAGGGTTTTGCTGCTGGTTTCTGGAGCTGTAAATAACACAGGTCCAGTCTACCTGAAATAATGGGAAATAAGGGGCCATCTGCCACTTTCACGTCCCATCATGTTCTCAGTGACCAGCATATTGGGATGCCCAAGTGGGCCATCCTACAGTCACACAAGGACAGCAGCACTGGCCTGTGGCATTTCTCAGCACTCCAGGAGTCCCATTTTTCAGTGAAATGCTCTTCTTTAGCTGTTCTGTCCCCAACCTGATGGGTGATGCTTGAATCCCCATCCCACATAGAGGAAGCTGCCCATAGTGATGCACTGAGCTGGTTCCTCCAGCACCACTCCTTGCTGGTGAGCCTCAGTGAAAACTGCAATATTTTTGTCTCAGATTTTTACAAGTATTGTGCTGAGGATCTAAAAAGGGCCCTGAGAGCTCATCTAGTGCATGAGCTTTAAATTAACAGACAAAATGGACATTTTGGCAAAATAATCCCTGGCTGTCTCCTTTAGGACTGCCGCAATGGTTTTCACCTATCACCACTAACAAGTTGTACTTTCAGTGTTCCATTTTATTTTCCTTCACTGCATAAACCTTGAAATGAGTTTCTATGATGCTGTGGGCCAAAAACTATAATCTGAGATATATGTCTGATCTACCCTTTCACTCCATACATTTCCATTTAAGCAAGAAGCTTTTTAAGCCAACCCCGACAGATTAATTACAGACCACAGTCAGCATTTTTCCTCCTTCCTCTTCGACAGCCATTTAACCCAAGTATTTCTTCCTCACAGTAACGTTCCTTCAGCTTCTCTTTCAGGGTTTCTGTTTGTCTGTCTCTGTTCTTCTGGGCTCTGACAACTTCTCTTTGGTTCAGTGTTCCAAGCACACAGCCACAAGTCCTGTCACCTCATACACACTGCTGGTGTTCCACTGGTCTCATCCAGTCCCCCAAGCTGGTTATTTGAAGGCACTATTTTAAAGCCTCCCTTGTGCTACACTGGAGAAGAGGATTGGCAACAGGCACTTCAATTCCTGTTCTTGGTTTTCTACTGAGCACTGAACAACTAAGCAAGCAAGTGCTTTTCAATTACATGCTTGTTGCAGACACTCCCTGCGTATGTTTTATAACAATGATTCTGGATCAAGAGGTATCCAGCTAAAGGGATAAACACTTAGCCCAGATAAGCAGATTTGTAGAAATTATTGTTATCCAGAGCTGGTTTGCCTCATTAGGAATCAGCAGTGGACAGCCCTTAAAATCTGACAGGGATAAATTTATCCCACCAAAGTAAAATCTGCTAAGGGATGATTCTGAATTATGTTATATTCATAACAGCATTTTCCTTCTGTTGCTTAATATGGCAAAATTAACCACGCGTGAGAAATGATTCTCTGCCATCAACAAGGATCTGAAACGCACCAGGAGGGCTCAGGTCCTCCGTGCAAAAGAAGCAGAGAAGCAAAGACTCAGAGCCAAAGAGCAATGAGATCACAACTCCCTTGTGTGGGCTGTAGGACTGGGCAGCAGGGAAGGGCTGCACGATGCAGCCTGTGAGTCTGTTGCATTTTGGTAACAAACACAAGATTTTGCTGCACCTGGTGTTTGTGCAGAGACTGCTGTGACCCTGGAGGTGAAATCACATGAAGATCGCTGATCCTAGCAGCTTTTCTTTGCCTCTCAGTCTTGCTCTCCCCTCTACCTCCTTTCCTTCTGTTTTCATGAGCAGGTTTTTTTGCATAGACGAATGTTATTTTGGAAGAGGGGGAAGTGTTTGTCTTTCCTATGCAGCAAGGTATCCAGCTCCCTGGGCAGAAGGTCACCTCGAAAGACCTCATGCATCATGCTGCTCCCATCATTTAATCTATGAATCGGCCAGGGGAGAAGGCCAGTGCCATAAAGCACAGACAAGGGTGGCCAGCAAAGCATGCACTTGTCACAGAACTAGTGCCAGAAATATACGGGCGATCAATCAGAGTTATGGCATGCTCTCCTTGTGGTTAGTTGATATATAATACTCTCAATCAATAACTAAGGAGGGGTGGGGGTGGGAGAGAAGAAGGGGATTTGATTTAACATTTTCCTAGGCTTTGTAGAAAACGAAGATTTATTGCGACATTAAAAAATAAAAACCAACAAATTTAGCCTCTAGCTTAATGGCCAATTGGTCCCTGTGATATTGCTGGAATCGTATTTACTGCAGGTCCTAATACAAAGACATTAATATCTGTACACCTGCTCAGCCATGTCATGCTGGATATTAGCCAGCGTGAAGCATGCATTTGGTCCTGACTTGCAAATAGCTTGCTTAAGAAAACATTTACTTTACCGCATTTAACATTTTGAATCGGTGAGAAGTTTACAAAATATCATCTGTGTTAGCAAGGAGACCTCAGGACTGATTTGGCTCGGCTTCGTGGTACTGAAAAACTCTAAACATTAGTAGGTTCAGACCTCAGTTAGGGGCCAGTCCTGCTCAGAACACAGCAACAGGTGGCTCTGTGCTGATTTCAGCCATTAAAGTTCTGAGCCAGGAGAGTACCAGCACCTCACAGCCATGTTTGCTTTCAGACCTGTGCTGCATTGCACTCAAACCCTGATCTCAATTCCCAGCAGATTGTCTGAATCTGCATAATTAGATCAGGATGTGTATGTCTGAGCATTCCAGTACTTTTCAAGACCTGTTGGGTCAAAGAACATATGAAGGTGACATACATGATAGCGATGCTGGGATTCACAAATCCATCACAACTCCAACAAAGCTCTGAGAGGCAACACGCTTTCCCATCTGCAAGAAGATCAGCACCCCTTTGCCCCCAGCCTTATCTCTTCCATGGGCATTTCAAACCCTTCTAAACATCCGCAGAAGTCTGGCTCAAGTACAGTGGCAAAAAGCTCAGATTTATGACACACGTTTCAGTTCACAGGCATCTTGTGAGACCCAAATATATACTCCCTCCTTGCTCAGAGCACAAGGGTACCATGTGAATTTTGCCAAACAGTTGAACTTTTGAACCAATACGCCTTGCATAATGGGAAGACTAATGTCCTCCAGCTTAGGAATTGCTCCATGTGTGACCTGAGCTATGGAGGAAATCAGCTCAGTAATTCCTGTGATATCTTCTGCCCTTCAACTCCATTGCCCACGTTATTCGTTGGCTTGAAATTTATGTCACCAATTTGCAGCAAAGTGCAAGGCGAGTGAAGACCATCAGGGTCCTCATTTAGAGCTCGACATACTAAATTTGTAGAAGTGCAGGTAAAAATGCAAAAGGGAGAGCAATGGAGTATCAGACAAAACCTGCAGGAATTTCACAGATTATTTACTCTTATTCCACAGGCAAGAAACAAACCCATCCACAACAGGAAAGTTACTGAAGGCAAATAAATATTGTAATTGTCACCATGAACTGCTGATAGATCCTTCATGACAAGAAAAATTACCTCCTTTTTCCTCCCAACAAGTATCAGATGCTTTAGAAGTAGTTTGTTCTGTTGATTATTTCCGTTAAATGAGCCCTGTTATAATTATGAAGCTCGTCATCTAGAGTTAATCCCTGTCTCCAGTCTCCCCAGTCGTTGAGAAGACGCGATCTCAATCTTGGCATGAGCCGTTGTGTTCAGTCTCCTAAAACCCCTGCTCAGAGCAGACAAAGCTCCACAAACATTCCTGAGGTCAGAAATGAACGCCTATTTATTGCAACAATTGCTGTAGCACCGGCCATTCGGAGCTCCAAGAGCAAAACACAGGAGTTTCTTCAGAAACAAAACCAAACAGATGCCTCAAATAAACACAATCAGCAGAATATTCCTTTCAGTAATCTCCCTAGTAATTAATTTTCCTGTTATCACGAAAGCCAGTTCAGGGGCTGGGAAGAAAAGCCCTGCTTTCCCCCCAGCCTTGTGGCCATCCAGGATCTCAGCCCACCCCATCAGAGCCCACCAGAGGCCCCACTGCCTGCCCGCAGACAGATCACAATGGGTTCTTCCCAGGAAAAGCCAGCTCAGAAACATATTTACCTCTTACAACAAGTAACAAAACAAAAGCAAGCGGATAAATAAGAAGGAAGCACGCGTGGTTTTTAGGATAGCATGCAATTAAAGGATTAAAAATTCATACATTTCGATGGGAAATGGCACTGAAATTGCTGAGCCGTTAATGACTTTGAATGAACGGGGGTTTATCTCCTCACTCTACTGGAGTGTTCAGAACCAAGATAGAGCTGTTATCATTTTTTAATTGTTCCATCCGCTGCATGTTGGAGATGTGTGCCTGCCTGAGAAGCTTTTGTTATTTCGAAGGGGGAAGAAAACTTTTCTAACCCTGCTGCTCTGGCCCTGGGCTGCGGAGCTGCATGGGGAGGACGAGGCATGGGGAGGAAGAGCAGAGATGTACACCACTGTATAATCAATGAATACAGGGATGTTACAATTAAGAAATATACAAGCAAGTTAGGCTAAACAGGTTGTCACGCTAAAAAAGAATGGATGGAAAGCTTACCCTTGTCCTGGGCTCGCTGAGAAGAATCCAAAAGGAACAATCTCCAAAACAGATCCTTTCCCAGTGGTAGTCAGCTTTTAAATGGGGTCTAGGAGAGGTGGTCAAACAGAGGTTCAGGCCGTGATTCAGGAGTTTCCATACAGCTATGGAATCCTAGAATTGTTAAGGTTGGAAAAGACCTCTGAGATCATCAAGTCCAACCATCAGTCAGTCACTACCTACCCACTAAATCACCACCATGTGTGCTAAACCTTCATCCTCTGGATGGAGCCTGATCTGGAGATGCTCAGCTCCATTAGCATGGTACCCAGGTTCGTCTATCCCAGGTTCACCCAGCTGAGCCCTTCACTTCCCACTTGGGCTCTTATTGGAAGAAAGTCAGCCCTTTCAGAAGCCAGCACTAAAGCTAAGCCTGGTCCTCACATAAAGGCCTGAATGAAATTTATGGGCTATAATGCCTTCTGCTGAATGACTGTCACCTTTTTTAAACTATTTTTTAAAAACATCTATTATTTTTAGAAAGACAGATAGACGATCAGCTAGAGAGGTGGAGAGACATGAGCAGATATACTGCAGAAAGAGAAATTCGTACCAGCATCTTGCTGTCTAACTCTCTCTCTTTAAGAAGCAGTTTTTTAAACATTATTATTATTTTCACAGCCAGAAAGACTAGACAATTGATTGCATTTTTAAGCAAGCTGAGAGGCCCATCTGATCACACAATAGGCCAGGCTGGAGCTCGAGGAGAAACCTCAGCTATTGAGAGAGGTGCAAGGCAATTGGAAGTGGACGATAGCCAGCTCGTAATCACAGACAGGGCCGAAGTCTGACAGATGCAACACGATCCACTTGCAATGGAGGGCTCTATTTTCATCATGTTAGAAAAGTAGCCTGATTATTCTCATTTCTGGAAGATGATGGGCATCGTTGGTTTATAATTTGGCTGTTCTGTTTTTTTAGGTCTTGATGGTTCTTTCTTTGATAATTGGAACTAAAAATGGCAAAAAAAAAAGGATTTCGCTTACGGAATTCAAAGACTCAAAACAAACAAAAAAACAAGAAATCATTTAATGAAAAGGATCAATCAGTAATAATTACAGCCTGGAAGATGAAAACTTTGGGAAGCAATGGACATATGGAAGCAGGAAATTGGAAAGAGTTTTCTCAGCTTCACATCTGGTCAGATACACACTCTCTAATAAGCATCAGATAAATATGTCTCCTTGCAGAACAGAATCATCCACCAATGGTATTTGCCGTGGGTTCCCTCACTGCCTGAATGCAGAGGGCCATTCCTACAGCTGCAGTGCTGCTTTTGTCCTATTTGGAGAAGTTTAAGTGTGATTTTACTGATTTTTCCCTCTTTCATCTTGTGCTGTTGGTGTGGATGACTGAGCTCCAGAACTACGTACATCCATGTAAAGAAGCGTGGCCTTACCGAGCACGAAGAGTTACACCAGCTTTTCCCAGCAGCAGACCTGTCTTCCCAGCTCTGCACTATGAAGGGCACAACTGAGCCCCAGCAGCTCTGCACTCTGGCCAGAAGCATTCACAAACTCTTAATTTATTAAGCACTTCCCACAGAAGTGCTGAACATTTAGGAATGTACTAAAAATTAGAGTGCAGCCCTGCAGTGGGGCCATCATGGCTGTAACCACTGTGACTGCTGTAATAAAGACCATTTGTTTTTGCTGAATTTTAACACACAGATGCAGCATGTCTCTGTTATTCCTCCATTTGGTAGAGGAAAATACCAAGAGGTGACTTATTTAAAATTACTTTTTTATTGGCATTTTCATTTCTTAAACATAAACATCATCTGGTTCACATTACTCAGTCAGCCGCATAGGAAATAATAATAAGTTTTGTTGATACTATTTTTCTCCGAGGGATTAATAAGGATAATATTTATATATGTATTAACAGATTGGCACATACCCTCAGGCAGTAGCAGAGAGAATACCAAACACCAGCAGTACAAAAGCAAGTTGCAGGTGGCTGGCTATTATTGCATTTCATTGGGATGAGAGGAGGAAGGGCACCAAAAGGACAGCCCTCGAGGCCATGGGTTACTGTAAGCAAGACCATCTTCTCAGGGCCATGGATTACAAAACCATCTTCTGTTGCTCCTCAGGAAGGGGACAATTCTGACAGCGTCTGGTCAGCTCTCAAGGGCTGAAAACGAGCCAAACCCAACAGCAGAATTTCAGCAGGGAGAGCAAGGCAGCGTGTCTTCTAAAGACTCTACTCTTTATATATCCTAAATCTCCCTTAGTCTGTTCTGGTACGTGTTTATGACGGTACGCATTTATGAAAGTGGCTGCTCTGATACTTTTTAGGGGCCCCTTAGCTTAAATGTAAAGTTTTTTTGCTTGGTACAGCCCACAGAGCATGCATGCTCTTGGGTGCTCACTCTTGGGTGCAAGTACCTCACTGAGCAGCTATATTAAGATACTTTGCAGCCAACAGCAAGAGATGGGGATCTTCAGTCAGCATGAGACTATTTGGGGACTGAAGGTGACTTCTGCAGGGCGCCCTTCTGCTTTCACCAGCTGAAGAGGGAGTGTAAAGTGGGATTTATCTCACTACCTGTTGGTAACGTGGTATCCAAGCAGGTTGTGCAGGTTCTGTCCACACCTCCTCTCACTGCAGAGATCCTATATAAAATATACTTCAGGCTGGTAATGGCCAGGGAGAAGCTTGGTCCCAGCTCTGTAACCAAGGAGAGGGAATAAAGGGACCTGATGAGCAGGAACTGGGAGCTGTGCACAGCCCGCCCATCTCCTGAATCCCTGTCATGAAACAGGAGCAGATAACCATAAAAAGTGATGTTCAGATCATGGCTGCACAAGCTGACAGTATTTTGCTTTTTGCTCACCCGCCTGACCTCTAAGAATGAACACTGCTCTGCCCTTCCAGCCCCTCCCCAGCTGATAGCTTTTAACTCACACTAGGTCTGTGTAGGACCGTGAGCACTGAAGGAAGAACCTTGTGCCATTAGAGATGGAAGGGAAAAGGCAAGCTGTGATTGATGCCTGTAATACTGCCTGCACAAATCATAGAGCTCAGTGAAACTCCTATAATTTAAAGGAGAAATAAGAAGGGAAACATTATGTCCGTGTCACATATGATGGCTCTTGGAGTAAGACAAACACCGTGCAATCAGAGTAGACAGCAGGACACAGAAGAGAGGCCACACACTGAGATTATAAATATTATGGACCCCGAATTGTCCATTCCCAGGTCTGTGTGTCTGGAATGACAACACCAATTTGGAACAGACTGCTGTATCCATGCTAGAAGACTCCTCGGAGAATTAAATTAAAAGGCTAAGCATCTTCCTCTGATTTAGCTGCTTTGAAGTGTTTTCCATTCTTCCCACACAAAGATTTTGTTTTGAACTAACCTTTCTACAGGTCAAATGGACATAAACTTTGGTGACTGACTTTAATGAGAATTTCTTCGTGCTCTGCAGATTAAAGCCTGAACTGAATGCAGCTCGAACGCTCCTAATTCCTGCTTACTCTTGCAGGTCCTGCCCCAGGAGAGGGCTCACTGCCCTGCGCCAGGTGGATGGGAAGGATGCAGTTGTCCTGATCCCATCTGTGGTTCCAGGAGCCGCCCAGCTGAGGTTCCACTTGGTATGCATTATCACACCAAGTGATCAGCAGCCTCTCAGTGCTGCTGCTCCTGTTTTCTCAGCCCGCCTGGAAGGAGGATGGGAAGCAGCATGGCTCCTGGATCTGTTAATCAACTTTATGAAAACCTGTGGGGTCAGAAGAGCAATCAAATAACGGAGGATGAGCCAGTGCTGCCTCTCTGCACTTTCCACCTTTGTAGTCATTTCATCCCTCCTTCCTGCAAAATCAGCTCGCTTCGGCCTGACCTTGTAATGCGACAGCTCCGTTCAGCCTGGCAAAATGATGAAGATTTGTCCCTCTTTGTGTTACTGTGTTTGCCTTCACTCCGCTCCTCCGATCCGTGTGCTTCAAGATCAGGCTCCCTAATTGTATTCCGATGGAGACAAACCTCATGATTAAGACTCAAACGCGAGCCTCTCCGAGCCACAGCAGCGCGGGCGTCAGAGACCCTGAAATTGCAAACTCAATCTTCCTGATGGATTTAATTTGGGGATCTGTTTTGTCACCCTCGTGCTGGGTGCTGTCCCCATCCCGCCTGCCCCTCCTTCTCTCACTCCCCCTGGCAATTTCCTCATTGCTTAAAAATATTCAGTGAGGCTCCATCAAAGCGAATATTGAGACTTGTATTATTGTTGCCAGGGGTGACATTAGATGAGAATTATATGAAACAATAAGGGCGCTGGAGTATAATCCATCTGACATTTGGAACATGTTCCCAGTGCTCTGTGCTCCTCGAAACATTCACACAACAGAACCATCTTCATTTTCATCACAATATCTGCGTGTGCACGTGTGAGCAGATTTTTCTCTCCCTTTATTTCTCTGTCTGGTCATTCTCTTTTATGCCAACAGAAGAGAAACACCTCGCCGCCCTGTCCAAGTGTCGTTTTTGCTCATTTGCACCCAGAGGACAAAGAGGAGAAGTAAACTGCTCTCAGCATACAGCTGGGCTGGAGCTCGTTGCTCTTGCTGAAAGCCGTCCCAGGCCAAGGCTTGGGCTCCTGCATGTGCCCCTAGGATGTAAGGGGGAAAGAAGCACTTTGGTCTGGACCAGGTGCAAACAGGGGGGTGTGAGTGCCTGACCAGCCTGACCAGCCCCTGCCCTCCTCCCCTGCACAGTGCTAGCCAGGATCTCAGTTTGGGTGCAGTGGCACAGTGCACTCCTGAATCCTTCTTGCTTGCAGTGTTTTGCACTTCTTAAGTACAGTGCCACGAGTTCAGGCCCTCGCACCACACTGGGCAACTGCATGCAAGCACAGCTGCCATGTGAAACCCAAATTTCTCAGACCCACACCAGTGCCAAGCAGACACACAGCATGAGCTCCTCCGTCACAGTCTCATATCCCAAGTAATTATTTCAATTACAGATTCTGAAGGATCCTCCCATTTGCAGGCTGGATTCCCCATGCTCAGCTCCTGCCCGCAGCACTGGGGCTGTGAAACAAACCCATACAGCACCAATTCGCTCTTCATTCAGAGAATGTGCAATATTGCACATTAAAGAGGACACAGAACACACAGCACAGGCTGGATTTGGCAGAGGTTTTTAAGCACTTGGGATTCCTGCTAATTTCAGTGAGCTGTTGGTATTTGTGATGTGCAAGAGAAGTAAAAATGTGGGGAAAGTCACAGTGGTCAGAGCAGGCAAATTTACATTCCGAGATTACACCAGCACATTCTTTAGCACAACTGCATTAAAAATGTGTTTATCCCATCTAATATCAGTGCTTTACATTATTTTTGCTTTAGAAATCATTATCTTGCCAGCTCAGCTGCATGTTCTGAATTATTTACTAGGAAAACTGTGCATCTAGCCTGGAGATTCAGCCTGGGTTTGTTCCGAGTTTCCCAAAGGTTCATGAACTTGTTTGAGTGCCTGGGCTGATTTATGGGGCTGACGTGAACACAGGTGAGTCTCATTGGCTTCTGCTTGAAATTCTGGTCTCATTCTCCCACAAATCTCGAAGCGAAGCTTATGGAACATGAAACATCCTGAGCTGCAAATGAATGAAATGTTTGTAGAAACCTCAGCAAAATGAAACAGCGAGAGATCCTGCACAGACTGTTCCTGCACTGAGCACATCCCACTGACCTGCTGCAGGTCCCCACTGCAGAGGGAGCCAATAAAATACAAAGCTGCTCGGATGGCCGAAGTGCTGGAGACAGGGAGGGAAGAGGGTTTGTGCCCCGAAGGGTTTTCTAGGAATTCAACTCTTCTTCTGTTAACAACAGATATGGGATTTTTCAAAAATCGTGTTATTATTCCAAATGATCCTCACCATGATGATTATACTTTTGCTCTTCCTCCACTCTGTTAATGAAAACAATGGCAAAATTAAAAGTCATTTGGAGCAAAGGGATTAACGCTTTCTGTTTCAGAACCTCTCTTTTCTCCCAGCACGAGACGCACTGATGTGGCTCCTTACCCACAAACAGTCCCACAATCAGGCTTTTCCATGGCAGAAATCAGAAATGTCCTCTTCTGTTCATAACCAGTGACTGCACCCCATTCCCTGGCATCATTTTCCATACACTGGCTCTTCTGATGACAAGTGATGCTATCAGATTTAGGTTCTCCTCCTCTCCAGGCACAAAACCTAGCAATGCATCCTACAGACAGGAAATACTCTGTGGGATCTGTTACACTTCTTCCTACCCAAAGGGATGCTGAAGGGGCTGAGCTTTAGCAGCCAACCTCTCAGTCCTTGGGCAGCTGCTGCAGCCCACAGCTCACACCAAGAAGCTAAAGATTTCCCATCACTTTTCCCATTGAAAAGCACAGGATGAGCTTTTTACTTTGCAGTTATGGAAATGACTGGGGGAGATGTGGGGCAAGACAAAGGTTGCCTTTCTAAGGTGTGTTTAATGGGAGCAGCTCCCTTCGCTGCCAGCCCTCGTATGAGGTCCTGCTTATGAAACCCCAGTCCTGTCCTCCTAACAAAGCAGGAAGATAATTAAATTTCACAGTGCAGTTACACCTGAGTAAATATTGTCTATAAAAATCAATTGGCATTTATTGTACTTAATGTATAATAACTATTGTTATAAATCTAAATTATCCTTATAAATCTAAATTAAATGCCTAGGTTTAAATGTATTTAGGACATTTAATTAATAAAGAGTTACCAACTAACCATTACTAATCTGTTTACTCCGAGCCTGATTTCCATTTCCAAAGGATTTATTTCTCAGCGCTGTGTGTGGGAGGGGAAAAGTGAGGCTACATGAAGGGGTTCAAAAAGCTGCTGAGGGTACAGAAATAGCTACAGCTTGCCCAGGAAATTACCTCATCTTTTCCCCATTGAGAAATGCCACAACCAGGAATTTGCCAAAGAAAAGGTCAATTCTGACCCTAAAATACCTTTAAGTGCTTGAGAAGAGCTACCCCATCCCTGGAGGTGTTCAAGGCCAGGTTGGATGGGGCCCTGGGCAGCCTGGGCTGGTATTGAATGTGGAGGTTGGTGGCCCTGCGTGTGGTGGGGGGGTTGGAGCTTCGTGATCCTTGGGGTCCCTTCCAAACCAGGCCATTCTGTGTGTGAGAAGTTTTGAACTCTGGAACATCACGTTTCAATTCACTAAGGAGAAGTTCTAACCTTCTGTTTCCTGGGTTCACCAGGTGAGGACTCCAGGTTTCCTCCAGCAGAGCAGCTCAGTGCTTTGTGTTCTAACACTCACATGCTGGTCAGTCACAGCCATGTCACTAAGTCCGTGCACTTCAGCTTACTGCTCTCCTTCCCCCATTTCAAATTCCCATTTTGAAACCTTTCAATGCTTTTCTTTTGAAATGGTACTTTATCACTCAGTTCCTTTCTATACGATTGAACAACTGACTGAACAACAGCAAATGAAGCAAATGTTTTGTTCCATCTGGAATGATTTCTTATCCAGTTTTGTTTTGCCACGAAGTCGGAGAACATCATCCATATCAAGTCAAGCCCCAGATATTTCACACCAGCCACTGAGCATCCCTACCCAGCAACTCTGCAAAGCCCCCAGTGGTTACCAGTGGGTTGCTCTTCCCTCTCTCCATACCAACGCCCACTTAGCTCATGTAAAGCCATGGAGTCAAATCAGGATAAGTGCAGCATGGCGTAGCTCTGTTGAGCCAAAACCAGATCCAGTGATTAATTTAGCTAAAAACATATGATTATGGGCAGTACCAATACATTTCTTCTGCTGCTGGAAAGTGATTCATACTTTTCCTCCGTGTAATGCCATCACATAGGCTAACAGCTCTCCCAGCCCTGTCCTTATTGACCTGAAGTCATTAAGCTCATTGAGTGCACTGTAAGATGTGAATGGTCACAGCCCAGCCAGGTGAGAAGGAGTACTGGTAGCAGTGAGCTGTTGGTTCCCTCCTCGCTACACTGAACAGATAATTCCCAGCACATTCAATTCAATCCTTTGCACAGGACGTAAAGCAAGGTTTATGTACTAATTAAGCCAGAGTTGAAGGTTATAGTCAGACACTCAATTGCAATTGTTCTAGTGCATTTTAATTAGTTAATCGCTTGTAGAAGTCAGCTTCCCCTTCCCTGCTCAGGCAGGGTGAGGCTGCTGTGGCGTGGTGCACTGAGCAGGCAGTGTGTGTGATGGGGGGTCTGGGACAGCCCCCAGCCCAGAGCTCAGCCCTGCAAATCTGCACTGAGCTGAGCTCCTGTGGCCACACCAGCACGAGGTCTGGTGGCATCACACCCCCCACTGCCAGGGCCGCTCTGCTGAGCTGCCTCGTGTGTTAAATTCCAGAAGAGTAACTGAAAGGAAGATACCCTCTAGGAAGATGAGATGTTCTATGGGATTTCTGTCTCTTTCTGCTTGATTCAGACTGAGTTTGGCAGATGGAAGCAAGCTCCGTCCTAAAGAGAGAATAAAGTTGAGCAAACATTCTGAAACGGAGCCTAGCATCTCTGTGCTAACAACTGCTCATCTCTGGGAGTGACATTTGACTTCATCTGTCTAACTAGCTTGACAGCTTCTCAGTGCTTTTTCTGATTGGGATAATTTATTTGTTTTCATGCTAAGTTTTATTGCTTATTGATTTTCCAAGTCATCCCGAACCCATGTCAGTTTTTATCTGCTCAAAGTAATAGAAACCATTTCGTAGAAGACACACTGTGTAAAATCTTACTAAAACCTACAAGTGCTGTTAATTACCACAGTGACAGTCCCAAGGTGTGTGAGCTGCATGCAGAGGACACGGGGCACCCACCCACCTCCCCCTGCAGAGAGTGAATGGGACGCCCACCACCTCCTCAGCTGGCTCTGATGTGTTTCCTCAAGGACTTCTAGGAGTTCACAGAATCACAGAATCATTATGGTTGGAGCATCCCACCCCCACCATGCCCACTAATCCATCTGGAGGTGCTGCTCCGAGCCTCCCCATGAGCCTGGGATGTGCTGACAGTGCACCATGGGGGGGGTGGGGAAGGAGGAGGGGAGCACAGGGAGGAGGGGAAACGTTTCTCAGTTTAGAAAGTAATAATGCAGCTTAATTGTGGCGGCAGCTGGCAGCGTGAGGCAAAGTGAGGTGAGGCCCAATTACTGCACTTGGCAGCTGTCTGCTCTGCTGAGTGTGCTGATGGAGGAGGGCAGGCTTCTTCCAGCAGGCGGGTTGGAGATGAAGACCGGGAGATGCACCAGGAGGGAGATCCCTGTGACACCAAACAGAGGGATGGAGAACTCCGAGGTGCTCCCAAAGGGACCAGGCAGAAAAAGGCAAGGAAAGGAAGCCCATCTGGGAATGGAGACCAATTCTAACTTCAGGAAAGCTGAGGAACGGTGGGCATGGAGACCCTGCCTGAGGTTTCCGAGCTGCCTGCAGCCCCTTGTGCCTCCCCACAGAGCAGGGTGTGCTCCCAGCTCCAGAGGTGCCTTTTGGGGATGGGATGTGACCTTGGGGACTTCTGCTTGCAAAGACTCATGCATACAGTTCAACGTATGCAGTTTAATGCATAGAATTTTCCTCCCTTTCTCCTTTTGTCCTCTTCCAAAACTGAGCAGTATGAAGGAGAAATGCAACTGGGATGGTTTATATTTCCATAAGAAGAAGCAGGCTTGATTTTCATCAGCACTGAGGTCCCTCTCCACATTTAGGTTATAGCAAAGGTCCTGAAAATAATCTGTTCTAAGATTCCTTCACATTGCCAGTTTCCAAGGAGCTGCAAAGCCCCTTCGTTCTCCCATTTCTCAGCTCACCATCATGCAATGATGCTGAAATTGTTGATTAGCTGACATCCAACACTTAAATGTTACAAGCCTTTCCTATTTATTTCCTGGGCAGAGAATTACCACTGTGTGTTATTTTTATTTTAAAGACCCAGCTTCTGAAACTACTTAAAAAGCTTTTGATCAAAGATGTACAGTGGTGCTGACAGAACACAGAAGAGTTTTTGCTAGGGAAAGCCATCATTAATTATCAGACTGTAAGTAGCACTGATGCACAAGCATTTGATTTTGATTTAATGTCTAAATAAGCTCACTTACAATGGCAAAGTGCTTCTCGTTTAATTGAAAAGCACTACGTTTTCTATCTCCCCTTCTTATTCTGGCCACAGTCCAGGTGTAGAAATAGAAAGAAACATGAACAGAATGGAAGAAGTCAGTGTGAAAAAGCGTCAGAGCCAAGGGAGCCCGCTGAGCCTTCTGCCAACACCACTGCTGAGCTGTCTGCAGTTCTCTGGGCCACCTCATCTCTTTGGAGCTGCCCTCGCCCTCCAGATCTCCTGCCATCCTAGCCTGGTGTCGGTCCATCTGTCCATCCCACCTTTAGTTCTACTTCTCCCTTTACATCTCATTTGCTGAAATCACATCACCATTGGTTTCTCCCATCCTCTTCCAAAAGGGGATTTTCATCTTGAAACAAGTCTGCACTCACAGACAAGCTCAGAAAACAGAGACGCTGCCTTGCCAAGAGGAGAGGAAGGACTTTGGAGAGCCTCATCTTGCTCACACGTCCCGCGTCTGCACGGGCGCCCATGGCTTTGCAACCTAGCAGACAGCAATAGCTGGTATTTTTAGTGCTGCCAGACACTCGATACCTGCCAAGGTCACTTTCTGACAAAAGCACTGATGAGCCGGCGTGGCAGTGTGTAACAACCCCATCACTTCCCAGTAATTGGCTTCAATGTGTGTGCTGCCACTTGCCAAGGCGAGATGCAGCTGGCGAGGCACGACTGCGGCTGCTGCATCGCTGCGCCTCTGACCCTGCTCAGTGCGTGGTGCTGGGTCCTGTGCAGCTGCTGAATGCTGTGCTGCTGAGGAATGGGCTTTGGGGGGATGCTGCTGGAGCAACAGCTGCCCTCTGTTTGGGAGTGAGTGTCATCTCGTCACTCATTTCACCAACAGGGAGAAAAGCCCGGACAAGCGCACGTTGAGTGGAAAAAAAAGGAAAGCCTGATTTGTTTTTCTCTAAGCCCCGTGTGATGAATGCTGCAGAGGAAAGAAAGCAGGACTGTCAGAACTGGGAGAGAAAATCATTTCTCTCTTCTTGTTCCATCAACCCAAGTGGTTAAAATGAGTACTGAGGAAAGAAGGGAATTGATTCCTCTGCCTGTGGGCAGTGGAACTCCCTGGCATGTCCATGCCACCAAGTGGGACTATTTTATTGTGGTCAGCTATTATCTCATAGGCCCATCTTCTATTGAACTCCCCCCTCTGCTGCTTTAGGCAGATACAGAAGCCTGTCTGCAACTTCAGAGTCAGCCCATATGACACTGGGTGGGAGATGCATCCTCATCCACACTCAGACACTGCAAGAGGCAAACTCCAAATGGAGATGATGGTCTCATGGGCAGCGGTGGACTGGGCTGACAGCTCCTCTGCACTGCCCAAACTGAATGCTCATCAACACTTTTGCACTTCAGGTGCCTTCCACAAGTGTTAATGAACTAACCCTTATGATAGCTCGCTGAAGGAAGAGCTCTGTGCAGAGGGGAAGGTGAGATCAAGGCTCAGTGGAGCTTGCGGGGCACAGAAAAATCTCTGTGGCTCAAACAGCTGTCAAGCACTGCTGTTAGAAACAGTGCAGATCAGAAGAAAACTACATTTGTTCCATCCTTAAATCAAGTTATTGGTTAAGGAAGGTAAACTGAGGCATAGTTCATCACATTAAGATCTTAAAGCCTAGAGCAAGTGTCAGACCACAAAGGCTATGCTCGAGCGGCACATAGCAGACAGTTCCATCCAGCTGCAGATTAACGTCTCTGGTAAATGACTTTAAGCCTAATGACACATGACATGCAAAGATCAGACTGCTAAGCACTGCAAGAAATACAGTGAGAATGATTGTTTATGAAAAACAAACCTCAGGAGGATCCCATGCCACCCAGCTCAAATATCCCTTTGGATGGGAAGGAATGCTGCTGGAACAGTGAATTTGCAATCTTGCCAATGTGTAAAAGATGGACTGGATATTTAGGAAGAGGTGACTGTCACGGTGTGCCTGGGCAGAGGCTGTACTGACAAAAAAAACCCAAGATTCAGACAGTGAAAAATTGACCATTTCAAGATTAAACTACAAATTTATATCTGACTTATCATTTTCCTCTTAATGTATGAATGTCTTATCTGAAGCTCAGCAGAGCTGCATGCTCCTGCAGGCTATGGAAAGCAATTTTCTTAATGAATGAATATTAGCTCGACAAGCTAACAAACCCTGATCTTTGACAATGACTGCCTAGACCGTCAGGATGGTGGGGTGGACTTGCTCAGGCCATGACCTGAAATGCAGCCAAAAGCCCCAGCAGCAGTAGAGAAGCAATGAAAGCGATGACCACGTAGCATGTGGACACCAGCCTGTGAGGTTCTGATGCCTAAAATAGCAAGGAAATGAGTGGGGGAGATGCTGGGATGGACCTGGAGAAGTTAAGGATGGAAGAATCCATCTGCTAGTGCTCAGATGGAGTACTCAGAAGTCACAGTTGTTCTTCTAGAGCTGGGAAGGAGCTCTGGCAGCCTGAGCTGATGCTGAGTCCTCCAGTCCTGTCTGCTCCCCTCTATCACTGCACATCTATTGACTGGGGAGGGATTGACAGGGAGGGGACTTGAAAGCTGAATCAAACCTTGGAACGTGCTGCTCTGACCACAGAACATGAGAGATGGCATCTGATGCAATGGCAATAACCTGCCCTGCCTGCGGGGCTGAGGCAGACACAGTTGGCAAAGATTCTCTCCCTTTCTTGGTCCCACTGCAAAAGCAGGATTTATCCCTCAGCGCGGGAGAAAGCAAAACTCTGTTTGAATCACTGGTTTCAAGGCTTTCACGTAATGCTGCATAATTTAAAATAGGAAAGAAAAGATTGAATTTAACCCTTTTGTAACCTTTTATTTGGAAAATTGGAGGGGAAAAAAGTAATTCTAGATGTTAAGGAAGGTTTTCCTTCCAGCTCAAGGATCTTCAGAAGTGATCACAAAAGTAATGGTAGTTTATCATCAAGAAAGCTTCGAATTGGAAAACGTAACAGTAACAGTACCTTTCCAAGAGGGCACATCTAACTCTTTCCAAGCTCAGACCACTAGCATGTGCTGCCTATGCTGGATGAGGAACCATGCTGAAGATTTCAGTCAGCCATTCAGGGTTGTGCAGTAAAACATAGGTTTCACTCCATCCAACCATCACAGAACTGTCCGTCACCTCCTTGAACACCCACAGCTGCTGTGGACGTGGCCGTGATGTAAAGGAACTGCATCACATGCCCAGAGATGTGTCTGATCTGATCTGCTTGGAGTGCTGGAGATCTCACTCGCCTCCTCCAGCTGGAGGCTGTGATGCCACCAACCCCACAGCCCTGAAAGACTGGAGGTGACTTTGTGCTGAGCTGTGAAGTCAGGCTGAGAAACAGGAGGCTTTTCTGGGGCATCTTCCTCCTCCTTACAGCAATGTAAAACACAGTGTCATTATTTTCCTTTAATAAAGTGGAACAAACTTAAGATGCTTAAACGTTGATTAAAGGCTTTGATCTCTGAAAGTGCGATTAGTGTCCTTCTGTCGAGGAAAGTCACTTTGAGGAATGTATATGCTGATTCCACATAATCCCCCCATTAATTCTGTGTCAGATACAGTGTTTACTGGAAGCACACGACAAGCCTTTTCTTCTTTTTTTTTTTTTCCCCATGAATTATTCTTAACCTGGCATTTCCGTGCAGTTTGCCCCATTATGTATGGAGATGGAAGGGACAGGAGGACAGTGCCAGGCTCTGCAAGGGCTGAACACCACAACCAGCAACCAGCAGCCAAGAGGGCACGATGCTCCTCTGCAGACTCTTCCACAACTCAAGCTCTCCTCCAGCTTTGCAGGGGAAGGACAGCCAGCAGCATTTCCTGGGCTGGGGTCTGGGAGCCCCCCTGGATGCGATGATGAGGCAGAAGTTTGTGCTTCAGTTTCCCCATTTGCAAAGCAATCTATGCACAAGCCTTCCACCTCCAGCTGCACTGTGCAATGCAGGGCACCCCACATCTGCTCAGCTGTGTGCAAATATCATTTCCAAATGGTGTGGAAGGAGAAAGGAAATCAGTGGACGGCTCCTCCAGCATTTCCTCATTCTCAGTGGGACATTCTCTGCACCCTGCATGCTGATCCTGCTCCAAGCACATCCCCAGCTTGCTGGCAGTGCCCATTCATCCTGCTGCTGGCATCTCCTCATGCAGGGGTTTCCAACTGGACCAGAATGGTGGTAGAAACAGAGGCGGATCCCTTTGGGGTCACTTCTGGGGAGAAGGATGAAGCTGTCATTGTGCATCACTGCTGTACTAATCCAGCATTTTAGTTTTAGTTTTAGAAACCAAAGAAAGCCTGACACAGACTCAGAAAGGAGCACCACGTTTGGAGGTCTTGTGCATTCTGGGGTTGGTGATTATTTCTGTTCTCAAAAGCATTTGCATTTGCGATCAAAACGACTTCATTTTGTTTCCTAAGTGAGAACTGAGTGCTCCAGAACACCCACCGAAATCTGCCCTTACACATCTGACAAAGGCTAAAAATTAAATGAACACAGAAATGTATTCCAACGCCACACACCCTCTTTGCATTCAATGAACATCTTCCAACCCAAACCATTCTACGAGTCTATGATCCGGGCTTAATGTTGCGCATCCTGTAATGAATATGCTTTCTACTACTGATTTCAGATGAACATTTTAAGAGTTCTTTAACAGCAAATAAACCCTTCACTAAATAAATAAGCGGCTCCTTCTCATCCTTACACAGCCTTGATTGGAATCTCAAAGCCATGGGCTGCTTGGATTTCAGGAATGACCCCACTGCTTGAAACCCCTGCATGGAGCAACTCACCTGCATTCATTTGCTCTGTGCACAGCACAGGGAAAGCCAGTGCCCATGACAACAGCAGTGTTCTGCTGCCCAACATGCTCTTGTCTCCCTGAAAAGAGGTTCCAGCTGTGACCTCCCCGCTCTGCACATCAGAGAAATGTGTGCAAACTCCTCTGCTGGAGCAATGTCAGCGTATTTAATGCTCTCTGCCTGCCTCAGTCCAAGCCCAGGCTGACAGATCCACCTCACTTTGTGTCTTCTCCTTCTCTTAAGAGACTAATGAGGAAATTTTCCTGTGACTGCCTCACTTGTGCGCTCCCTCTCTGCGTTGAGTAGCTAATGGTAAGAAGATCTAATAGCGTGATATCACTTTAAAGTGAGGAGCATAAATAAGGCTCTTATAACTCTGTAATTACGTCTGCATTGCACCTATTAACTATTCATCTGCATGTAGTGCTCTGCATGGGGACGGGATGACTTCAAAAGGCTTTTCTGCACTGTCTGATGAAACCTTGGTTTGAAAAAGAAGGAAAAACGGGGAAGGGAATGAAAGGCCACAGATCTCTGGGATATTAAGAGTGCAATCCAGAAGCAGTGCTGAGGGCATGATGCTGCACTGGTATCTTGATGGATTTCAGGCGTCAGAATACTGGAGCACTGGGAGCATCACAGCCAGCCCAGGCACAATTCCAGCTTGATAACCATCTCCACATCTGCAGCACAGCAAAATAAGCTCAGCCACTACGAGCAAAGAAAAGCAGCGTGCAGCTCCTGGGTTGAGCTCGGGGATCGTTCAGGAGCGCAATTTTGTGATCCTCGCTGCCCCGAGCGCGCCGTGCTGATCAGATGGAGCACTGATAGCACTGCGCTAAAAGCTCTGCCCAACTTTCTTTGTTGTGAAAGCTGAGAGGGGGGGAACGGCGCTCTGTTTGCCCCGAGGTCTCAATTTCCTCACTGGTTTCATTTGGTGTCGGAGAGAAAACCAAATCCTGTCTGCGGGTTGGGGATCTCAGCGCGTTGAGCTCTGACTGAGATGATGCAATGCTTTATCACTTGCCAGGCAAAAATAGCCCTTCAAAACAAACAGCGATGTGAAAAGGAGAAAGTGCGAGGTTGCATTTAAAAATACCAGCACTTTGACTTCATCTGAACTTTGCACCAGTTCCCCACTATGACAAAATCCTGAGGAAATCAAGATTAATCCGGAAAACGTTCTCACATCAACACATGCAAAGTGAACCCGAGCTGTCACAGCTCCTCCGAGCCAGCTCTGTGGGTTTGGCTTAACGGTCTGAATGCCAACCAATAGCAGTGCGTGTTCACAAAGGTTGTATTCAGGAAAGGAAAAGCAGAATGCAACCTTTGGTCCTGAGGGTTAATTAGGGGATAATTAGGTTACATAATGCATGGCACGATGAGAACCCTTCTCCTCAGCTCAGAGAAAAGCCCCCCCTTCCGATGCTCCAAGGCCTCTGCTGAGTTACTGCGATGCAACAGCTGCTCACATCCACCGCTGCTGCAGGGAACTGCGGAGTGCAGCTACCAGGGTGAGGCTGGCATTGATTTGCATAGCACACAAACTCACAGCCCCGAGCTTCACTTTACAATTCATGATACAGCGCCTTCAGAAGCAGCTGTGGAGCTTCCACTGCCGTGCAGGGCGCTGCTCCCCTGCCAACCAACCTTGCAGCATGGCCATGCCAAGCCCATGCCCAGCTCCTGGGGCTGAGCTCAGATACAGCTTGGTCAGAGCACCAGTTCTTCACAAGACCTTGAGAAATGTTGGGTATTTGACATGTTTTAGAGCCCTAAGATCCATTTAAACTACTGTAAGGCAGGATAACCCCAGAGGCTACACTAAAAGTGATGGAAAAGGAGGTGCACTGATGGAGGATACAGATAGGGATGGTTATGGTTTGAAATTTTAAAATTCTGGATTTGAAAAGGTAAACAAAGCTAATGAGACTGAAAACCCACACTGAAACCGCAGCAAATAGTGATCACACCAAAAGTTGCAAAGATCTGTAAACAATTAGGACCAATGCTCCATCCCAACCAGCACCACCGAAGCTAGATGCAGCTAATTTCCAGCAACAGGAAAAGGGGAGATGGAAAGAAAAAAAAAACAGGGATTCTAAGCACACAGCCAATGAAATTAAACTAAGAATTAATTTCATCCATTATAACTGATTGTTGTAAATTAAAACTAGAGGAAAATAATTGGTAGCATGTAGCTCTTAGTGTTTGATACAGATTAGAGGAATTAGATTTTTTTATTAGGAACACTAAACTCATCAGCCATGCTCTCGTGTCCTCAGCAATACGCATTTTTCCTGATTACAGCATGCAGCCTCTTGGCACAGCGAGGTTGGTGGCCACAAGCATTTGCTTCATTAGGACGCACATCCACAGCCATTCATGCAGCCCTGGAAGCCAAGCTGGGCTCAAAATGAGTTCCCCCATGAGCAGAGTGGAGCCTGCTGCTCTCAGGACATGTGCAGAGCAGCTGGTTGTAGCCAGGATGTACCTGCTGCAGTGCTGGAGATGTTCAGCATCTCCAAGGATTGTCCAATACCCAGGAAAGCAATTGCCT
This sequence comes from Lagopus leucura, assembly GCF_019238085.1. Taxonomy (NCBI): domain Eukaryota; kingdom Metazoa; phylum Chordata; class Aves; order Galliformes; family Phasianidae; genus Lagopus; species Lagopus leucura. The sequence continues at coordinate 2,411,876 of NW_024962294.1, read as the reverse complement.
TTTGATGCAGAGAGCGCTCGCTGAGCCTTATTTTCTGCTGTGCTGGTCTGCTCCAGCTGCTCCAGCTCGGTGCAGTGATTGTTGCTATTGAGCTAAGCCCACAGGAAGCAGGCAGAATCTGCTGGTGAACCCATCCTGCTGATTCAGCCTCCATTTGGCAGCATCCCTTGGGTCTGCTGCTCCTGGGTCTGCTCAGCTCCTTCCCCTACCAGCCTGGCACACACAGCCCACTGCTAAGCCTCGAATCCCGATTCTGTCACCCTGTGTTTGCAGAGGGGCTGTTGTTCCCTGAGTTGTGCCTTTATCAATACTCCTTTAAGGTAATTTAAGGTTTGGAGAGTGAAGCTCTTGCTCCAATACAGCCAGAACTGCAGGAGTTAAGCGTTCTTCTTTCCCTCTATACTAAGATATTTTCTCACCAGGTGAAAAGCATCAGAAAGGCCCGGCTTTGTGCTGCCGTGGAGTTTAGAAAGTGGCAGGAAATTAAGTTATATGTGAGCTGTTCTGTTTTTCTCAGAGGGTTATTTTTATCCATTTATTTAATTAATTCCTTTGGCTTATATAAGGGGAATAAGACTTTGCACGTAGGCCATGCTTCTTTTCCCAAGGAACTCAAAACACTTCCCAGAACAGAAACAGGCCCTGCAGCTGCCCCTGTGCAAACATTTGGCCCCTAAAAGAGCGGTGAGGACTCCCCTAAGATGCAAAGGGAAGCGAAGAACACCCCAAAAGTGAGTGAGGACTGCAGAGAACAAGATTGAGGCTGTTCAGTCGACAGCGCGTTGTGCAATCGAGCTTACACCTTGATTTTTGCAGAGGGTTCTGTGGGATGCTCGGCGAGCCCAGCAGTCTGCTTCCCATCTTCTGGGAGAGGAGCAGAAGGCAAAACCCTCCTTCCCAGCAGGAACTGACAGAGAGGGAGCAGTGCCACCTACTGCAGCAGCAGCACCTGGCTCGCTCAGAACAAGCTAAAATAGCAACTTCTTGTTTTGTGGTTGGGAATGTAAAGAAAAGGGGGGAAAAAAAAGGGGAGGAGGGAGGGAGCAACCTAAAAAAAGGAATTTGCTGAATGGTGTTTTGTGCTGGCGTCGCGTTTATAAATAGCCGAAGTGACACTCCTCTCTGCAGGATGAGCTTCTGAATATTTCTGATCAGCAAAGAGTTCTAGCTGCAAATAACAATAAGTGGGGAAATGTGTATAAATAAAAGGCATTAAAAACCTTTTCTGTGTGGGATCAGCATCACATCTTGAAGCCCACATCAAAGGGACTCAATTAGCAGACGCGTTTTCTAATTACATGTTCTAATTTTCGACAAATCTGGGTTTCTAATGAAGCTCTGATTAATGATCCAGATGGTAAGGACCAGACCCGACATTCCGCAGCATGCAGAAGCGTGCTGGAAGTGCCAAGAAGACCACCTGATGCTTAAGAACCGGCGTCATCTCATTTGCCCAGGCACCTTTCTTCTTTCCAATCCCTCCCAAATTGCCCCACGCAGGTGCAGATGATGGCACTGTAGAATGGAACAGCAACAAAACCACACCGCTGACCACTCATGCCATCCGTATTTTCCCTTTGCCATCTTGATTTGGGCATGCAAACGGCACTTTTTTGCAGCATAGCCCACAGGTGGTCTCAGAGGCATTGTTTTTCATTACAGAAAAGGTTCCCTGTCAACCTCCCTTGGGAGTTAGTTGGCATTTCCAGCATTAATCATTAATCCAGCATTAATATGCACAGCGCTGCAGGGTTCCTCTCAGCATAAGGAGCTCAGATCTTCCCTGGGACCCCCCAGCCCCAGCAACCTCCAGGAAGGAGGAGGGCATAGAAGTAGCCAAACCTGCACTGTGGCCACGGATCTGCACTTCCAGCCAGAGCTGTCACATGTCCTACAAAGATGGGCTTGTAGGAAACCCCTTCTGCCATGCACGGGCAGGAAAGCCTGGGTCATCCAGCCGTAAGCAGCTCTTGGCTGACAGATGCCATCTCTCTCCCTCACTGCAATACAAATACCTGATGGATGCAATTGCTGTGGCACCTCTCTGCATGTCAGCCCGGAGAGACAAGACACAACACAGGAGAAGAAAAGGCACAGAAAACTCAGCCCATTCCTGAATGCATGGGACAACGGCAAGGAAAACTATTCTCCTTCCACCCTAATGGAAAGGAAATCTTCTTCTTTTCTGTGGGTTTTATTTTTCTTTCCTTTAAGGCACTGTTATGGTACGGATTGGACCTTGCTCCACTCTCCATGGCTGGATAGCTGCATGCTATCTTGGATCTATCTCTTGAAGGTAGCTTTCAAATCCACAAAACTTGTGCTCCACCTGCACCTGGTCCACAGCCAGCACCCCTTGAACTCCCCAGAGGCATCAGTATTACAGCTGCGTAGGCTTTCTGATGCTCTCCAGACCTGCAAGAAAACCCACAAGGAAAGGATGCAAGAACAGAAGAGCTGTATTTTTCTTTACAGATAAGTCCAACAGATCTGGATTGAGGCAAGAATGAAAAGTAAGACACTTACCCTAACATCCTAACCACTCCAAGATCCCTTTTGACTTTCGCAACTCTCTTTTAACAACATGGTCTTAAAAAGCACAGGAATCTGGAAACAGCTACAACAGAATTGAGCTGGAAGTGAGAAATACCAGAGCAGACCTTTGGCTGTTGAATTGTATTCTCTCATACTGCTGCAGCCCCATGTATAAATAGACAGCCTGCTCTGAAAGAACATGTCTAACAATGCTGCTAACATTGTCTAACAGCTCCAAGGGAAATTTCTCTCTGGCATGAGATGTAGTTGAACTAAACTTCTAAAAAAAAAAGAAAAGTCAGCATAGGTTTCATTTTAAATTTAAGCATCAAGTCTAACACGGTCAGCAGGACTCCCATCCTATCCTTTTTCATTTCCCTCTATACAGGACAGATTCCTGAGGGCGATAGATCAGGCTGTGCTTGATTCTTTCTACAGTCTATAAAGGGCTCAGGCAGTGTACTTCACTTCTGGAAGGCTGCAGCTAAGTAGGATGAAGTGCTTGCTGCATTCAGCATCACAAAATACAGGTCAAGTAAAAAGAGCCTGCAAATGTTTTCAAGTATCGTCATTTCGAAACAAATCCTGTGACTTCCTAGAATCTTGGCTTAACTTTTGCAAGCTGAATGGCATTTATATGCCTGTGCCAGCAAGGTGTTTCCCTTGACCTTGCAATTGTTACTATAATCTGAACTCAGCTCAGTGAACCAGTGCCACAGCTTGCACTGCCAGTGGGAATGAAGCTTCAGCCTCCTCAGAAAATGAAGAAATTATTGAATGACCACTAGTTGGAAATACTACAAACCCTTGGTGGATTAAAGAAGATTAATGCAGAAAGAAGAGATTGAGCATTCGCTGGCATTAATACACAGGCTGAGATCTCTAAGTAGCTGAGCTGCCCGCTCTTAGACATGGTGTGGTAACTTTGAAAAGTGATGTTGATTTGTTTATTTTATGGATCACAATGACAATCTGAAGGAAAAATGCTCCAGTACAGGATAGGAGATGCTGGGTGGCTGGATGCCTGCCATGCTCCTGCCTGCCTTGGGTGACTGTGTTCGGTCCAAAGCCTCTTCCCTGGTGTGGACATGGCAGAGAGCAGCAGGCAGGGCTCAGGCTGTGCAACAGAGTCTCTCTTCATTGCTTTTAGCACTAGAAAGGCAAAACTGCTGGGACAACCCCTGACCAGCCCCTGACCACAGCATGGACCACAGGGTGGGAAGGCACAAATGAAACATGCAGCACGTGGACATCATCCTGCTCTCCTTCCAACCCTCCAGATGGGACCTGCAGACTGGCCACAGCCCAGGCTGAGTGATTAAGTGCCACTGACAATAGAAGCTCCATGTACAGTATTGAACTTTATTTATTATCTTAATTGGTTTTTATGCTAAGATGGAGTCATTGCTGGGAAATGCATCTCAAGGCGTCTCAAAACCTGCTACCTCACATTATTCTCAAATAAAAGGAGAAAATGCACCTTGCCATGATTTCCAGGCAGCATTAGAGATGCTGAGAGGTGGGAGCAGAAGCTGAAATGAGCACAAGGCAGGACGAGAGGAGAATATAGGAAGGAGGGGAAGGTCAGACGCTGGGTGTGGGCACCTGTGTCCCCAGTATTTCAGAGTGCAGGGCCAACCCCAAGCTTCAGTTGGTGCCAACTGCTGTGCATCATTCCATCTTTCAGAGCCGGGCTGAGAACACAAACTCCTTTTCCAGCTGCTGACAGGGCTGGGATTTAAACACAGGGAATTAGATTTGAAAAGCTCCGTATCTCATTAATAATCTGTCGAGCCATTAAGTGCACTCAATAAAGATTTTACCACCATTTTTTTGCCATTGCAGGAGCAAATTACATGACCATCCTCCCAGCCTTGGGGTAATGGTACAAGCGGCTTTCCCTGCGGTCAGCTGAGGAAACAGCCAGGTATCCCACGCCAGGGGCATCGTTTAAAAAACAATTACTGCAGAGCAGATGAGAAACACTTTTTATCTTTGGCCTTGATTGCATTTCAAAACTGATACCTTCTTCCTCCCATCGTTTCATTTACATATCAAAATAATTGCCTCTGCAATTCAGCAGATCGCTGCAGCGCTGCCTGCCAAGAGCTGGGCAGAGCTGGGCACATCACAGCTCACCATGGGGTACAGAAACACTTCAGCACAGCCCAACCTGAAGAAATGTCCTCACAAAGAAGCTGATAAAAGGCAAATGTCATGCCTACAGTGACATGAAACCCCCTCAAGTTCTTTTCTTTTTATCAGCTCAGATAAATACTAGAAACCTCCCGTGTTATTTGTGTTTTGTGCAAAAACAGAAAATGCAGGAGGGCTTGGAGAGAAAGGTGATGGAAGAAGGACGAAAAATGTGGGAGAGCAGAGAGAGATGGAGACATTTTGTTGGACAGATTACCAAAACTTTGTGCTTCTGGATGATGCAGCAAGTTTGCCATAAACAAAAAGAATCACAAAACCCTGAACAATCAACACAACAGCCTGAAACTCCACAAGGATTAACCTTCTTCTGCAATAGTAGGAAGAGAAAATCTTCTTGTCGGGAGTTCTGAAGCCCTTAATAAATCTTCTGTTAAAAAAAAAAAGAAAGAAAGAAAGAAATCATGAGCTACGTCTCATTTGCCCCCAATGATAGCCTGTCTCCTTGAGATCTAATGGGAAACTTAATGACCCCAGAATTTTACTCCTGCACAAAGTGCTCCTGCAGGACCTGGTAAGTGTTCAGAGATGACAGAGCTCAGACAGCCCTGACATGGCTGCAGTAAGGTCAGCCAGGCTGTGGGGCTGTCAGCCCAGCCAGCAGCAGCAGTAACCCCAGCAAGCTGACCTGGGGCTGATCCCATGCAGGGCAGGGATGGGACCCCTGAGCCAGGCTCTGCCAGAGCTGGGCAGCACTGAGCATGGATGCAGGAGATAGATGTATGCAATCTGTGACCCAAAATGCAAGACAAAGTAATAATAGTTTGCATCTTCTAAGGCTGCTAAGAAAGAAGTCCTCTGATTCTACTGACCACCTACGGAGAAATTCGTCACAAATCAACCACTGTAAGCTTTCTTAGGGATGTGGTTAGTGGTCATGGTGGGGGTGGGATGACAACTGGACTTGGTTGAGGTCTTAGAGGTCTCTTCCAACTGTAACAAGTCTGTGAGTCTATGATTTTGAACTTCAGTAGCTAACAGAAGAAATGTTTTATTGTCTCGCTTGCTCAGTAAGGTGCTGCCATGCCCTCTGCGAAATCACAAGAGTCAGGAACAGATCTTGCCCAAACAATATCTCCATCAATGTAAATTCACATAGATAAAATGAATTATTTCCTCTTCTGCAAAGAAAGAAAACTGTAAAGCACCACAGCAGGAGAGCCACAGCCCCACGACAGCCCCCCGTGGAGCAGCACTGCACAGTATGAGCACGTGGGCACTTCCTTCCTCTTCTCCCCGCTGTGCTGCTGTGACTCTGCCACGCACAGAAACAGCCCCAGTGATGGATTCCCTTGGTAGCAGCACAAGCTCTTTTAATAAAACAAAGAAAAGGGAAATAAATCCCTCGGCTCATTTTTAAAACTGCTTCCCCTTCCCTCTACGAGCATCTCTCAGCCCTGCCACGATCCTGTGAGGGTTTTCTCCATTAATGCGTGCCCAGGTTTGGCATCTCTGCACTTCAGCCTAGTGCGAGCACAACTAAAAGCTCCTTGCTGCAGTCCCCAACCCTCCCTGGAGTGGTAGCAAAGATTCTCCACCTTCATCTGAAGGTTTTTCATCTTCCTGACTTAAGACTCTGCACAGATCCATCAGACCCAAAGAGACACCCTGAGTGTGCGCCCTGCACAAACATCAGAGAGCCGAGCAACGCAAACAGAACCTTCTGCTCAGCACCACGGATGCAGGTGGCTGTGAATGCTGTTCATGGGACCAAAGGAAAACGCTCCATGATTTACCTCACAGCAAGCTTTGCAAGGAGATGTGTCAGTGTGCAGCTGCAGAGGACCGTGGTGCGATTTGCTTTTCTATCTTTTCCCTAATTGCTCACTTAAAGGAGGCTGTAAAAGCTGAATGTAGTTTGTTGCATAAGTTGTGAGTTATACCAAAAGCTGGCTGCTTTCAGATCTCCCATTAGTAAAAAGGTCTTCTGGTGAAATCTACGGGGAGTTCTCGGCGACCTGCATTCAGGGTGACTAACAACCAATGCATTGACACACAGGGCATTGCTTCAGAAAGCCACTGGTGTTGGTGGATCCCATTGGGAAAGAGGAGAGCTCCCATTAAGAACAGGACTGTTATTTTTTTCTTGGTCAGCACGGCAACAGCAACAAAAGAGCAGGCGTTAAGTTGCAGAGCTGAGCACAAATAGCCCTTGATAAGACTGAGGTGATAGCTCTCCTTCCAGCTGTCACCCAGCCAAGCCAATTGCCTTTGAAGAACCTGTGTCTACGTATGTTATAATTTGATGGAAAATAATACCATGACCTATTAGAGACGGGAAAGCTGGAGGTCTCACAGGTCACCAAATAAATGTGAGGTAGCGCTATGGATATAATCATTTAAGACCTGAAAGTGAAAGTAATGGATGAACACTGGATTTCAATTATCCTTAGATAATTCAAATTACTTTAAATAGATAGCTGACCTACTAAAACCTGCCCACTCCCTAGTCCTGCGTTTGCTGGCCAATTCAGATAATGACTATTTGATCCTCTTCTTTTTTTCTTTTTACATGGAACGGTGAATTCGCGAATAGCCGTGAAGGGTTTCTTTTTGAGTCACCCACTGTTCAACATCTCCCCACGTTAAATACAGTTGTTACAGCACTGACATTTGCAACTTGAAAAGTTAAAGTTGTATTGGTGGCATTTCTCCGGGAGCAAGCAGGCTCATTTACAGCATGGGATGAGGGGAACAGCTGGGTGCTTCGCTTCAGGACTAACTTGTGTACTCATTTTCCATCACCTCGCTGGCTAGTTTAAAATTAACCTTGTGCAGCCTCAGAGAAGGAAGAAAAGGTTTAATTGCATGACTAATGAACGCTAGGGATACAGCCAGGATCTGCACACCTGCTGTGTTACATACCATTTCTGGAGTTTAGTGTAATTATTGCGTTATTGCTATCATTTGTATTATGTTAAGATACAGGAGCTCTCCTCCTGTACCAAAATCCTGCTGTGCCAGGCAGGACAGCGATGTACAACAAAACAATCACCTGCAACCAAAAGGCAGAGGGTGGCTTTGCTGTGCCCATGTTTCCTGGCTTGAGCCCACTTCTCCCCTCCAGCAAACCTGGCTCCTGCAGTGAGTGCAAGCACAGGGCTGAGGCTGTGCCTGATTGGGAGCAGCGGAGCTCACGTGGGGGTTGCAGTGGACAACCTGGAAGGAATGTCGTTCTCAGTGTTAGAGCACCAAATAATGTGCATGCCTGTGCTGCCAAACCACGTATTCAAGAAACAAAGTGGACAAAATGATGGAATGGTAGATAAAGAAAGCATTCCCAGCTAGGTAGGACACCAAATTTCAGGTATCTGGATGCGCAACCAGAAGCTTCCATGTGGGTTAGGAGCAGTCCATGGCTTAGGAGCACTCCATATGCGCTGGTGAGGATCACTCAGGCTACAATTTGCATTCTGAAACCTTTCAGCCAGGCAATGCATTCCCAGGGCTGGCAGGTAGCACACTTGTGTGCTGGAGCATCCTACTTGCACGACGGGGTGGAATATTTTGGAAGGGGAAGATGGGATGCACCTGCTGAAGACTCTTCCAGCTACGTTCCAGCTACATCTGCTGCACAGGTAAACGTCCCAATAATTTGCTAACAGACAATTGATTCGAGCAGTTTACAGAGTCAAGGGAGATGTATGGAGACAAGATGCGACTTCGCTGACTTCATTTATCGCTCCTAATTGCTAAGCAAATGACGAGTGGAAAAACACTCGCTGCCTCCTGTGAGCAACTGGTTCCTAAAGTTACACAAGATTTAATTTGCTGCGGGAAGGAGGGACGGTGAGGAGTGAGGACCCAACTTTAAGGAAACTTCGAGGCTGGAACATTATTACAGTCTATTGTCAATGCTGAAAATGCATCACTAAAGCTGACAGCTAGAGCGAGGTTTGGACAAGGCATGTCAGTTTTCTGCAAGACCATAAAAAAGGCTTCTCAGAGTGAAATCAATTCTTTTAAAAATACCAAAAGTCCCCACATTTTGCAGCACATATTAAGATGTGGATTAATATAATTGCATTGCTACTAATCTCAATGCTTGCATGCTTAATCAGACAGCTGACAAGCTTTTCAATTAGAGACATTACATTAAGTTGCTGGAGCCTCAGATTTTTTATCCTTGGTTCTGGCATTTGAATGGGGACTTTGCAGGGCGCTGGATTTCAGGCTGGTACCCAAGGACATGAGCACCCCTGCAAGTCAGCTATGGGGCATGAGCCCACTCAGCTCTCAGTGGCCAAATCCAAAGCACATCACCCTTTGATGCAGGATGCATGCTTTAATTGACCACTTCTAATTATGCTACGAATGGTCCTAAACTTACAATAAATAACATAAAAACCAAACCAGAAGTGCAGGCTCTCAGCTGCTGTATCTGTGAACATCTGGTGCCCTTTGCAAGATGATTAACGGTACCATTTTCTCCTGAATTTTCAGCCCCTTACTAAATACAGGACCTTCCAGGCTGGTATTGGTTAATATTAATAGGGGAATTTTGTGTTAATTGACTAAGAGAAAGATGAATGAAATCAGCCTTGTAAGAGAGAAAATGATCCTCAATGCTTCCACTGGGGATATCTTCTACATGCCTGCATCCATTAAGTTCTGTATAATTTTATTTAGCAACTCAACCTAGGAAACATTAAGCCCATTGACTTTGCAAATAACTCCTGAATTCACCTGAAAACCTGCCTGGATTTTTCACATGCATTCTGCAGTACTCGTACTGTTGCAATTCCTGGTAATTTAACAGCAATTTCTTTTCCCTTTGCATCCCACGCCTCAGAAGCAGCAGCTTCCAATGCCATGGCACAGTGACACTGTGCAGTAACAGATGACAAGGAGCAGGAGGAGGGGCACAGCAGAGGACTCAGATTTGAGGTGTTTGATCCCAGCCCCCCCAGCTTCTCGCTGTGCTGATTCCAGCTCCCCATACTCCTTGCTTACCAGAAGCTGATGGAGCTGTCCTGAGAGGGAGGGGATGAATCCCAGCTGGAAACATTTTATTAATTTGGGATGGTCTTTCAAAAGCTCACCGTTCACTTGGTATTTTCACAGGGCAATTAAATGGGAGGAAACATGAATCCTTCACAGCTCACTGAACCATCTCGTCAGAGCCATCAGGGCACACATCCTTCTTGCTGCCCCATTCTGCCATGCTAAAGAGGTATTTAATGGCCATTTTACATTTCAGATGGAGATGTCTCAAACAGAACTGGTTGCTTCCTTTTGCCAGACTGCATCGGTTGCACCCTCTCCATAATAAAGCACCTTCAAGGTGAATTTATTTAAGAATATTTAAACCACAGCAAAAGCAGCAAACCCTGCAAGAAACAGCTTCTACATCTCTCATTGCAATTTGTGCTTGGGAAAGTTTCTGATTTTTTTCTTTGGGGGGGGGGGGGGGGGGGG
>NW_024962294.1:2186913-2401609 GCF_019238085.1 Lagopus leucura | reverse complement strand
TGGAACCTGCAAAGTGGCAAAGCTTTTCCTAAAGATCATCTGTGCATGTTCTCAAACCACATCTCTCCCACCCAAAGAAACTTGGAGGAGCAGCTCCGTTCTGGTGGAAGTTGCACTCCAGGTGAAAGCTGCTGCTCTGCTGGCTCAGATCTGTGTGTGATCAACAAAATAAACTGAGTCCCTGACAACAATCTAACCTTACTTCCAGCCACCCAAGCGGTTTGTCTTTCACAGAATAATGTTCCTTCCCCAGAAAAGCAAGTTTATTTTGGCTGCCCTATCAAACTGCTGCCCCTGATGCTAGTGCTGAGCTTCTCAGGAACTTCCCAGCTGGAACACTGCTGCTCAGACAGATTGGATCGGAGAAGTGGGAAGACAAAGAGCCTGCATGCAGTATAGTTTGGTTGCGGTTGGACTTGATGATCTTTAAGGTCTTTTCCAACCTGAGCAATTCTGTGATTCTATGCTCTGGCTGTTAAGGGTAAAGACAGAGACAGGGAGAGAAGGAGAGAAGCTCTCCCAGGTGGCAACAGCAGTAGGATGAGAGGTGGTGGCCTTAGGTCATTCCAGATGAGGTTCAGGTTGGATATAAGGAAACATTCATTTGCAGATGATGCAGTGGCACAGCTGCTCGGGGAGTGGTGGAGTCACCATCCCTGGAGGTGCTCAGTGACCATGGAGATGTGGCACTGAGAGACATGGTTATGGGCACGGTGGGATGGGTTGCTGTCCAACTTGGTGATCCCAGAGGTCTTTTCCAACCTCAATCATTCTGTGATTTGGTGAAACACAAGAGAGGTACAGGCAGAGCACATCGCCATACCACCTGGTTTCTGTGGAAGACACAGATAAGAGGAGGTGGCTCCTTGCTCCACAGAGGCACAGCCCTTTGCCCACTCTTCTGATGTATTTATTTCCCCCCTCCAGCCAGTGATATGTTTTCCACTCCGCCAGCGACGTGTCTGCTTTATGGCGAGTAAGATGACGGGACAGAGGGATGAGGCGTTAATAGGAAGGAGACAGGAGCAAGAGACTGAGCAAGATGCAGAAATGACTTGAAAACCTAAGGGGAGGGAAGCCAGCGAGAGAAATTTCTGTCTGTTCAACACGATCGATGCCTGCTGACATCAATCACGGCGAGCTGGGTGCACTGATGGATGTTTCCTCCCTGTCTGCAGTGAAGACAAATGGGTGCAGGCAGGGAACGCCCCGGCCACTGCGTGGAACCCGAGGGAAAGCAATCCAGGCTGGGGAAAGCACAGCACAGCCACTCTCAGGTGGCCCAGAGGACTGAGACGTCATTTATTAGATACTTTCTTAATTAATTTTTTGAAACTAATACAGATCATTGCTGGAAGAAGATGATTTGTCAAAAGTGGTCCCTTTTGCGGGAACAAAGCGGCTGCAGAGAAATCTCCTGTGGGTTCCTGAGCTCCGGGAAGGGCTCTGATGGAAACAGCAAGGATCCAGGCTTCTGCAGAGCCCCATCCTGCCATGACCCCCAGCCCCACAGGAGTAACAGGCTGAAAACCTCTTTTTTTTTCCATGAGAACTCCCATAGCAAAAGCACAAAGTGTATCCGGGAACAAAGCATCTAAATCTGACTGATCAGCCACGTGCCATTTTGTATTGAAAAACACATTACCATCAATTCAAACTAAAAGAGGGGAAATTTAGACTAGACATAAGGACAAGGTTTTTCATGATAGGAATGATGTGTCCTCAGCACGGGTTGCAGAGAGGAGGTGGGTGCCCCATCCCTGGAGACACCCTGCATCAGGCTGGACCAGGCTCTGAGCACCTGACTGAACTGCAGAAGCCCCTGAGCACTGCAGAGAAGTTGGACCAGATGGCTGTTAAGTGTCCCTTCAAACTCAAACCATTCTGTGTTTCTGTGATTCAGTGATCAAGTGCAAGTGAACGCTTCTGCCTGCTTATGCAGAATAAATACACAAAACAAGAACATTCTCACGTCAAAAAGCATTAAAAAAGCTCCAGAGCCCTTGGTTTTCTTTGTTTTGTGCAACACAAGAAAAGGCTCTCCTTCCCTCCTTCCTTCATCCACAACCTTTGATTTGTCTGAGTTTACAGTGACAGCTGGGAATCCCCCCAGAGGTGTCTGTACATCAGAGGAACCAGGACCTGGATTTAGAGACATTTCTCTTGCTTCGTGGCTGCTGTGGGATCCTGGTCCAAATCCTTTCTTCCAGGCCATGTGTTCTCAGTACAGCAGTTCCAGAGACTCAAATGTTGCAGTTTCTCTATGCTGGGAGAGCACAGAGCTGAGAACAGGTCCTGTAGTCCTGGCCAGACTGAGGGCTTGGGCAAATCCTGCCTTTAGCAGTGAGGTGCCCCCTTAAGCAGTTTCTCTGTTCAGATTTAAAGCCTTCAATGACTTCTTGAAGGTGAATTTCTAACCTTCCCTGTTTAAAGGAAAATACCAACCCATCTTCTCAAAGACAAACGGCTGCAATAGGATGGAGGTGCCTGCTGTGAGCCCAGGTGTGCTGTGAAGGATGCCAGTTCAGGCTCTGGTGCCTGATCTGGTACAAACCTCTCTGTGGCTCTAATGCAGCCCGATGCCATGCTGCCCCAGGGCTGACACCTCTCAGAAGGGCTTCAAGGCTCAGTTCCTGGCAGCAGACAAGAAGAAGGATGTCATGGGAGTTGGCTAAACATGAGAATGATGGAGGCTGGGTAATAACTCAGATCTCACACGAGGTAATGTCTAGACTTCAAATCAATGGCTGCAAAGAGAAATACAGAAGGGTGCAGTGAAGGCAGCAAGCTGCAGATAACTCCTCTCCATCACAGTGCATCGCCCAGCCAGACATCCCCAGGCCTCCACAACCACATCACTGCTGCAGGGCCCACCCAAGGATGGCTGACATTTAAACATTCTCTCTCAGACAAAAATTGCCCGTTCCTCCCCAGAACAAACCTGCAATTTTTTCAGAGCTGAGGCCACAAAGTTCAGGTGTTTCAATTCAGAAGCGAGGACAAAATTGTTTACTCTGCGCTGGAGAAGCAGGGCACAGCAGAAGCAGCTCTGATGACATCCTGCCCCTTCTGCAACAGAGGTTATAACTTGTTTTTAATCACTGTTTGCTCTCTTTTATTTCTTGTTTCATTTTCAGCTGCTCAAGGCAAGAGCTAAAGTCAATTTACTGTACATATAGATTACCTGCTGCTTCAGGGTAACTGATGGGAAAGGTCTCGGGCTGTCATGAAAGGAGATGGCAAAGAGGATCAGCAGCTACAGCAGCTTGATCCAGGTCAGAGTGCACACATGGTGCTGGCTGTGACACCTCTGCCACGTGCAAGGCCCACAGAGAACACTGTATGAGGTTTCCTGTGTGTCCTGGCAAACCCTGGGACTCAGCACTCCTCACATGAGCAATGCCTGGCTCCCTGCAGCTTCGAGCCAGATAAGTCAGAGGTTGGTTTTGAACCTCCCACACCTGAAGGCACAATCCTGCCTTGTGAGTTCAGTTGGGATGAGCCCCCACATTTCTCCAGTGGTTCCACATTCATCCAAAGAATTCCTCACCTTTGCATTTCCTCGGGGCAGCAACCACAATTACAAGCATTCAACCCATCCCCAGCTAACAACACAAAACTCTGGACAAAGCACTGTAGCAACCTTGATCCTAGATCCTAATTACTCCCATCCAACATCCAATTTGGGAGAGGCACAGAGGCCAGAATGATGGTTTGAATCCATGTGAGAATCAGGCACACCAGCATCCCATCCATGCAAAGCATCAAGGGGATGGGAGGAGGACGAAGCAGCACCTCGCTCAGTTCCTAATGCTCCAGCTTAATCCCCCTGCTCCTCCTGCCTTTCCCTGCATTGGCAAATTGTGCACAGCCCTCGCTCCTCGCCTCCTCCCTGCTGCCACTGCTGCCAGCTGCGAGAGCGGCACCGGTTTGTGAGATGCTGCAGTGCCATCTTCAGACAGGAGGGCAGCAACCACAACCGTGGGATGTTTTGTCGCACAAATAGGAGGAGGAGGGGAAATAAAATAAAATAAAATAAAATAAAATAAAATAAAATAAAATAAACAATGAAAATCTGCCCACGTCCAGATCTGTGCAGAGGGAATGTGTGTCCGGAGGCTGGGAAAACATTTGCAGTTGGCATCACAGGAATGAAGCGGCGCTGCTCCTGCCATCTCCTGATCCCAAAGACACAGCAGAGAACAAGAGCTGAAGCTCTGCGTGGCCCTGGAAGGCTAAAGCACAGAGATGATTCAACTGCATTAAACAGTGCAGGGGTTCCAAAAGAAGGAATTCTCTCTCTCCCCTCTGATTCAGCATGCTCAGGTGGACTATTGCAATGCACATCATAACACTTTCCTCCTCTTGCACCCTCACAGCAAGCTGCAGGATATCATTTTATCCCATCTGCAGCAGCAAAACAACTGGGCTGGAGACTTCACTTCCCAACCATGCATCACAGCCCCCCTCCCCATCACCCTGTGCCAGCCCCTGCCACCTTCTAACCTGAGCTTCAACATTTTGGGGGGGAAATCAGTGAAGTGATGGAGCAGAAAAGTGTCAGAGAAAGGGGGGTGGGGTGGGCTCAGGTCTGCACCCCTTCTTTTTAACTCAGTGCTACATCAGTAACCACCAACAGCATCGGTGGATGGAGCCCACTGGTAAATGATGCATGTGGCTTTGCAGAGCACTAACCGGGTGGGGGTTGGTGCTAAGAGATTTTCAGACTCTGAAAGCCAGGGCCCTTAACACTTTTTTCTTTTTTTTCTCCCAGCACTCGTTATTTGGGCCAATTTTTGGTAATTTCAGTAATTTTGGCCTGCTTACAGACATCGCTGCTGCTGCAAAGCAATTCTGAGCCCAGGAGACTGCAGCACTACGGAGCTTTAGGGAAGGAAAGCAAACGGCCCCAGGATTTCCCTGGATGCTGCCTTATCCCCATGGGCTCTGACCCTCCTGAGCTGCAAAACACATCTGAAGGAGGGGATTGGGTGAGCTCAGGAGCGGATTTCTGCAGCAGCTCCATGGAGCTGAGAGCTTTTCTAGCAGCACAAACACTGGATCCTCTCAGAAAGGTATTCACCTCACCTGAATTTGGGTGGTTTGAAGTTTAATTTTTCAGATTGAGCTAGTTATCACACTTCTCTCTGTAGTTAATGGAGAGAAATAAGAGCTGCTAGAGGGCAATTCCTCTGACCCGTTGTTAACACTTGTCTCAGCATGAGAGAAATAGCCCTCTGGAGAGGCTGCCTTCTGCACTGACTGTAAAAAGACAAGGATGAGCAGCTCAAGCTCTCAAGCCCAATTTTTTGACAAATCCCATATGAAATGCATGGTAACTGCCCAGCCAGCAGCACCCCATGCTCATCGATTCCCAGGGCTGCAGGGAGCTGGAACCAGAAGAGCTGCACACAACCAAAACCTTTCACCAGCTTAAAGACCTGCACTTGTCCTTCGAAAGCTTCATGCTGAATAGTTACTATTATCTTTCACATAGACTTCACTTGATTTGATTCCCTGAAGTCTGGGGAGCACTGGGGGAACAGAAGAAGGGTTACAGCTGTGTGCTCATCCCCACTGCTCCTGGGTGAGGTGAGGAGCTGTGTGGCAGCCCCAGCCCCTGTTCCCACCAGTGGCCCCAACCCAAGGGATGCGCAGAGAAGGACAGCCCCTACTCCTGCTCTGGTGCCTTAATAAACCTCAAGGAACTGCTCCAGGCTATCACAGATGCATGAATTTTAGCGTGCTGCTTTGTTGCAACAGACATCAAACTGCCCCAGCATCAGCAAGTGAGCAATGAGGCAGCATTCTCAGATCCCAGACTGAAAAACAGTTCATCTCCAAAACCCAGTTTCATTCTGCCACCATGGCAACTTTTAACAGCCTTAATTGCTTCTTATTTTAACACACAAGGAATAAAACCTCTGTGATCTTCTACTACTTTATTGTTATCGAAACTCATTAAAACAAAAATTAAATGCAGCAAGCACAACTGTGTGTGTGTGTGTGTGTGAGTTTCAGCTTTTGCTACACCTGTAAATCCTGTAACATAGATCTTTGCCACTCCTCCTCCAGCAACTGTCACAAGGTTGTAAGGAACACATGAACATTTGCTTGCTCATGGCTCTGCCCCCTCCAGGATCTCTCATTACAGGAATCTACATCTCCTTCCAGACTGCATGCAAGCCAGCAAGCAGCAGCCAACACTGTCCTCTGATGTTTCTCTCTGTGTGCACAAAAATTAGCACATTAGGCTGGAAATTCAACTGCAGAGAATTGCTCTAAGGTCTGCATGCACACCCACAGCTGTGCAGTTCCACAGCACAGATTTATCCCTGATTTTGTCGTGCTTATCGTGGTGTTGCCGCTAACAGACAGCAGCCAAATCTTTGCAACTTGCAGTGGAGTTGCAACCTAAAAGGCCAAACAGGTGAGGTTGCACTGGAGCCCTTTCCAGAACTATGAGGAAAATCATCTGTATCCCATCCCAGCACAGACCTTGGCATGTGCAGCTCAGGCCCTGGAAGCTCGCAGGATGTGCAGTGAGATGCAGCACCTCTCTGTGGGTTGGGACCACAACCATCACCCAGCACAGCGAGTCCCAAAGGCCATCACAGCCCTCCAGCACCCCCAGCCACGGCACAGCAGCTCCCAGCAGCCCCACCTCGCCTCCCTTCCCGCAACAGCAGCTCACTTCTGAATCTTGGCAGAGTGCTTGCCTCTTCCCCAGGAACCTTGAGCAGTAAAGCCAGTGACCTCCCTGCTGCAAACTCACCTCCATGAATGACAATAAAACATACAATATTTTGCAATCTGCTTCCTATTCATTAGGATTTGCTGAATCTAATAAAACTGCCACTGGACCAGCCACTCTTGTAGCTCACAACTCATGCTGAAAAATATAATTATATTGCAGTGAGGTTTGTAAACAACCCGAGCCTTGTTTATTATGAGCCTCTCTTTAAAATCCAATCAGATTAATTTTACATGCAACTTAAACTGCTGCTGCTGCTAATTTTAGGTAATGTGCTTGATAAATTTCTCTTCTGTGGCTGGGTGGAAAAAGCCATACAGCAGCAGGATTCAGCTGGGGCTGCTGTCTGAGCATTGTGCAGCTGGGTCTGCACCTTAACCACACAGCTTTGCTTCTCTGCTCCCCAGAAGCTCAAGCCTTCTGCTATTCTCTTTGCTTCCCAGAAAGGATGGCTTTGCACACCAATAAGATTCTCCTCGATTGGAAACTTGGTTCAATTTGCACCCCGCCACAAGTTTGCTGCTGCCTTTGCAGCAGCGTGTGGGAAATGCTGGGCTGATTCAAGCCTGACATTTCTGCACCTGGAAATGACATCTGATTCTGGCCCCCTCCCCTTCGTTCAGACCCAATTCGGAGGATGCAAAAGCAATTGCAGTAAGCAAAGAGAAGGTGGGTGCTGAATACCTAAGCAGGTTTGTATTTATCCTTAAGCATAAGGCTTTTTATTTTGAAAAAAAAAAGTGAAAAGGGGAAAAAAGGAAGATTAAGTGAATTTAGCAAGAAGTTGGTCAATCCTTTAATACCAAGAGGTCAGAGCCATCCCACATGGATAATCAGTTTGCTTTCAATTTCTCCTTGGTGGGTTGCCGGTTGGAAAATCTCATTTCAAGACACAAAGAGTCAGGTCAGGGAAGTCACAGCTCCTAATTATGTGAAATGAAGTGGGACATAGTGGATTTGAAGCAATCTTGGCTGTGGGTATCTGTGGGAAAGTTTTCCAAAGTTGCCTTTAAGTGGGGATCAGATGGTATCTAACCTCAGGGCGGCTGTGAGATGGAACAAGGGGCAAAACCTGGGAGCTGGAAAAATCCTCCAACCTCCAGCACACGTAGGTTAGGGACCTCTAAATGCTCAGCAAACACCGCTGTACTCCTCAAGAGTACAACGAGAAACAACCTTAGAATCAAACACGTTGAAAAAAAGTGATATTCTGCACTTAGACAATCAAGAGCACATTCATACAGCTATCTGTACATATACAAACTTTTCCTCCGTGGCTGCTTAGGCCAGAAATGCTATCACTTGCTTCTTGTAATAAGATATTTTGTATACCAAAAATCAAGAAAAGGCCCTAAAAAGATTTCAAACAAAGCTCACAACACCATAAACAGATTTAAAACTAACATTTATCCAACTTGCATCCAATTTTTTTTCCTTCAGAGATGGTAACCTAGATAAGGGAAGTATTCACCAACAATGTACAGGCAAGCTTTTAAGCACCTTAAAATTTTAATTGAATTAAAGGTGTGAATTTGCAGTGGCTACTCAGAATTGCATTAAGGTCCCTCATATGCACTTTCCACTCAGAAATAGAACAGCACTGATTTGATTTAGTTTAATTGATGCTGGATGCAAAGTAAGGCACGCTGACTTAGACCACTCTGAAGAGCAGAGTTCCCATGCTGGGATTTAATGCAATCTAACCTGATCCAGAGCAGGCAATTCAGGCCATACATATTTGCCTGGAGCATGGATGCCAAAGTCTGGACGCAGTTGCATCCAAACATGTCACTCAAACTCCTGAGAACTTAAATTTCTCAGCTGAAAAAGTTACCTTTGCTGAGCCCTGTATTTTGAATGGGCTCCATCCTGCTGTCAGATCCTGTCTGATGTTCCCTCAGACCCCTCAATCTCTGCCATTTCTGTTTCTCACTCTCCTCCCCGCATCTCAGCTGCAATTCTCTGTTGCATTTCCCTGGCTCGTTTTCTCTGGCTCGTGTCACACTGCTGTCCTGCCTCTGCCTGAGCAAGCCTCACCTGAATGCAGCAGTTTGCAGTGAGATTGTCCTGCACTCTGTAATAAAGAGTAAGTGGATTAACCATGCTGCAGCAGTGCTCTGCAACAATGAATCTTGCATGGAATTACACTGCTTCGTGCCCCAGGTTCATGCTGTGCCTCATCACTGTTCATCTTCAACCCCTCCAGGCTGGGCAGCATGCAGGGTGATGGGAGGGCAGGGGAATGGAGCAGTGCTTTTTAATCTTAATAAGGAACATTGCAAGGTTTGTCTTTAATGGGTTTACGGGAGATGCTTTGAGGTCAGCAGTGGTTGCAAGTCCTTTCACAGCTAGGATAAAACAGAATGAAAGTGCAACGTGTGTGTGCACACATTCACCACAGCCATCAAGTGCTGAGACACAGCAGTGTAAGCCAAGCATTACATCCTAACTGCTGTAGCATTGATAGCAAAGGATGAAAAGAAGCTACAAACTCCAGAACCAGGAAAAAAATGGGTACCACTTTGCTGTCACCACGATCTAGAAGCTGCCACGTGTCCAGCACAGCAGCCAGCACTGCACACACAGCAAGGGCTGACTGAACCAGGGAACACCTGGGGAGCAAAAGCCATGCAAAGAGGAGCCCTGTGCCTTTGGCAGCAGCTCAGACACAGAACAGCCAGGGAGATAAACGATGGGCTTAACTAAAAGCTTCACTCTTTTTCTTTTGTTTTGACTTTTTTTTACCCTACTTGTTACAGCAGCAAAGCATTGTAAAGTTGCGTTTAAATTAAAACAATCCTCCAGCCTGGGGAACAGGAGCACAACAGGGCCATTCATTTCCAAGAGAAAAAGGGGGCAGGAAATCCAGCTAAGATTTATGCAGTTATTCCTCTGCAATTATCCAGTTGAGAGCAAAAGCCCACGGGTCAGCAGTACCTCATTCATTACAACACCCTGCTATAGCTTCCCTTCTTAATCCTGGTTTCCATTTTTGAGGCCCCAGGATGGGACAGCAGTGAGCTGCACTCATCTCCCTTAAAAAACACCACCAGTTCTTCTGACATCAGGAGAGCAACAGCACAGAGGTATTAATCTCAACAAGGTAATAACCGTTTCCCACACCCTAGGAATAACAGGGTAGGAATAACAGCAAGAGTGCAGGAAGAAATTACCTGAGATATCTCCAGCAGCTTTCTGAAGGCACTGGTTGGACTGGGTGCCCTCTGGACGTCCTCAGCCTAACACAGCCCTCATAACAAACGATACTGATTAGCTTTGACATGCACAGCCTGGGACAAAAGAGGTACATGAGGAACCGAGCTTTACGACCAAGGTTTTCTGGTTAATTAAAAGATCCTCCTCTTAAATTACTGCCACTTAGCCCGGGTGCACAGCACTACCTTGCACCAGCTGAGGACACAGCCCTGAGCAGATTTAGCAAATGACAGTGATTTAGGCCCTAGGCAGCTTCTTCCAAGAAAGGGAAGATTTATTTATCAGGAAGTCAGAGCTGGTGCCCTTGTGCCTGCAGCAGGACTCCCATGGGCACACTGTGACTGGCAGCTCCCATCGATGCGTGAATGGGATTTTTCTTACATTTTTTATAAATTTCCCATTGCAATCAGCAGTTATTTTTCCCAGAGGCTGCAGGGAACCAAAGGAGAGCAGCAGTGCTAAACCTCATGGACTGAGGGACCGTGCTGACCGCAAAGTCAGCTCAGGTTGGTGCAGTACTGATTTCATTGAGCTTCACACCAGAAACCACAGCAAATCAATATTTTTAGTGTTCTTCCATCTGGAGATTAAGCTTAAGAACTTGTTCCTAAAGTCATTAATCACACTGTAAAATAAAAAAGCTACACGTTCTTCTGAGTTTTGAAGATGTAGTTCCAAGCCCTTTAATGGAAGCCACTGAAATGCCTCCGCTGCAACCCGCAGCTTCTACCTTCACATTGACTCCTGAAGGCTTTATGAGGGTTGCTTCTGTTACAGCTCTGATGTGACCACTCTGCATCGTATCACACATTCTCTAGCAGGAAATGTTTCAGTGGAGGATTGCAAACGTTAAAGCTACAACCAGGAGATTCCAGACTGGGCTGTGAGTAGCATTCCAATTGAAATGATCTACACAGGTGCCCACCCCAATAAATAGAAAGAACTGACCTGTTCTTTTTTTAGGATTAGACTGTTCTGCAGGAACGATGCAGGTAACTAATGACCATGTCAGGACTGCTTTATGTTCCCAGAGTGCGACACAGTACCTTTACTATAAATTAAAAGATTAAAGTTTTTACTGCATCTTAGTACCACAGTTCACTTAAAGGGCAAGTCTTAGGTCCAAAAATTACCTCTCCTTGTTTGCAATTACAGTGATTCGGATCTTAGTTATAGATTTAATACAAAACAAAGCAGTAAGGACAGACAGACGTTACAGAGGTGAGGGGACGGGTGGAGGAAATTTCAGTCCTATCTCTCACATTCATTAATAGCATTAGTCAGATGGGGATTTATTGGTTTGTTAACTAACCGGCTTCTTTGGAACCCAAAAGCACCTTGCAACATTTCTAGCACTTCTGCAATAGCAGCACAAAGTTCTGCCCATAAGCATTTGAGCTCACCACGCTTTAACAGAACAGGGACAACACAGTGTCTTTCTAACATTAGCCTTAAAGCAGCAGCAGCAGGGAAGAGAGCAGACCCAGCCTCCTAAATTCCAGCACCTTACAGTCCCTGCAGGGTCTGGCAGTGAGCACAAGGTCAGCAGACACCAAATCACCTGAGCCTGTGTGTGAACACTGATCTTGTTTCTTCCTGCAGTGGGGGCCACAGATGCGACTCATCAGGTATGGCAGTGAGCTGACAGCAGCTTCTGGGATGGAAAACAGGCAGGGTACCTCTTGTCTGTTGTCTTCTGTGTCAGAGCTCCTTGGATCTCATCACCAAGGGATGGAAGGGGGATGCTCAGACATGGCACAACAAAAACTCGACACCAGCATCTCTGGAGCTCCAACTGCTAGTACCTCTAAATGCCTTTGAACAGATTCCTGGATTGCAGGTCCCTCAAGTTAACAGGAGATAGGTGGGTTTCAGTTTTCCCAAGGAACCATTCATTTCCTGCCCAGGATTGTCTCAGTAGAGTCAAAAGGGAGAGCTGCTCCTCCTGACTATGAGTCACATCAACAGGAGTAACTCCATTCCTCAGAGGAAGGCTGATCCTTATGTTACTAGTGGCCAAGCTGGATGTAAAACCACAATTAAGTACAAACATTCAGTCCTCTTCAGAGGCAGCATCACTGCTTCACTAATCCAGACCGAATCCAGTGCTGAGTTAGAGCCATGGAGTTGTTCATCTGGATGGATGAAGGAATTTGCCTTGGCTCTGGGTGCAAGCTGGGAGCAGGAAAGGCACAGAGCTCTGCAGTCTGAACAGGGACCACATCAATCCCACTCCAGGTTTCTCAGCACTCCAGAATAAAAATGACTAAGACGACATCATTTTGGCCCAACTTTTATCTTAGGCAAGTTGTAAAGAGAGGGAAACTGAATGCAAATTATTCTCTTTTGTAATGCAGATGTGGTTGTCAGAAAAAGGACCCAAACGCAAACAAAAGCCAGCACAGGCACATTTTTATTCTTGGAAGACTAGATTCCTGCTTGGTAAGAATAGTGGAGCTCAGGAGCTTATTTACCACCCCAACTATTTCAATTTGGACTTCATGCACTTCTTCCCTAGGACTGGAGAATGAGATTAATCCCTTTGCAGAGAGGATCCAAGAACTCCAGGCATCATCACCCATCTTGCCAAGCAGAAATATTTTCTTCAAAGGCACCACAAACCAGTTGCTGAAGTGCTTGTATTCTCCCACTCTCAGTCCTTCATAGAAGAGGCAAGACCTGCAACTTAGTGGAAAAGTGACGTTGTGTGTAGGAAAATAATTGTTACTGTTGAGTTTAAATCTCTACCAGTTCCTGCAATGTCTCATCTCACGGCACATGGAGCAAATGTCCTGATTAAATAATAATAAACCTTGCTGCCTTTAATCATTGGGTTTTATAGTTAATAATAAGGTTCAAAACTCCAGGCTGTTGCTTGTAAAAAGCACACAGAAGATCTGAAACAGTGTAATATGCTTCTTGGGAAGAATATGAATCCTTTCTTCAAAAGGACCAAACAGGCTCAAAGTGACCAAGGACAGCCAAGGACAAGTCAGGCTGGGGGCAGGAAAGCATTTTATCTCTGTATGAAACGACGCTGCAGAGACCAGGAACACGAGCACAGCTTCCCAAGACAAAGCTGAATCCTCTGAAGGCTCCAGTTCCCACAGCTTCTGTGGACACCCTGGGGACACAGAGCCCCTGTACAGAACCCAGAGTGTGCTCAAAGCAAAGCAGTGCCTTGGCCATAAGTCACCCAGAGGACTGGGGTGAGGAAAGTGACCCAAATTCAGGCCCTAGCTCGTCACCTGCAGCCCCCACCGTCCTCTTTCCAAGCACACAATGCACTGCTGAGGGCACGAGGCAGCAATGTGCTACAGGAAAAAAAAAGCCACATTTGTTAGAAAGGAATAATTGCATGCACACAACCCACTCTGGCGGGGTAAACTCTTCTGTTGGAGTAAAACCCTGCTGCAGGAAAAGAACGCCTGCTGTAAAGGTGTCCTCTATATTAAGCATTTTACGAGCAAAAAATGTAGCCTTTGTCACTTACAATTAACAGCATTTTTAGAGCTTTTACATCGATCATGTAGGGGCTACTAAATAAAAAATCCCCTCTTTGCTTTTACTGGTTAATACTTACTAATGTCTCCTTTATATTCCTGCTTTTGTATTCATCAATATTTCCTTTTATCTCAGGCTGAAAACCATCTGTAACGCTCACAGAGTAAAGCTTCACGTCCTCAAGAGCAAAAAAAAAAAAACCAGAAATAAATAATCTTTACAAATCACCCAACGAAGAAATGCTCAACCTGTTTGCACCACAACGTGGATGTGCAGAGGGTTAAAAGTGCCTTCCGTGCTGCAGAACCGCCAAAAATTAAGCTTGACATTCAGCTTCTCCATTCAGGTGGGCATTTCAGAGCCTCCAGCAGGTTCTGCCCTGTTGTGTCGAGTAGCAAATGGATCCCTAAGTGTCTCAAATGCCAGTTTACCATTTGGCCCAGTTTGAAAAGACAAATGTTTCAAATTGCACCACATTAAGGAGGTGATCTATATTTTGCCTCCTATTAAGACAAAAGGTCACAGCGTACAAAATAGTTTTCAGCAAAATACAAACTGCTACTGACTGATGCACAGCCACGTCTCCAATCAGACTGCTCCACAGAAACTTGCAGTCCTTTAATAACTGAAATTAAGCCTCTAGTTTTTCTTCTTTTCTCCTGAAAGAACTTGGTAAATCTGCTATAAATAGCATTCCTTCCTATTAAGCCTGGCAGAATTGGGTTTGGTTTACACTGCCTGAGAGTTGACTTAACTTTCAGATGGCCACTCCAGGGCAGATGAATGCAACCCTTTGTGCAAGGGTGAGAAATGCACAGCAAGAGGACAATGCATCTGCAAGAGAGCTGCCCAAGGAGAGCTGAGGTGTGCTGGGCAGGAAGGGAAGCACACCATCTGCAGCACTGGTTTCAAGATAATAGGAAATGTAAGAGATTTCAGTGAAAAAAGTATGCTGTAAGGAGGCAATTTAGTCATGATCACAGCCTCAGAGGGAACAGAGACAGCACCCGGAGGAAAGCCAAGGGCTGATATGCAAACAGTGCTGCAGGACCTGAGATAAAGTCTCTGCTGCCCACCACTGCAAGGAGGAAAGCAATTAAGTGCAAAGTTCATTTTCCCTGATTGTCAAAGCAGAAAAAAAGCAGGTGATTTTCCACATCAGGGGCTCAGAATAGGAACAGCCTAAAGACAAGTGCTGCTGCTGACCGCTTTGCTCTTCAGTGCTGGGGATGCTGAGGATCCAGCACAGCACCCAGGGCACACAGCTGATGCCCCATGCTGCACCTGGGTGCACATCATTCACCTCAAACTACTTCCAGTGGTGTTAAAAGCCCCATCACACAAAGACCACGCCATCCTGCTCCCCTCCAAGTTAAAAGAAATTTTATATCGTTGCCCACTAAAGTCAACCTTTTTGTCCTTGAGGCTTAACCTCACTGGTACATCTCACATATAAAGGAGACGCAATACAAACAGGAGGGAAAAAACCCACTTCCATCAGCATTTCATTATTTTCTCTCTAGTCATTCAGCCCTGGAAGATCTCTCATAATCCCTCTCACTTCGCATTTTAACAGCCCTGTGAACACTCCCTCTCCCTATTTTCTAGCTTTTAACCCTTTGGTTGGATTTAATCATTTAAAGTTTTTTGTTCTGAAGTCACACATTTCCCTAAACAACACGGTTTCCACCCACACGCTCCTAAAAGCACCTATTTCTCCACTGTTATTTGGCTCTTTCACTACTGTAAAGCACTGAATTGGAGCCCACTTTGTCTCTGCTTGATGGTTACCCCAAGCTAGATCCTGCACACAGCTCACAACCCGCTGAGTGACACATCCCCTGTGGGTTTCCTGCTCCTGGGAGCTGCCAATCCCGCTGCCTCAACACATTTAAACAAACTGTCATGACATTTAATCAGCCTATGTGGGGCAAACTGAAATCTCCTGTTATCACAGAGCGATGTCAAAGTAAAAGCTCTAACTGCAGTCACAACCTCTGCTGGCTCCCTCGGGTCTCTCCAAGCCAAGGAACTTCTCTGCTTCAAAGCAAGCATAAGCTTTGCACGCCTTCTTTCCACTTCCTTCTCTTCTTGTGCAGCTGAGAAGTAACATCTAGAAACAAAAATCCCAATTCTTTCTCCTTTTCCTTTCTATCTCAATAGCAAACGATTCTGAATCACAGCAAGCCCACCACAATGCTCCTAAAACAAAGCAGAGGACGTGGTTATTAACAGGCCCCTACAAACCCTCTGCTCACATCTCCCTGCTTGTTTTCCTCATCTAATTAGCGGTGCTGAGAATTAAACCTCAGCCTTCAAGACCAACAGCTCCCCAGGAGAGCGATGCAGCTATAATACTATTTAAATATGAAACAGCTCTTGTCCTCAGCTGGCGTTGAGGAGGCACAAACCTGGGGAAGTTGTAATTACAGAGAGTGATTAAGAATTGTGAGTTATTGTCACAGAGCTGCTTTGTGCCGCCCTCATGAGATGGAAGGCACATCTCTGCTGGCTCTGGGACGTGTGGGTGAGCAGCTCTGCAAACACAGCTGTGCACCAGCACTGCCCACAGCAGGAAGGGCTCAGCTCAACACGTGCTGGTGCTGCAAGGCAGCACAAAGCTCAGCTCTGCCAAAGCCACACTCCATCCATGTTGCTCCTTCTAAACACTGAGCTAAGTGCACCCCAAATCCACCTCCCCTCCAAACTACCAGCTCGGCTGCCCTTACGCCTGCACACAGCTGTTGCACACACAAGACCCTTCTGACAAGCAGCTCCACAACTTTTGCTTTCAACTGTTCTGAGCGTGGTTCCCTCAGCACCATTTGCAATCCACCATTCCTTGTGTTGGCACAGAGCTGCTGCTGCTGTCCTACACCTCCAGACCACACTGGGCTCTGCCAACCTCCATCTCACAACACCATTTCCCTCCAACTCATCTCTCTCAAGCCAAATCCAAGCCCAGGTGGTTTTACTTGTAGAAAAAATACAGCAGGTGATCAGCATCCTTTCCTAATAATTGCATTTAGGAACGGTGTGCAGAGGAATAGCACAGGCGTGAGCAAACCCCAGATTTTTATAGTGTATAGTATAGTGTTTTTACATAAGAATGTACTCCATTTCTTTACACATTTTCTAAAGCCCAACTTTTTAACTTAAGTGCATCCTAATCCCCAAATCTCACTTAAGAGCAACAGCAATAAGCTCAAAAGCTATCATGTGATTTGGGCATTTCTTCCCCAACGTGTTGACTCTGCTTAATAACATTGAGTTTCAGCTGCCGTTCATCCCCATAGTACCCTTCTGCTCATCCCCAGTTTGAGTGCAGAGAACACAATAGTGCACAACTGTCATCGTCTTTCTGCTCCTCCCCCTTTCAGATCTTTTCTGCCTGGGAACTGCTGGATGCTGAGAACACAGCCAGATTGTGAGCTCGGTGTCCTTGAGGCTATTCTGCAACCCGTGCCTGTGACACAGAGCTACCTGAGCATTAAACTAACAGCCCCACAAAGCTGCTGCATCCCAGGCGTGCCGCTGGCTTGCTTTGTTCCCGATTAGCAAATCAAGGCTAATCCTTCCAGATTTGCTCAGATTACAGCCTCTTGAGGCTGAGGAGTAGAATAACAGGTTCCACCCCCCCGCAGGTACTGATAGAAGCAGAAGAAAATCCCTAACAAAGGCTGGAGCCCAGACAGGATCTGAGTGGAGTCCAACCCACAGAAGATACTGCGCATTTGTTCACATTCAAGGGAACATAAAAGCCGTGACACCTTTGGATTTTTTTCTCATAGCTTAAGTCAGAACAGATTCACATGAGCTGGAAAATAAAGAAATGTTTCTGTCACACTCCTTCTCCCACTGAGAGCAAACACAATACACGCAGATTCCGAAGGATTTGCATCTTTTAGGTGACTCAGCCAGCAAATGCAATTTAATGCAGACATGTGTGAAATGCTGAGTCCAGAGGGACAAACACTAAACCAGCGAGAACAGCTCTGGTGGAGCAATCATGCAGCATGATGATGGCCACAGAAGGGATTTACGGTTCAGCACAGGAAGATCTCTGCAGTCATGACACCCTTCTCTTTATCTCTGTGGTTTTAGTGGCAGCCAGGGAGGAAAAGCACAAACCAGGCAGGACAGCTGCCCTCGCAGCAGCTCTGCAGAAGGCATCAGATGGAGCAGTATGTCCTGAAAGCTGCAGCAGAGATCAGTCCTGTTGTAACACAAAAGCTGGTTGTTTTAGAGCAACCTTTCCAGCCTGACAGCAGCAATGACAGTTTTCAGAGCTCGTTTTCAAACCTTTAGCAGCTCAAGTTGTTAATGACAATGGCAAGTTTACCTCTTGCTTCGTGCAGCTCCAACCCGTATCGTGTGCAGGTTGTCAGGAAGGTGCATCCTCACAGCCTGAGCCAAGGAGAGGCAGAGCTGGATGTCTGAAGGGCAGATGCTCAGCACCCACCTGGAGAGCAGAGCACCCTGGGTGAGCCCCAGACAGCGGGCTGCACTCACAGCCCAGTCCCAATGCTGCACTTAAGGCTCCTCAGGCAAAATTGCTGCCCTTTCTGCTGTTCGTACAGAAGTTTCTTCCTCTTTCCTTTCAGCCTCAGAGCTGGGAAGCCCTGGTTTGCCTTCAGGCAGACCGTCAGTTAATTATCACAGCAGTTCACGCCCAGAGCACTTGGCGTTTGTACAGCAACCAAGGCACTTCTGTTCCACCCTAATCCAGACATCTTGAAAGCAGTTCCCTTAAGAGCAAAATCCTTTTCCAGGGAACTTTTCCGACTCGCTGTCTGCCTTTAAACTTGCACATCAGTATTTTCCAAGGAAATGGAGTGCAAATCCAATGCAACAGTAGCAATTAAAATACAGAAAAATAAATGAAGGGAAATGGAGTTGGTGGTGGCACATTGCACAGTTCGAGCTATTTTATCCTCGTCACACACACAGGATGCTGACAGATGATGCATGTCATTCTCAGGGACAACTCCACAGGATAAAAAGACTCCAAACCCCACAGAAGTGTTCACGTTCACCACAGAACGGATCTCTTTTGTCAAATTGCCAGTTATCTTCACAGAATAATCTTACCCACTGAGTTGCTGCTTTCTATAGTAGCTGCAGGGAACACTGCAAGTATTGTGATAAGCAAAACTGTTTCACCTGGACTAAAGTGGCATGGTTACTGCAGCACCACAATTTGAAGCCGGAGGACTGCTTGATCTCCAAGTGCCTTTTATTACAAAATTAGGGTTACAGCTGCCAGAACTGAACTTCACGCTTGCCAAGCGTGCACACTGCACTGTGTGAATGCTTTTTGCACTTCCCATGACCTGCTGTAAGTCTCAGAAAACATTCAAGCAATACCAAGCCTCAGCTACGGAACACAGTGACTGTACCTTAACAGGTTACCGTGCATCAGCTGATCTGCAGAAAAACACAAGTGCTGAACAAAAGCAAGGTAAAACAGGGAGAGAAAAGTGCTTTGTGTTAATGCATTTTCCCTACTTTTGTTGCTGGCTTAGCCACTGCAACCACTAGAAAAACCAAAGCCAATGTGACAGTGGTACCTACAGATCCCCCACGGAGCTGCAGAGCAGCTGTGAGAGCAGCAGGGCTGCCCTAGGATAGGTGACCCCAGATTTCAAACCCCAACCCAGTGAGGATAACTCTAACCCTACTCCCATGCGCTCTCCCCACCCCAGGCACCCTCAGCCAACATCACAGGGACGCAGCCATGCACACAGCCAAAGAGCTGCCTTCCACAACTCCACCAGGAGCTGATGCTTCCTGCACTTATCCCCACAAGGTCATTTTCAGCTTTGAGACCAGAGGGTGTTTCAGTATTTATGTCTGTACCCTCACAGTCTGCAGTTATTTCATCTCTGGGCAATTACCTGAAGCAGCTCAATAGCGATTGTCCCTTCTTGATGTCTCCAGCCACAGTTCCCCCATTGCTCACACACCAGCTCTCTGGACAGAGGGAATGGAGGCCAAGGGAACCACCAAGCCCAGGGCAACCGAGGTTGGACTTGGTGCACTTAGAGGTCTGTTTCTTAAGGATTCTATGAAACGTCAGATGAAAGCTCCTGGCCTCCTTGAAGAACCATTCATAGCCATCACACCACTGCTGCCCTGGGCATTACTCACAGCCTCCCCCTGCCTGAGCACTGCCAGCAGCTGAGGTCACTCTGCTTTGATTTGCTGCTTATCTCAGGAGCAGAAGAAAACTTCTTTCACTGTAGTTTCCTGAAAGAGCTTTGGCTGCTTATTTCTTATTGTTCACTTGTCCTTATCTGGCATTTATTATTATGTACAGCTCAGCTTTTCAAGGCAACTTTAATTTACCTGCAGATCGTATTACATAGCCCCCATTTTCAGATTTATAGCTCAAATCGTGTCTTTTTACATTGCATGATTATCTGAATGGAGCGTGCTGCTGTGATGGATGGAGCTCAGATGCTTTGGTGGTTCAACTGAACACAAGAATTGCCAAAAAAGCAGATTTTTTCTGATTTCGATGCAATTACCCAAAGCCACGGAAGTCTGCAAATCTTGGCGAGAAATATGAGATGGAGGTATGATTTACTTAAATACTCTAAGTTATCTGATGAAGAAAGTGTTTTTCTCTTCCACAGACAATAGAGAAAGCCCAGCCTTCTGATACAGGCAACACTCATAGCAGGGAACACAGCCTTGATATTAACCTTCTCATATTTGCCTATTTCCAACGTTTTTGCAAGATTCAGGAGACTGTGTCTCAATTTCTGAGGCTGGAAGGTGGAAATGCCAAGTAGTGTTTTATCAGTAGTGATGTTATTTAAGTTCTACCACTCTCACTCTCCCTGCACATCTTCCATCCAGTAAGGCACACAAGACCCAGCCACTGAAACCACATTTGTATTAGAACTGAATTTAGGCTGGAAGGGGCCTCTGGACATGACCTAGCCCAGCCTCCCTGCACCAGTAGAGTCCCAAGCATTGCTCATGAGCTCAGAGCTCTTCCACAGGTTCGATCTGCCAGGTGATGGATGTGCCACACTGGTGAAGCTGGCTCTGCTGGGAAAGGACAGCCAGGCAGAAATCCAGCACTGCTGCTGCCCTGTGCCATTGCAGGGAGCACTGCCCTTCTCCTTTGGGTCCCTTGCTCCAAAAGCAGCTCTCAGTGCTGCTCTGTGAAGCACCATTCCTATCTCGGCCTGCCTGGAGCCCAGCGTGGCCCCATCCAAGCCATGCCCAAGTAGGGCCTTTAAGCATGTGCAGGGACATGAGAGCACCCTGTCCAGGAGGTTTGCTTTGGCACTTTGCAAATCCACATGCCTGTGGTCAGCACAGTATGATCCAGCTACAGCAGCTGCTAACACCCATTTCAGTGTTTGCACAGCAGCACAGCTCTTCAGAGCCTTTCCTACCTTATGCATTTTCTCTAAGCACAGCTATTGTGGAGAGTTACATACACACACTTAGAAGGGTATCTTTTTATCCAACATTTCAGATAAACAGGCGTAATTAGCAGAACAAAGCCCACATTTCAAAATCCTATCTAGTGCTCTGTTAAGAAAGCCATCCAGTGCAGGTCTTGTGCTTTCCTTGATTGGAAAGCTGGCTGTTCCTCTGCAGTCGCAGCTAAGTGGTTTCTATGATTTTCTGTTATCTGAAGGAGGATGAAATCAAATACGAGATTATAGTCACTACTGAAAAACACTGACAGACACCATCCATCAGGGCAATGGATGAACCATCATCACTGAATGCCTCCAAAGAGCTTCCACCTGCAGAGCTGGCCCTGGGGCTCAGGGCTCCAGATAGAGACTTGAATCTCAGGCCAGCAGTGAAGTTGAGAAGAACGTGGATGGAGGAAAAACTGAAATTCAATGAGAGTTTTCTGGTCTTGCTTAAACCATCCCATCCAGAGGACAAATTCTGCTTGGGATTTCAAAGTGCTCCCCCCCAAAATGGCCAACAGGCGCAGGCCAGATGATTATTGGCAAGCAGTTTTCTGTGCTAGAAAATCCCACAAAGTACCCATGTATGAGTGTCATTAAGGCTACAGCTGGAATCAATGATGTGTAGCAGGCTTTTATCTACCAGTAGATCTATATTGCAGAAATCAAAGTTTTTGTGTGTTTTAATTTTCTTCTTTCTTTATAGGAGGGACAAAACAATAATGAAAGACTGGGGGAAAAAAAAAAAGAATTGAAATATACAGAAGCTGTTCTGAAAAGTAGCACGTGCTTTAAAAGTTAACAGAAGTTGCTCTTGTACTCAGCAGATGGACTAGAATACAGACAGCCTGATTTTCACATTGCTTCTATGATTTGGCTCTGCACGACTCAAACAACGGTAAAAATACAGCCCTTAATAATTATTTCCCATCACTTCCCTGTAGCCAAATTCTAGCAGCAAGTTGTGCCTGGGGTCTGCAGCTGCCTTCCAGTGGGCTGAGAACCCACTTGGTGTTTTGCTGTACAGCTGGTAGCCCTGCAATGTGCTCAGGAATCGACTACAGAGCAAGTGCTCCTGTATGGACAGGGGATTTGCTTTCACAGGATTCCCTCCTTGTGGCGTTCCTGGGCCATCATCCTTCTGTCTGACAAAGCACTTACATTTTGCTTAAGGTTGGAGCTTCCTGAGATAATTCTCAGGGAGGAGAAAGGGAGGAAAAAAAAGACATAAAGGAAATGACGGCACAGCTTTGTGCACACGGGGCCATGGTTGAATGCAATACACTTGGAAGAGGATTGTGCCTCATCTCCTGAAATTATACAGAGCAAAAAAGTGCCTGAGGATCTTTCTGTCCAATCCCTTGTTAAAAAACAAACAAAAACAGTTTGATATTACCTTTGTGAATAGAATCTGAGCCCCCCACCTTTCTGCTTTGCTGTTACACACCCCACTCAGCCCCACTTTGCCCCAAGGAAAGCAATAAACCCACAGCACCACCTCTCCATCCAGACTCAAGCTAACTCTCAGCACTGCTCAGCTACAGAGTTTGTTCTCAAGGTATTTCTGCTTTATTATTGTTATTTATTTTGTGTCTGTTATACTTTGTGTTTCATTCACGGACCTTTGTATTACATTCGGTTTAATCAGCATTAAAGAGATTGGTGCTGAAAATCCAACCAACAGCAGAGGGAATCTGTGTCAGAAAGGATAGTTTCTTTTGATGCTCGGGGTAATTTTTTCTGAAAGGCTTATTTAGGATATCTGGAATTTCTGAAACATCTTTGTTAGAATACTTATCCTTAATTCCTTTCCTGTATGTCTGTGGTCACTGTTTAGCAGCTGTGTAGCTGTAGCCTCACTGCTGTCAGCAGAGGGATGCTGGATGCTCGTCCCTTCATGTCTGCTTCACTGCTCGAAGAATTACTTCCAAACTGCACAGATATAAAAAAATGTGGAGATAAAGGGGCACTGATTAATCACAAGGCATGGGGACAGAAAAAGCTAATCAAAACTCAGTGGAATGAGAGAATCAGCACTGCTGATCTTGGGCACAGCTTTGTACACACAGGACATGGAAGCAAGTAATGCAAAATGTGTAAACCTGGGCAAAGTGTCTGCCACAGGACACAACACATTGCACTCCCAGCCCTCCTCCTAAGAGATGCAGCTACCAGGGACAGCCTGGAGGAATCATTGCTGATTACCAACTCCACGAAAGCCAAGGACTTCCTCCCAATTCACTTGTTTCTCCTCTGACAGGAGCAAGAGATCAAAAATGAAAGGGGAAGTTACTACTTAATAGTCCTGAAAGCCAAGCAAGGCTATTAGGATATAAATACACAATCTTCTTTTGCAAAGAAGCATGAAAGAAATTGCCATGGAGGGAAGCAGAAGTGAGATCTGGAGACATGCATCAAACGAGAGATGCGGAACCAGACAGAAGTATCTCACACAGCAGAGATCTCCAGCCTGGGGGCAAGGCTCCCTTTGCTGAGAGCAAAGTGATGGAGGCCTTTTACCCCAGCTGCCTGCTTGGCAATGAATTTGAGCCTGTGACAAGAGAAGCAAGAGACAAAAAGCCGCTTGGAGCAAAGGATCATATCCATAGGAGTGCCCAGGCACCCACTTGCATCGGTGCTTCTTGTAGAAACTGTTTTCTCCTGGGACACCAACAGCTTCTGCAAGCCAAACCAAAGCTGCAGCACAGACAGAGGCATGAAGAAAGCAGCATGTGCTGCTTTTGTTGCTGTTAATCAGAACACAGGTAAATTATTTCTTCCATCTGTGACTCCCACAAATGCATGAGATCGCCTCTCTGCTTTTTTCTCAACTGCCCCACTCGCCAGCCGTGTGTTCTGCCTGTCACACCGGCCGTTTATGATGGAATAAAGTGCATGCACCTCCAGGCAGTACATTTTTTCATTTGATTTGGGTTTTAAATGCATTGAACACAAGAACTTTTGTGATGCCCGAATACTCAGAACACTCATTAAACATTTAGTGTGTGAAGGGGAAGAGAAAACAAACAAACCAACCACCAAAACCCCAGAAGAAATACAGAACAGGGAAATCTAGTTCAAGGCAAACTTTCTTCAGGGGCAGACTCCCTCCTCTGCCCAAGGATGAAGGAACATTCACTCTTCCATATTCAGTGGTTGCTGAGACCTGGCAAGCTGTGATACCACTTGGGGCTGTTTTAAATTGCTGCCCTGACACAAAGGCATCTGCAGTGATCTGAAAGCATACAGAATAAAATGAATACAGAGCATCCTCCCGTTTCAAAGAGCCTCTGTCTTCCTCAGGCATGCCACTGCCTCTCTGCACCTCAGGCAGGCCTGCTTTCATCTGCTTGCTTCGTACTGTTGGGGCTGCCTGGGGCAGGGGGACATGGCATGAGCATGGCACAGTGCATGCGTGGCTGTGCCCGAGTGGGCACCCAGTGCTGTCAGAGATCCCAGCAATCCCACTGCTCTTCTCATTCGTCCCAAGAGAATTCTTCTCTGCCCCAATTCAAGATGCTGGAAACTCCTTGATGATATGGGAAGTCTTGCAGCTCTTGTGCAGCTGTATGAATTGCTGATCTGCAAGAAGGATAATGGATTTGGGAACTCCTGTCAGTATCACTGGAGCTGCGGCAAAGGCAGTGTCTGTGCTGAAGGGTCTGATCCTGCACGCTGCTGCTGCTTGACCATGGCCAGATTTGAGTCCTGAGCTCAGCACAACGAGCTCAGTCCCAAAAGGCTCTGAAATAACTTTAAGTCACATCTGCAGCTTTTTGAGTATTTTATTAGCAAACACATGCATACAATTTCTTGCATAATATGGATTTGCCTGGAGGGACTCGCACCATTTGTCAACAAAACCACTGAATGCTGCATGGAAGGATGCTCTCATCACATATTCATTACAACCACTGCCCAAAGGGCCTGCAGGAAAACCCACAAAGGATGGGGTTAGCTCAATTGCACTCAACTACAGGGTCTGCTCCATGAGCCCTGGTTTCTGTCCCATTCGACACTGCAAGGTGCCTGTGTCCCCCTGCTGTCCTCTGCAATGAGGGGACCGCAGTGTGGTGGGGTCCCTGTGGTCATCTGCCATGGGACATGCTCCACAAGTCTTGGATGCTTGAAACTGAGATTCCACCTCAAAATGCTCACCACTACAAACACTGGGTAAGCTTGCATCACAAGTACAGCAGATTTAAATCCCGATATGTCCAAATGGAAAATGATAATGTCAATACAGAGCAAGGTTTCAGGGATGCCATCTTCGCCGAGGGACTCAACCCACTGATTTTAAATGTAACTCCCTGCATTCGTAAGGGCTGAAATAACTTCACAGCATCTTGAATGGCAGGCTTTGGGTCATCACCCATCAAAACCACAGGTGATCAATGAGCGAGGTTAAGGATGGGTGATTTAATAACAAGCAAACAAACAGGTAAAGTGCCCAGTTCTTATGGAGCGTGGATATTATCTCATTTTCTATTTACTGTCAGGATCTTTGTGATAAATAGCCCTTCATGACTCTGATTTTCACATGCTAGAGTTATTAAACTTAATGTGTTTTATTAGGGTTGGGTTGAACTTTCACGATTCACCCAACTTATGTATTTCTCTGTAATCTCATTGTTTTGCTCTTTGTCTCAGAAGCTATAATAGTAATCTATGTCAATAATTCTGTCAAGCAGGAGTGATGATACTTGAAACAGAGAATTTAAAGCATGGAAACCATATATTATCTCAAAGACAGAAAAATGAAGATCAGTATAATCACTGGATGAACGTGCTGAGAGCAGTGGGGGGCTGTACAGCAAAGGAATATTTCTATTATGTTCTTAAAATAAGTTTACGTGCTGCAAAGTCCTCTTCTATTAGCCTTTGGCTGTGATGTGACTTGATGCACATTTTCCTCCCACATCCCATGTAAGTTAAGTGCTGCATGAAGAAGCATCCTGAAAGACCACCAGCTTTGGGAAGAATTTCAGGGCACAACCCCAACACAGAGCAGCTGAAGTAGCTGTGTCCTGAGACGGGTACATGGATCCAGACATCACAAGAGCTAGCAGCTTCATTGCGTTCCACCTTTTAGTTCAGAACTGCCATGTTTTACACAACCTCGTCTTTTGAAAGGCCGAGCTTCCAGGCCAGAGAATATCATCTTCAGATTCCACATACCTCTGGAATTCCAGCTAGGAAGGCTCATCTTTAAAGCAAAGGAACACAGGGTGCTTTCACCTCGATGCCATACATCACCAAAGTCAAATATTCCACCTAGATGGAATAGACACTTTCTAGACTTGATGTTGACCCTTACTTTCTTTTAAATCATGAATTTCCAAGAAAGCCTTCAGAGTAATCCTACCTATTACTCCTGCCAGAGCTGGATCTGAGCCTCCTGAGATTCATTACATTTAAATGGGCTTCCAGAAGGCCATGGGTCTCAGGGTGGATGAAACATCAGTGAGCCTGAAGTGAGCTGTGAGGAGCTGTAATGTATTCTGAGGAGACTGTATCCCTGGGTCTAGAATTACACAGATATATGTAATGAATAAACCATTCACTTCCTATTGTGTTACCCAGACTGTAATCTCTAAAGATCCAAAATTACCTGGAAAAGAATATGATATTCAACAGCAGCATAACAGCAAACTATCCCCCAAAGCAGAGAGTTCAGCTTACAGCACAGTTTGAAGTGCCCTCTTCTGTGGGAAAAAAAAAGTGCCTTCAGTCCTCCAATAATTGTTTCAAATGAGTCTTTTAAAGCATTGAAATGCCAAACCACGAGACAAGAACACGCACCGTCTTAAGCACCATGGGTCACATTATCAGACTCTCCTCTGCAATCACAGGAACCAGGCATTG
Source organism: Lagopus leucura (assembly GCF_019238085.1). Lineage (NCBI taxonomy): Eukaryota > Metazoa > Chordata > Aves > Galliformes > Phasianidae > Lagopus > Lagopus leucura. The sequence goes on along the minus strand of NW_024962294.1, from coordinate 2,374,825 downwards.
AAAAAAAAAAAAATCACCCCTGAACAAATGCACATATATTACTCATTCCCTGCTCCTCTCCTCCTTCCTTTCATTGCCCCCACCCTCCCAGTTGCAGCAGCAGCTCAGAGCCTCTCCCTGCGCAGCATCCTGCCATGCTGACCCAGCTCTGTCCCTGGGCCCACTGCTTCCATTCACTCTGCTCCTGTCCCCACCACCACCACGTCTGCAGTGCAGTCAGCCTCACACCTCCATTCACATCCTGTTCTCTTTTTCATCTCTTTGCATACAGGGGGGGAAATCAATCCCTGCCTCCAGCCTGGACTGTTAACACACCAGTTTGATATATTTTTTTTTTACCCTGATACAAAACAAGGGTTGGGGTTTGCTTTAAATTTAGTTTAATCTCATCAATCTCCAAGCACCGAGTGAGAAGCAGCGCAGCCAGAGCAGATGGGCTCATCCCACCAGGAGGGCTCAGACACAGCACGAGGAGTGAAGGAGCAGCCCAGGGAGCACAGCTGAGAGCCCACCCCATTACCCTGCAGGGCAGGCTGGCCTCTGGCTCCAGATGCATCTGCATTCATTCCAGCTGCAGCAGCCAGATGAGTTCTGCATCACATCTGCATGACCCAGAGGTGGGACGTGTCCCTGCATCTTTTCCTGCCCCAAACCCGCTCACCGTTTGCTCCTCTCAGTATGATAACACAGAGCAGGCTGGGGCTCGTCGTGGCTCAAAAAAGCCTCACAGACAGCACTAAAAAAAATGATGCTTCTCCTTTAAAACATCCTCATATTCCAAGAGTGCTAAAAAATAGCCTATATATAAATAAGCTGGTCAGCTGCACTTAGAACATTCAGAGTAATTCTCCTCCTTGCACTTCTCTCTTTGGGTTACAAAGCAAGGATCTCTGGCTGCTCCTTCCTGACATTCTTGAATTTCAAATAGAGACTCTGTGCGGCTGTTCTGCATTCTCTTAAAAATGCCTTTACAAATTATTTAAGGCAAGTTGTCTTCATGGTTTTCAGTTCACTACAGACAAGAAACAAAGCTGAAGAGCACCCGCTGATAGCATTATAAATGCCATGCAGGTTCTTGTTTCAGTCCCAAATCTTACATCACTGCTAGCATTAATGGAGGCAATGCCTGATTTTGCACCAGCTTAAGTGAAACCAACATCAGAGCTACAAATATTTGATAAAATAACCACACAGAGTAAAAAGGTAGAGAGAAATTAATTAATTACTGCCATTTCAGATGAAGTAGCTGGGCTATCAAGTGTTTTAATAGCTGTTCAAAGAAAGGAAATGTTTTTTACCACCAGGAAGTAAGAAAAATGTTGACCAAACAGCTGTGAACATAAAAACCAACACGTGAAGCCTACAGAAAACAAACAAAAGCCCATAAAGATAATTGAGAGAAGCGAGGTGACAACCAAGACAGACGGGAACTTCATCTGCCACTGGGAGCTGTGTTTGAACCATGTGGGCAAACACAGGGCAACAAGCCTGCCTAGGTCTGTTGGTTGATTCAAGCTCATCATCAATTAGCTGCACACCAAAGGTGATTATGGTTGATCAGACCGCCCTTAGAAAACCAAGTGCTCCAGTCTGCAAGCATTTATTTGCAACTTCCAGAACTGCAGATACACGTATCCAACCAAGTGCTTTTTGACATCATTTTGTTCACATTCCAGCTGCACCCAAAACCGAAGCCCAACTGAGTCCCACAGCTTAACAGCACCTCTGAGTGTAAACCAGAATCCTCCATCCCATGTTAAAATCAGACTCACACTCCTTCTCCATCGTTCCTCTCCATCCAGGACATGAGCTAAACCCACACAATCCACAGGGTAACAGATGGAGCTGACACCAGGAGCCCTAATGAGCAATATAAACCAGATTTTATTAGCAAAGTCCATTTGCTGGCTGGGGATCCCAGATATCCAAGCCAGCCATTTCTGCCCATCTTACTCCATTCCTTTCCATTTGTTTCATTAAATAAATGGCAGGGCTGGCTCCCAGCCACTGCCTACTGCCTTTGCCAGCCATGATCCCGGAGCAGCTGAAGAATCAGGCAGCAGCCGGCATTTGTAGGCATCTGCTCAGAGATGGGGGATGGAACTGGCTCATCCTCAATGTCCCTTCTAACCCAAGCCATTCTATGATGAGAAGATTCAGGAGGGAGAGCAGAGCCCGGCCAGCAAAAAAGGTTTGTGTGCATGGATGTGGGTTTGTGCTTTGATCTCTATTTATTCAGTCTGAACTAATGACCCATGGATTAGCCCTTGCTAACAGGTGAGCCACTTCTCCACAAAGCACTTTGTTTCAGATCAGAGGTTGGCAAGTGACTAAAAAGGGCTCATGCCACATTAAAATAATACTTAAATTAGTAAGAACAAGTCAATTGCCCAGCTGAGGTTGAACAATTTGCTGGTGGGAGGCATGCATGAAACAGAGCAGGGCACAAATGTTCCCCTAGAATAAATTCATATTCAAAACAACAGGCAGCAGAAGAGAAAAGAAGGGAGAAGGATCCTGCTGGCTTTGTGTGGATGGATGCAGAAGCACTGTGCTGTGTTTGTCCTGCCCTGCAGCCATGGCAGAGCTGCTCGCTGAGCTCTCAGGCTGAGGGCACTTTGGAGCAGGGTCTTCAAGCAAACAGTCTTGGGCAGAGCGGGTCTGGATCTCTATTGGAAAGCAGCAGAAGCTGCTCTCACATCTGCATGGGACAGCAGACTGGTGGGACTTCTCCATGCTGCCCACTCGTGTCTTTCCCTCTCTCTGACCCATCCCTGTCCCTCGTGCCTTCACTTCTTCCACAGCAGTGCAGATGGTCACTATTTTCCCATGGCTTTCTCCACAAATTGCAGGTAGGAGGTAGCATCCCAAGAACACTGCTTGAGTCTGACTCCCCTTCCCTCTGCCCCCAGCTGCTCCAGCAGCCCTGTGGTCATTCCTGCTTTAGGAGGTGAGGTACCAACCAAGGAACAGGGCTGTGCATACAGCAGCGTGCCAGGGGAAATCAGGAAACGGGGGAAGATCTGTTTATTCAAATGTGTTATTTTTTACCTTGCTTTTATAAGAAACACGTGCAGGCATGCATGGCTGAGTCCATCAGTGAGTGTACAGCTCAATAACGATAGAATAAGGCTGGCTTTTTCCCCATCTTCTTTTCCTTTTCCTTAAATAATTTCCACAGAATGCCAAAATAGCCCCAAACTTTGGCAAAGAGGCAGAAGCTCAGGAAACAAGGCAAATTCCTGCAGCAGTGAAACACTTTCCAAGCTCTGCTCACAGCCAGTACCACTTCAGATGGCCAAAGGGCTCTCCCAATTCAAACACCTCCTTCTCCCCCAGTCCCTCCCAGCCTCCTCCAGGCACTGCAGCCTCTTTGCAGTCGCTCACCCCCCTCCCCAATCCCCACCTGCAGAACAACTTCAGAGCTTCGAGTGCTTGAGGCTGGCGCAGCTGGAGGGAACTCACTTCCATAGATAGGGAGCGTGGCTGCCTGCCCAGTTCCAACAAAAGATGGATTTTGTAAAGCCAGCTAAAACTATGCCATCCATTAGCAGAACTACAAAGCAGAACATTTTAAAGTTAATTGGTTTTGCAATTAAAAGATACGCAGAACATGCGATGCAATTAATTTTACATAAACTTGGTCAGGAATTAAACGTGAAAGCACTTGGTTACTTCCTTAAATGAAGTGTATGTTTACTTCCACCACGGCTATCTTCTGTGCATACCAAAACAGGAGGCACAGAACAGCTCTGCAAATGGACAGTGCTACATTCTACTGAATGCACATTTCCCAATCTGCAGAGGATGCTCCAGCAGGCTCTCCTGAAGCACGTTCACATGTCTGGATAGCAGTGTGCTCTTCCTGCATACCACAGCCCCTGCCACAAGTGACATTAGTTCAAACAGCAAAGAGACACCGTGGAAATAAGGCAGAGTGCTTACATCTATGTGCCACACAGGGAGAAAAGAGGCACAGGGAAAGCAAACCGGACGCTCCCAAAGACTTACACTGCAGGCTCAGCTTCTCCAGACTCAGCTCCTTGCCTTCATTCCAGTGCTCCCCACGGTGTATCCCCACGGATACCTGGCACCTCCACTGCCCTGCTGAAGCCTTTGGAGCAGTGCAGAGCAAACCAAAGCACTGTTTTCCTTCAAATAACCGATTGCTAGATAATTAGCTCTTTTGTTCTGCATGCACAAACTCAGCTACTTAATTACAGATCACCTTGTCAATAGTTTCTCAGTTTGCCCTGGGTCTTGTTGCTGGGAGGCACATTTAGCAGCAAGCAGGAAAGGAAAACTGCAGCACTGCTAAGAACGAGATTCGCTCAGAAGGAGCTTTAAAAGAAATCCTCCCCGCCTGTCTGGGAGAGCTGTTGTTTCACAAGGAGCCACAGCAACCAGCACTCCCATTATGCCCCTGTTGGTTTGCCATTCTGCAGGCATAAAGATCAGCAGAGCTGCAATCCAAATGACTTTTCTTCCATGAGCTTTGCAACACCATAAAGGAGGTAAAACAAAATCAAAGCAAACAGTGCTACCAGCTGTAGTCCACAAGAGTACTTTCAGTTATTGACCTGTGCTGCATTTATCTCAGAGCCACTGGGCTTTTTATTGTTTTGCCTTTCTCTCCAATGAGACAAAAGACTTTTTTTCTACCTTTGAAGCCTCTGCATTCAGTGAAGTGTCAAGAAAATCCTTGCAAAGAGCAGATGCTGCAGAAATACAACACTGCAAATGAAGGAAGCAAGGCAACGTGGAAGACAGACAGACCACGCTGTTTCAGCTCACACCAGAAGCCCAGCTCCTGCCCTGCTCCCTCCTGCACCTTCAGGACCACTGAGATCTCAGCATGAGGGCTTGAAATGAAGGCAGGCAAAAGTATGACTGTGTGTGGCCCCATCATTAAAGCCTGTGCTCCTCCAGACTGTGCCAAGAGGCACCTGAGGTCCCAGGAAGATGAGCATTGCATGGACTTACCCAGGCCTGGGCACCCAGCAGACATCTCACACCTCTGTACCAGGCACAGTCAGCGAGCAGCAGAGCTGTTGGGTTCAGTCCCTGCAGGTTTTCCTCACACCCTGTGGGACTGGGAGCACTCGGAGCTAAATGAGCTTTCTCTTTACATTTAATCAGCCCAGTATGTTAATTGAATATGAATTGATTGCAAAGGACGTTAATTGAGATTTAAGAGAGATACATTTAGGCACCCGTGTAATTAACTCAAAATAACAGAGGCAATAAGTGTGGAAGCTTATTAATACAATAACCAAGCATCACTGGGGTAGTTCCTCCCCACACCCACACAACTGCACAGCACAGCTATCCCAAGTTACACGCATCCTTTCAGAGCACACACTGTCAGTTGCTGCTCAATGAGAGCCAGCTGGCTGTGGCAGTGGCTCTGCGTCTGGACTGAGGCTGTCCCCTGCTGTCCTTTGCTGTGGGGCTGCTGCTCCCCACTTCCACGCCAGCCCTGCTCCTTGGATCTGCACAGCTTGTGAGAGTTCACCCAGGAGCTGTTCGTAGATGTGACAACGAACACCAGGCTGGGAGCAGGTAGAAAGGCTTTTGGCTGCTTGACCTAGACTTGGCATTCAAACAAGTCTTCATTTCACTCTTTGCCTTTCAATATGTTATGGGAAAACTTCTGGCTTGTATCAGTTTTTTTATGGCTTACCCAATGGTACCCAAATGGGCAGAACTGGGGAAGGGAAGTCCACAGGCAAGAGAAAACCCACACACAGCATTTAGAGGCTTCTTTTTGAAGCAGCAGCCTTTTTTTCCCCCTTGTTTTTCTCAATATCTTCCTCCAGCATCAAAGTTGTCCTTTGAAATAAAGCTGTACATGTGGCCCACTGGGGCTAATTACCAAATCCTCAGGTGGATGTTCTCCATTTCAGAGGTTGAAAAAGCAGGGAAAGCAAGCAAAGTCAAGTCAGTACATTAACGCTTTTCAAAACAAACATCATTTATCTACCTCAGAAGTGAGGCTCGGAGGTCTTCTTGATGACTATTGGCCATTCCAACAAATGGAAGCACTGCTTTCACTGGGGTTGGAAGAAATTGCTGATGATAGGAAAAACAGGTTTCCTGTTCCACAATAATTAAAGGATTTCCAAGACACTCTTACTACAAGGAGGCAAAAAGCCAGAAATGTACACATTGTCATAACTTGATGCACCAAAATCAGTGTTTACATTGGCTCACAGAGGACTGCAGATGATTCCCTGGATGTCTCATTGAAATATTTGTTAATGTAAATGAACATTTTTGAAAGCAAATTGTATTCAAATAAGAAATAAAGTAGCCACGTTTTCAGTACTGCACACAAAGGAAACACTTTGATTTCAAAGAAGTTCCATCATCAGTGGTCTTTTAAAAAATACAGAGAGTATTTTATGTGCTTAATCAACTGTAATCATGTTTTGCTACTGCTTAAGAAAGAGTGAAATTATGTACATAAAAATACCAAAAGCAAACTGAAATTTGAAAAGAAATCTGAAACCCAGCCTGCTTCCTTTATTACGTTGGTGAGCTCTTGATTCCAACACATACATTCATGTGGGAAGATCTGCAGCCTAAAGCCCCAAGCTCTGGACTTCTAGGATAGCAGGGGTGAAATCTGTTTCCTAAGGTATGCAAGGAGCAGGTATGACAGAGAAATCACAGCAGGGCCTTCACAGCTGTGCTGCAAAAGCCACAAGACCAACACAAAGCCCACATGTATCTCCAGTGCTGCAGACATAACCAGGAGCCCCCAAGGGGTTTGGGATGAACTCTGGGGTCAGCGTCACCCCCAGGAAAACAGCCCCACAGGGACAACGAAGTGGGCAGGAGATGAGGGAGCACTGTGTGCCTACCCACAAGTTATGTGGGGTTGTACAGATGGAGCACAGGCAGACCGAGGCATAAGTGTGCATGGCCTGAGCCAGCACTGAAGCCAAACTCCAGGTCCTGTTCCCACCTCTGCAACAATTCTGTTTAGCAAAGTCACTTTCAAGACATTTGCAAAACATTTTGCACTTTTCCTCTACTTCCTTCCTTGCAGGACAGCTTAACTGAAGCCTACCATTATGAGCCAAGTCTTCAAGGATGCTATCACAAAAATTCGTAACCGTTTTATTTCCATCTAATCTAGTATTCTGGGGGCTACTTTCTTCCCTTTGATTTAAGAATAGTTAGGACTGTGCTGAACTTGGACAACAAAATAAAACTATGCAATCTGCCAATGGGATTTCCCCCTGTCCCTGGAGCAGTGTGCAGGACCAGACTCACGGTGCCACTACCCTCAGGAGGCACAGATCCATGTTTCAGAGATCGCAGCAGATCAGCTCGCAGTACCTCCAGCACTCAGCACTGCTATATTTACTCCACACAGCCAGGTGCTTGCAGAATAGATGCTATCATCACATTTAAGCTCCGAGCTAACTGCTCCAGGAGGACAATCAGTTTACAAGCAGTTCTGATGAGGCCATTAGATGCACCACCATCAGTGCTAATCAACACAACTGAAGCTGTTCAGTGTACTTACAAAGTGCTCCCATCAGCTCCACGGAATAACACAAAGCCCACGTTGCTTTATAATTTCCCTTGCAAATTTACCACATTTGGTGAAGGTATGAATTCCCCATTATGTCCAAAAGCTGTCAAAAATAATAATAATAATAATAATTCTGCTTACCCATACGCTGTTGTGACGAGAACTGTGACAGCTCATTTTCTGTAATGAGCTCAGCACTGTAAAATAGAGATATGGCAAACACAGAAATTGAGCTGCTCTGCAGATTTCTGCCATGCCATGCCACCACACACTGGCTGCATGGCACTGCCAGCACACAGCTAGCATCCCACCAGGGACAAGACACCCAACATTCTGTGCTGAGGCTCATCCCACGTGTGAAATGGCACACAGCTGTCACAGCAAGTGCTTCTGGCATAGTGTGGAGCCTCACCACTGCTCTGAAAGGCACCAACGCACACCAGCCAAGGCTGCAGGACCCGGTCCAACCGATGCTGCAGTCAGATGTGATCTGTAGGAACTCTGGGTGCTCACAAATACAGAGAGCACTCTGAACAGGTTAGGAGCTGCAGCTCCAGCTTTGTCCATAACGGAGCTTCTCAGCACCAGCACAGTGCTGGTGGTAAATAGCAACATCCAGAGGCTAGACAGCAAAATCCACCTTTGGCCAGGCACTTACATTTACTCTTCTAATGGGCTCCTCAGCTGACAGTGAAGACCTGCAGCCATGGATCAGGGAAACCACAGCTGAGAAAACCTCACCACAATTTACTACATTACTTGCTTTTCCTAAATCATCCCCTTCAGACCACTCCCAGCTTACCTTAACATGTGCAGCTGGCAGCCAAGAGCACACAGCCCAACTGCCAAGCTCTCCCAGACCGTGAGTAGAAACCATGTTTAGAGCCATGGATGTCCACCATCACAATTCCAACTCTCCTGGCTGTAGGAACAGTCCCCAAGAGTGCTGGGGACATCTTGGAGCAAGAGGAAAGGCCCTTCATCTCCAGAAATCAGACCATTGTAGGTAGTGTAGCTCAAATATGCAGATATTTTAGTATGGCTGTATTTTATAGTATAGCCATAAAGGTAATAAAACAAAAGGTTAATACTAGCAAGTCCATAAATTTAGTAGTTGAAGATTAGTACGTTCTGTTTTGGTTTCTCACACTTCACTGAAATTTTAGATACAAAGGTTTCAGTTTGTCCTTGCACCAAGTTTGAGACAGCAGAAAGAACCAGGCAAGGCTGTTCAATAGCTTCTGAATCTCAGCAATAATTGCTACTGAAAAAACCTTACAGTACAGGCTGGACTGGTGTGAGGTTTCATGACAACTCCCAATTTCTGTGTCACAATCAGTGCCTGCCCTCAGCAGGCTGTGCTGCAGAATTCCCTCCTGAAGCCAACTCGAGCTGTCTGCAAGTCACTGCTGCAGCCACGAGTCGCCCACCTCAGCCCCCAGAGCAGTTCTGAGTGCACACACGGTGTGCTCCACTCGCTCTTATGGGCACAGACAGCTGACCCCAAAGTTTTACTGGTCAGCCTTCCAAGGGGATTATCCAGGCACAAACAGCTCCATCTTCAACTCATGAGCTTCTCCACTTCTGCAGCTATGGGCTCACCAGGACCCAAAGCACGCTAACAGCAACGCAGTACTGGTGGGCATCACCTCCCTGTGCTCACATCCGCGCTCAGTGATGACACCGTGGTACTCCCAGGGAGATCTCAAGGGCTAGGAATGGCAAAACTGGTAAACTGCAGAATTATTACCCTCAGGAATTACAAAAAAATGCATATTTAAAGGAGTTGTTATACAAAGTTATTTGAGGGCAAATTCTTTTTCCTGGTTCTCAGGAGAATTATGGCGCATTCTGCCTCTCAGCATAACCCATTGTTTTTCCAAGAGTCACTTCAAGTATTTTATCTGGAGCCAGGATTAGTACTGTGCCATTTACTATTCTTATTACAATCTCCATGAGAACAAGCCCTCCACATCTTCAACACCACCTGTAGCCAGAGACTTATAGTTATGTTCCTGCACTGTGTTTACTTTGATGTCTTCCATATTCAGTTGTTTTTATGGGGCTGCCTCTTCTGTTTTCTCTCCTTTTACAGCCCCACTAATCTGTGAGAAGTAGAAGCAGAAGGAAAGGAGCAGAAGAAGCGATCAATCAAATTGCAAAACACTGCACAGGACAAAATGGTGTGGTGCAAAAAAAACTACTTTCAACTGAATGGAAGTAATTGGTTCCCAGGGGTACAAGAAGCATTTCCTCTCCCAAGTGATGTGAGCTTCCTTCCAGAGGCCCTGTAATACACGTCACCAAACATCACAGTTCCCTGGAGTCTGATAGCCTCAGCAAGTCCAGGTCTGTCCTAAGGCAAGGGATGGAGTAGAAGAAAGCAGAATGCCGTGCAGGGTTAACCCAGCCATGTTTTAAATACGTTCCTTTAACAAGCAATGGACACAACAGCTAGCTCTGTGCCAGAGGTCCCCTGCCTTGTTAGCACAGCACTGCTACACGCTGCAAGTGCAGCAGGGCAGCTCCCCAGGCACGATGCTGCAGGGCCGTAGTTTGGGCACTTGAAGCAGTTATTTCCCTTTCTAAGCAGTTCTTCTCTGATGTGAACTCTGAGTTCAGACACCAGAGAGGATGTTTCCCTCTGCAACCTCAGGCTGTGCAAGCAGCATCCGCCCCAGGAAGGCGTGCAAGTCATTCCCATGGCATTACTTACTTGTTCATGCTTGTTGTGGTCCCCACAGAGCCTCTAGCTGCCTGGCATCTGCTCTTGTGAAAGGATTTCCAGAGGACTGGAAAGACACAGGGCTCCTGCTTATCAGACAGCAGACATGCAGGGGCACACAGGCTTTCTTTGTCCATTCTGGAGGCTCAAATCAGGTTTTGTGCAAAGAGATCAGCTACCCATCGCAAGACTTCATCTTCAAAAATCTGCCCCCAGCCTCCAAAGCAAAAGCCAAGCCCTGAATCTCAATAAAATGACAACAAGGTGGGTCAGAAGAAGAAGGTTGTACAGGACATTGTATGCTGGATGGTCAGAGAATTACGTCCTTAAGTTGCCTTGAAACAGCACAGCACAGATTTTCTAACGAAGTTAAATGTGCCTGGGAACAATTGATATAGAATGAGCAAGATGGCTGGGAGGATTGGTCAGTAATTTTAGAAATAAAATTGTGATTAAAAACACTTCACTGTTAAAAGCTGGGAAGCAGATTGCCTGATTGTGATTAATACAGTACTGCAGGCTGTGGCTGCCCAAAAGAATGGTAGAGACTAAACTTGAGTTAAATTCTTATCCAACAAAATGTATCCAATGTAATCCAATAGGTCCTAAAAGGTTAATGTAAGCTAAATCAACGCCGCTTCTGTCCAGATAAGGTGTGGGAAATTGTCCTTGAGTGTGAATGTTCACAAATCTGGAGATGAGGGTAATAAAGGGCTTTCATCTCATTCTAGCCTCTGCCAAATCCATTGCAGTGCATGGAAAGTTGATAAGGGTACTGATTTATCAGCCAGCAGAACATAACACTGGAGTAGTTTTAAAACATTTCTTCTTGCCTTACGTCAGTTTTCTTAATAAACATGAAGAAAAAAAAGAAAACCAACACCTTTTTGACAGTCAAAGAAGTGGGAGCAGGTGGTGGCAATCGCAGAGACAGACGTGGCCTAGCAGAACCCCGGCGTTCCCTGGAGGTGAGGAGCATCTGCAGGGCTGGCTGAGCAGTGAGATGGCACTGGGAGAAGTGCTCTGCTGGGATAAGGGGCTGAGTGGAAGCAGAGCTTCAGCATGCTCTGAAACTTCAAGCACATGGTTAAATCCCAGGGATCAAGGAGATTTCCAAGCTCTGCTCAAATCCATCAAAGCCAACGGGGTGCTTAGCTTCCATTCATGACTCTGAAAATATCCCTATATATTTATGGCTAAACTTTAAACACGGGCTTAAATGCTCTTCTGGTGTGTGAAGTCAGAGCTCCTCTCTTTCCTGCTTTCAGCCCAAACTTTGCCACCAGTCCAGCTGCAGTTCTGTGCACACCTGGTGGCTCAGCCTGAGCAGACGCACAAATGAGCTCCTGCTCTACATGCAGAGGGGCATGCACTGACAGCATGCACAACCTGCTTCCTACAACATCTCAGGATCAATATGAAATTCTACAGTAGGAGAGCTCAGAATCACAAGGACAAAAAAAAACCAAAAGCCTTTGAGCTCTACCAGCCCTCGAGCAAAGGAGGATTTCTTCCCGTAATGCACCGAGGCTTTGTCCAGCTTGCTTTAAAGGCTCAGGGTCACTTCAAAATGCCAGATCCTGCAGAGCCCATGATGTCACTATGGTCAGGTGCTAAAAGTACATACAAAATATGCAGATTTGAATTACTTTGTAGATAGCACTGCCCACTGCAAAGCTCAGCTTCCTTCAGTGTTTGCTGCTAAACACACAGCAGTTCTCCTGCCAGCTCCTTAGCCAGTCTTCTCCTCTACCCAAGCAGATGGTGCTAGGAGGGATGCACTCAGCATTAACTCTGTGTCTTATTGTTACAGTAGATTAATACCTGAACACTCTATAAAGGCATGAATTATGACTACGTATACAAACAAGCAGTATATGTACACAAACTTCCAGGAGATGTGTTTCCCTTGAACGAGCTGTCTATTACCAAGCACTTACATATTATGTTTACACAGGCTTTTACAACCATCACTTGAAGCACCGAGCACTTAAAACTATCGATTCGATTAATTCAGTCATCTTCATAAAGCCATCCCCTCTGCTTCCCCTGTAAAGCAGCCCAGCTTACAGCCCCCTGCCCATAGCCAGCCCTGCCATCAGTGCAGTGGGGCATCCCTGCACAGCCCTGTGCCACCTTCAGATTGCCATGAACAGAGTTAATTACATGAGATCCCCTCTTGCAGCACTCATCCCTCTCTCTCGGGACCCACGATGCCAAAAGTTGACCTGAAGCCACTTCATGCAGATAATGTTGTGCACAGCTGAAATAATTTACTGCTTCATATCACTGTGGGGCAAAGAAGAGCCCAAGGGTGCATCAGGAGAACTCCTGCAGCCAGGTGCCTTTGGCTCCAGCCCTTGACTCAGCAGTGCTGTCCTGCAGGCTCTATTATCCCTCTGAGCACACACAAATTAGCTCATTTGTCTGTCACCTCATTACACTGCCAGTTCTTCAGAACTGGGGATTTTTCTCGACGTGATTTGCACAGTGCCCAGCACAGACCCAGGAGCTCAGTCTCACCAAGGAGCAGCCAGACTCTCGTCATTGGATAAAACAATCAACATCAATCCATTTCATAGCTCTGGCTGCCTCCCCTGTCTTTAAATCAAGCCCGAGGTACCATGCTTTCCTGTCACCTGCGCTCTTCCCCTCAAATCATTATTTTATAGCCTGCAAAGAAGTTTAGCTTAGGAGAAAAGAGGCAAAAAGTAGCATCTCGACTCCTCAGCAAGAGATGGAAGGCTAAGTAGTGGCAAGAAGGGCAGCCAAATCTCAGAGTATTATTTAAGAGAGAGTAATAAATAACACAGGCAATGCTCATGTGGGCTGTAATGGGTTTTATCAGCAGAACATGCATCTTAAGGAACATGGCAGAGGAGCCAGGTGACAAGTGCCACAGGCAGAGGCTCACGACAGACAGGGCCTCCTGAGAAACAAGGCATGGCAGGACAGGAGACAGCCTTAGAGAGGATGGATGATGGAGATGGCTCTCTGCTGTCTCTAACTCTTGGCTAATAAAAAATCCCAGCAAATGGAAGCTAAATCTAGAAAGAATAAATCAACGGCATGGAGAAATAGAACAGTGTAAACCAGTGAGGGAGGCAGTTCCCATCCTAAACGCTTCCCATTCCCCTCCATCTGGCAAGGGAGGGCCTCAGGGTGGGGTATCATTCCCAAAGGGGAGGACACAAGTCTGCTCCCCACACTCCCATACAGCATCACCCTCACCCTGCTGAGCCCCAGCACTGTGCCCCTGACCCCCACCAGGGCACTGCAGGTGAAGCAGGGAGCAGAGAGCCCGGCAGCCTCCTCCTCCCAGTGCTTAACTCAATGATTCCAGCTGTTTTCTTCCTGCAGAAGACAGACGTGGCTGTGTTAGGATGTGGGCAATGCTGTGTGATAAGCCAAGCATTGTTCAGCACTCAGTACAACCTTGGCAGCACTAATAGGCACCTTGCAAGTCAAGAAAAGCATTTGCAAATGCAGCCACCTCCAAACGAGAAGCACAAGCACTATCCAGCAGGGCAAGCTCTGCACAGATCTAGCAAGCCAGACATTTGAAGGAAGTGTTTATTGAAAAGACGATTTTAAACTCCTCATTCGGTGCCGCTGGCCAGCGAGCCCCATTTGGCAGCACTCCCATGCATGGGGTAATGTTTGTTCTGTGGCTTTCACACCCACTCAGTTTTACTCAGTGACAGGGAGCAAACAACGCTCAGGAGAGCTCTGCTTTCTCTCCCGTAGCTCAGCCAGACAGCACACAGCAGCAGTGCATGTGGCCAGGCATCCTTATAGCATAGCAGTGACCACAAAGAGCCTCGGGAAGCGGATGGAGCTGCCCTCAGAAGCACAGCAGTACGTGGGGCCAGGACAGCCACACAGGGATCAATGCCTGCCCCCAAAGCAGCATCCAATACGTGGCAGAGCACAGCTCCACAGCTCCTAAAATTGCCTACATACATGAATAGCAATAGCTTACCATTAAGAAAAGGTCTGTATTATTCTTTTGATGGTGTTGCAGTGTTCTTGAAAAATGGGTGTTATTTATTTGATCGTCCCCTAAAGATTCTTTTGTCACAGGCTATTGTGTAAATTTGTGTTCAGACCATTTTTTTAAATGTTGAATTATTCACTTGATTGGCCTTAATGTCTTCTCCTGAACACCTCAATATGGTGTGATTATTATCAAAGAAGGAGGGCTAATAAAAATGTGGAAATAATAACTGCAGCTGGATTTTCAAAAGGGAAAGGATAATTTTCTAACTGCTAAAACATTAGTAGTTAAGAAAGTTAAGATAAGGGTAATAAAGCCTCGTGCTTCAGGGCTTTGCAAAAGGGGTTAGGAAGTAATTATTTTAAATTCTTTCTTCAGTATTATGTAATTTAACTCTCGTTAATAAAGGACCCAATTTTCAAAGGCAATGAAAGATGTAGCTAGGAACTAGATGAGATTTTAGAAAATAGAAGTCAGAGCTCAACTTGCTTCAGTGCTCTCCAAAAACCCCCCCAGACACTTATTTGCATCTTCCAACTCCGGTGATAAAATATTTTTTCTTTCCAAAATGTCAATTTGCTGAAAGCGAGGCGTTTCACTGTAATGCAGGGGCATTCACTCACATGTCTGAGGTCCCATGAACTGCAGGCTGACGCACTGGGTTGGATTCATCTGTAATTCAGAAGCCTCTGATGGATGAGAGATGCCAGCTGCCCACCTTTTAAACACGGGTTCAGAAGGAGCTCTGCTCATTTGCTGGGCACAAACCTGGAGATCTGGCTCCTCTGTTTCAGACACTTTCTCCCAGCTTCACCATGCTCTAGCAGGGCAAAGGAGCGTGATCTATGTGCCCCATCCCTCATGCATGCAATGCAGTACCTTTATTTTGTTATACACGTGCTTTATATTTTCATGAGAGATGCTTTTCACCTCCAATATACCACAGCATGGATGGTGAGAGGACTCTCTCTGCTATTTCCACCCAGTTATCTTCAATCAAAACCTCCGTTGGAATGACATCACCCCCTTCACACATCCTCCAACATCCCCTCTGTCCTGCTCCCTCACTGCCAGTCTCAGCATTGTGGCAGTGCCACGTTTAACACCACCACACAACCCCAGCTCTTCTTGGTAAACCACAGTTATGCAGCACAAGTAAAGACCTTCCCTGGCCTCTCCCTGCACCCTTGGGCTGCCAAGGGGCAGCATCACAACACCCCCAGCCCACGTTGTTCTCCTTCATGACAGAGAAGCTCTGCAGCTCCTGCACTGTGATACCCCAACGTGAGGTGCTGGGAGCCACAGAGGTGTCTCAGATGGAATAAACCTGCACCATGAATAATTGAGGAGCATCACAGAAGCTTTTTATGGAACGAATGGAAGCATTCAAATTGCTTCTGTAATGCAACACACCAAGTGTTCAAACACAGCCAGCTACTGAAGTGAAATAATCACCCATGGTAATTAAGACCAGGCACATGGCTGAGGTGCTGCACTGCTTGCTTTACCCACGGTTTTCCACCACACTGCACAGCGCTGAGAGAGAATGGCTTCGACTGAAACAACCTTCCTGCATTTTCAGGCAAAAGCTGAACCCAACCCATTTGGCTGTGAAAGCTCTGCTGGGCCTTCCTCACACACCAAATTACTTTTCGAAATATCCAGACCCGCTAGGATTGGCTTGAAATATTCAACTACGTGTGAGGAGTTTCTACGGAGCCTTGAAGTCTGAAAATGCTTTACAGAAGATCTGGAGGCTGCAAGTAGATCGTTTACACACAGGCAGGAGCCTTCCCCAGTGACCTGCAGCACTGATCCTGATGTGGGAAAGCAGGGGCTGAGCACAAGGCAAGGTGCAAGCAGCACCCAGGCAGAAACTGATAAGAGTTATTTTCCCCACACATAATGGAATTAAGATGGTGGTGGTGTTATTGTTTATATTACTATTATTATTATTATTACTATTATTATTCAAACTGAGTGCTGTATTAATAGAGCTCCTTCAAAGTCACCCACAAAAATAATATGTATGTATGTAAGAGGCAGAAAAAGCTATTCCTGAATATCAGCTGATGCTTGGTAGATATTTTCAACTTACCCCAAGGGAAAATATATTAAAATTAAATGCATTTCTCCCATTCACTATCACTAAATCTTAATATTATTTGGAATTTAAACCTAAGCAACGTGGCGTCCAGGTCATCAGAGCCCTTTTTGGCCTTGCAGAGGCAAACATGTCCAGCTGGGCTCAGCAGGGTGCTTTCAGACGTCTGCCTGCTGCATGCTATGCACACAGCATGCATCGCATCATGGCCTCTGGCTTGAATAATGTGAAGTTACGTAAAATACGGTCACTGTGGTAACTGCTTCTAAACAATATAAAGGCTGGGTAGGTAAAAAATGGCCTGGGAAGAGGACAGCCCCATGTGGATCTGGTTTGAGGAGGAGTGGAGCGTGGAGTATTGGCCAACCACCATGTAAATGGAAGGTGATGGCAACTCCATGGCTAAGGGCAGCTCTCACCTACTGTGCTCAATGCAGAGCAAACACCTGTGGCTGTCAAGCACTTCTGAGGTGCAGTGTTGTGGTTTCAGACACTCCAGCTCAAGCCCCTCCAGAAATACCTGTGGTGGGACTCCTGCTCTGGGCTTTAGAACCAGCACTGAGGGCTCCAGCAACATCTCCTAATGTCTGGGCATTTACAGCAGCATCCATTTCTCCCATTCCTATACTCACCTCTCAGCCTACTATCAATGATAAAACACTGCACTGTTGGCCCATCTTTAGTTTTTTTTCCATGGATTGGTACCTTGCAGCCAGAAAGGATTGCCTGAAGGTCCCTCATATCTGCTGTGGGATTTCTCCTGCAGTTAAATAATCCTTCGTGATTTTCCCACAGAGGTTTGCTTCAAGGATGTCTCACAGAGTCCCTTGGAGAGGCAGCTTTCTTAGCCTGAAGGTTGCTCACCAACAGCTTACGCTGCCTGTGTGCTATTTGTGACATGCCTTTGTTGGTTGGAATCACTGGGCCTTGTTTCTGGTCTTCAGCCAAGAAACTGAAGCAATTATGCTCCTAACAGGAATTAACATAAACATAGAAGTCGTTTGTGATAGAATTCTGAAACCACTTCAGTTTGTGCTAGGGTTTCCACATTCCCCATGCTTTTCTGTATTCCCATTATAGTTTTCCATCATCAATTGTAACAAAGCACACTTCACATTTTAAGAGATTCCACAGCAATCTTGATGAATATTTGCTTGGTATCAGATTCAAAGCCCCACATTGCCTCCGCTCCATCCATCTGCAATCACTTCAGTGCAGAACAGCACCAGGAACTGAGCAATAAACACTGCTTCAAAGAGGTGACTCCATCAGAGTCTACCAAATTAGGAGGAAGGGAACTGGCCAAAGAGCTCTGTGGCACTGTTTTTTAAGAGTGAGAATCCCATTTCATTTTGGAAGCAAGCTTTTTTACTTAAATAAGTTGTTTCAGGTAAATTCTTCAGCTTTTTCTAGGTTCCAAGCTATGACTCCTTTCTTTCTGTGTACAATGCTATAAAGAAAGGCTATTTTCATCTGCCATTAGAGGATTAAGCAGCTCCCAGAGTGCCTGAACCATACCCTACAGGGACCACTGCAACAAAGGACAGGGTTTTCCTGAGCTAAGAGCACTGCTTGTCTCCCATGCAGATTCAACCCCTTTCTCTGGAAGGATACCTGCAATGCCATTACAATTATTTGGATTTTCGCTTTAGTTCTGCTTTATTTTAGAGAAAGTCAAGGGCTGGACAGCATGAAAGACAAGGAAGTCCAGGATGAGAAGTTTAGATGGTGACTTTCAGAATAACCTCAGGTTATATCTCTACTGCAGTCATGGATCTAGTCAGAAATGTTCTGTGCCTGCTGGAAGGGAACCATTAGCCCAGGCTGAGCTCTACGCTTGTGAAAGCAAACTCTGACCAGTCTTCTTACATTTGGCTATGCAGCTATCTGGAATTTTTCTATTTCCATGACACTGGCTCTAATGAAGACAGCTATGAACTTCCAGATCAGTGTACGGCTTTGGTGAACTCATCCTGGTGTCCAAACATACAGCTTTGAATTTCAGTAAGTAACCATAACTGAATAGTTGAAAGAAAAAACCTTGGCTTGCCGGGTTGCACACCTTCCACCTGGTTTTTAATCTCACTGTTTTACTTCTCCTTTCTGAGACAAGGACAATTCCACCTGTGCTTTCACAGGTCTGTTGTGATTATTTCCTAGAGCAGTGCTTGGATTATCTACCAGGACATGGAACATATTCTAAACTCCAGTAATGTGGGATCACTACAGAAACTGAACAGAACGACACACAAGAGATCAGATACCTTCAGAACTGCGCTTACAGCACCTGCAAACAGAGGCTGAGACAAGGTGGGGCACGCAGACCTACAGCACTTCATACGTGCTGTCTGCACACAGGCAGCAGCAGTTGCTGCGCTGGGAATTTTGCTGTTCGTACATAAAAGCTTTTATGTGTCCATTTCATCTCTTACACCAAGTGACACAATTGTAGGTGGCATTCAGTGAGGCTGGTTTGAACAGCCTTCCCTGCAATTTAGCCAGCTTGCTCCTGTCCCATTGCTCCCCACAAAAAACTTCCCCTCACACCCTGGCTCGTGTCTCCTTAGCTCAGCACAGGCTGCTGGAGGCTCAGCATCCCCACTATGGTAACATGGCACTGCACCTCTCCACAGCACGGTAGGTGAAGTTCAACACTGGGCACTTCACTACTGGCAAAGAAGGTAACAGGAAATGACAAACATACATTCAACACTGAAAATGTTGGGATGACATTAGGATTTTCCTCTTGTTATTAATGATATAGTAACTAGACTGGAAGGAAAACTCCTGTTGTGGTTTGTAATGCCGTTTGCCAGTGAAAGACAGTCCATGGCACACACTGTACTTGAAAAAGGTATCTGTTCTGAACATATGGATCCCATTCCTGGTCCCTTAATGTCTGTTGCTGCATTCTGGCCACCAGCTCGTGCCCACTCTGAAGACCTGTGCTGCCTTGTCTCGCAGGTTTCATGCCAGTGAAGGATGTCTTCATACAAGCTGCCATGAAATGTCTGCACTCTTAGCCAGGCAAACTCATATTGCCTCTTTGTGCTGCATTCAGGTAAGTCTATTTTCCTCTAAACAACTCTACCACTGCTCTCATACGGCGGTGAGTTATGAGCCCATGGAAGTCCAGATCCATCATCCCAAGCATTAGCCCCAGCATGGCTGAGGAGGGCAGTTCATCACGGGGAGTTCAGGCTTCTGGAGCAGACATCCCTTGGCTTTTAGTGGATGTCATTCTTTCATTACTCACTGCAAATGGGGCAACAACAAATGAAAGCCTTTCCTCTTTTTCTTGCAGCGTTTCGGTAGATGGGCAAAGATAGCCAAGGCAATACATTGCAGGATACATTGCTTAGAGGTCTCTATGCTGTAGCTCCTTATAACTTATTCATGATTCATTACTCTTTCTGGGTTGAAAATTGAGAGAAAGCCATTAAGTAACTGGGATGCATATTTATTCAAGACTAAACAGATGTTTTGGAATCGAGGCTGCAAATAACAACTCAGCGAGAGATGCCAGGTTTTTAAAGGCAAAACAGCAAACAGCACAGAGAGAGACTTGATGCCAACTGGGAGCTCCTGAAGCATGTAAAGCACCCCAGCCTCACCAGTGTTGCAAAGGCGGCTGCATCAGATGAATTTCCAGTGTGTGTGAGGAGCTGAACTCACCCAAATGGGCCCAGCACAGCACGCCTGCTGCGTGCAACAGCCTGGGCAGCTGGGGGCTGCTGGAGCTGCTCAGCAGAAGTTACAGTAACGTGTTCCCATTTGAGGATCCAGCTCTTCACGTTTTGTTAAATTCAAATCTTAACCATCCACCGTTTCTGATGAATATTATGAGCCTTTCTTTTTTTTTTTTTTCCCCCGTTTCTCAAATGTCAAGTAGATCTTTTACAGCAGCTCTTAAGAAGATAAAGGGGATTAAAGGATCATTTTATCCTATTTAAAGTTAGCTCTGAGACGATAGGAGTAAACAGGGACATTTTAAAGGATGTTAATCTCAGCTCTTTCTTATCCTCCTCCCTTTTCTTTTTCTTCTTTGCTAGCAAAATTTCACTTTTGTGGGTAAAATGAGTGCAAGAAGGCAAATTCTACTACCCTTTCTCCACACTTCAAAAAGCAAACACAAAATATCACTCCTGATTGCAATATTAAACATGAGTTTAAATTGGGCTGCCAATCACTGGCTTAGATTTTATGGCAAAAGCACGGAGAAAGTTAGAGGGAGACAAAAAGTTGTCTGGCAAATGGAGGAAGCCTGTCTCTGACACTAGAATTAAGAAGCAAGGATGCTGCTTATTAGAAGAATCATGGAAAAACATTGTTTAAAGAAAACTGAGTACCAGAAATAAGAGCTTTGGACTATCTGTAGGGATTTCAATGTGGGCTGTCAGGAGATTGGGAGAGAGAGAGGCAGACTTGCAAACCTCTAATGAGGGATGGTTATCTTCCACTTAATGCATACAAACCAAACCCCTACTGTTAGCACTCCTAGCCTGAGCTGATTTGTTGTCAGCAGAAGGTACCCAACAGGGTTCTCACTGCCTCCATTCAGCCACGTAACAGGGACAGTAAGGAAACTGCTTTCTCTGCACAG
The DNA here is from genome assembly GCF_019238085.1 of Lagopus leucura. Classification (NCBI taxonomy): domain Eukaryota; kingdom Metazoa; phylum Chordata; class Aves; order Galliformes; family Phasianidae; genus Lagopus; species Lagopus leucura. The sequence goes on along the minus strand of NW_024962294.1, from coordinate 2,353,850 downwards.
TCAGACACATCACACCTGCTTCTCGAGATGCTTTTCAGGGCAGGGTCAGGAAGCTTGCAGTGCCCTACAGAACTGAAGTCCTTGGTTTTGCTGCACATCTGGAGCGTTCCGTGACACCCAGGGCAGCAGCTGAGCAGATGCTGGTGCCGGGAGGAACAGAGAGATGCACTGACAAAATGAATCTTGTTTGGGACTTGGCAGATAATTACGTTGAATATTTATCTCCATAAGAATAAAGAAATGTCTGCGGTGCAGGAGAGATTCTCTTTCACTGAATTACGTGCTTTAATTTCCTGCGAAAACCATCCTGAGATCTGATGCAGAAGTGGCCATCACTCCTCCAACTCCATCTCCAGGAGCGCAGACCCACTGTGAGCTGCATTTTGCAGATGGAGTTTGTGGAATTAAGTGTCATTACAAAGCAGGAGAAGGGGGACTGCTGGAGGAGCGCTGCCTGTAGCTCCACTGTGAAGCTGCCTAGAACATCGTATCAGCAGGCACTCAGACACACTGAAGATGCTGTTCTGATACAGATGAAAACACCCTCCTGACCAGCATGAGAGGAGCTGGACAAACCACAAGCCTTCCTCCTTCTGTGATGATGCTCACACTGCACTGCAGGATCCTTCTGTCACACCACATCCCCACAGGATGCTGCTGATGGACACCAGTTTCTCTCCTCATTGGTGTGAGCTGCCCTGCAGAGGTTGGGGTTGGCAGAAAACCAGACCCAGCAGAGAGATCTCACTGGGAGCTGCACTGTGGCACTGTGTACTGCTGTTCCCAAAGCAGGAGTGTGGCTTGAGGAGATGTGGCTGCTCGCTCTCCCAGAGTTTAAGATTTGTTCATTCTTTGTTTATTTCCTTTAATCTAAAATAAAAGTAATTGAGACTGAAAGTTCATGTTTTACTCTTTGTCTGAGAAACATAACAAAGAAAAACAATTGCAGAGGAAGGCAGTACATTTTACTTCCAAGCTTTCAAGGGATTATTACCAACAACAGTAGAGAAAAAATAACAGCTTTTGAAACTTACGAGAAAATACTTTGACAGCATCCCCATTAAACAGCCTCCCTCATCTTTAAGCTGCAGTAATTACGTTCACTTAATACCAGACAGTAAAATATTTACAAACAACGCAGAGAATGAAATGAAGTTTCCAGCCCTGGTACAGCTGTACGTCCAGCTCTGCCTCCTGTTCCTGGGGGAGGCTCCGCAGCCTGGCTGTGCTGTGCTGAGCTGTGCTGCCCTGGGGATCCGTGCACTAAATGCAAAAACCCACCAGCACTGGCACCCAGAGAGCAGTCACTCACACAATGGAGCAGCCGTGGAAAAGCATCAGCAGGGTCAGGCAGAGGGGCACAGCTCAGCAGTAGCCTGGCCTTTGTCCCAGCACGGGGTGAGGCTCCCCTCAGCAGCTCCTCCAGCCAGGGCTCTGCTTCTCTTCTGGAGTATCCCAGGGCTCTGGGAGCTCCATCCTGCAGCTGCAAAGCCAACCAGGCTGAGGTTCTCATTAGCAATGCCTCCTCCCTGCCAGAGCTGGGGGAAGTGGAGTCTCTACAAAGCGCCTTTCCAGTTATTTTTTCCCCACTTTGCTCTGTTCCTTTTTATACTTGCTCTATTGCTCCCGTCAGTCTTCCAGGCAGAGGAACACTCTGCAGCAAGCTCCACTAGACTGAAGCCCCAGGTAGCTGAAATAGCACAAACCCATGACAGCCCAGTGCTCAGAGACCCGAGCCTTCCTCTGTCACAAGAAGATTCATCAAATCCACCTTCAGCAGTTGGTTCATTCATAAATAACAGCCTAGATTGCTGCCAGATGCTAGATCATTAATACTGAACATCATTTGGATGAAAAAAAGACCCTCAATTAATACAAAAATATCCTTTTTTTTTTTTTTTTTTTTTTTTTTTGCAATGAGAGAGTATGAACTTTGATGCCCACAAAATTACACAGGGCATTCTGGAGGAAGGATTGTCAGAGCAAACAGCAACCTGGCTTATCAGGGGCTGACACAGCCCAGCTCCAGCACAGCCCTCGTCGGAGAAAAGCTGTAGAGATGGGAAGTGAATGAGTACACAGGAGCACATCGATCCCACAGCCTGGAGCCTGGCAGATAAAGAATTTAGGAACAGGTTCCAAAAAAAAATAATTTGGACATATATTATCTCAGACAATGCAGCACTGCACACAGACGTGGCTTTTCGCTAGACCCCATCTGGGGCTCTCAGAGGGGGTTCGTGGCCCGAGCAGCAGCACTCTGCAAAGCACAGATATCTGCGAAGGAAGGGATAAAGTGATGCAGAGAATGGAGAAGAATCAGCCTGCGGCCACAGCATGTTGGCTTCGAGTGTGTGACAATCAAGCTGCTTCCCCCCCCTTTTCTTCAGCACCGTGTTGCTGGTCCCCTCTTTATCTACACTGTGTATACATTAGCTCCCATCTGGCTCTTCTATAGAAAGAATCAAGTTGTTGTTTTTTTTTTCAGGAAATGCACCTGGGCATGAAGCAAAGTCCACTTGCTACATCCACACTGTGCACTGCTCGCTGACCTGGGGACATGGCCCTGTTCCCTGCACCCTGCTCCTCAACCAGCACCTGTTCCTCCAGGAGTTCATGGTATTTCCTACACACAAATGACTCAGCCTCGAAAAATGAGATGTTGTGGACCCACTGGAGAGGAAGGGATGCAGGCACAGAGACACTGAACCACTTCCCTATAGGGTAAGATAAGGTTCATCTCCAATCAGAGCATCTCCCAGCGACGTAAGCAGACACTCGAGTGCTCTGATGAGCCAGAACTTAAACAGAGCAAAGCTAAATAGAATAAAGTCCCTTTTACCTCTGAATGAGCGCGTCCACATAGGTGGCTAATGTGGTTTAACCGCCCCACTTGAGAAGTTAATTTGGACAAATATTCCTGAAAGCTCTCGTGCAGGGTGGGCCCGCATCACCAGTGGTCTGGAGGGTATTAGGAAAACGACCTCTTCATTAACCTGCTGTCAGCAGTTTCCTGCTCAGCAGTCAAGCGTGGGGTTTTTTTAGTAGTTTACGGTTATGTTGGACAATATAACACCACGAGCATTAAATTACTCTGCCACTTGCCAGAGAACCTGAGCCATGTAGATGGATTTTAAATCGCCACACTGCACAAAGGAGGTCTTCTGCAACAGGTACCTTACCCATAATTGGAAATTTATTTAATACTTTATTGATTGACTTCTTTATTACCTTCTGACAAGTTTAGCTCAGCAAACAGAACCAATCCCAGAAGCCAAGGGCTGGGGCTGGCTGCTTTTTGCCCGCTGAGAGTCAGTTGGATTCACAAATTGAATTATAGTTATTGTTCTGCTTGTAGCATTTTTTATTTCTCATCATGACAGATGGCTCTCTAAATGACAGCAGATTTGTATTTCATTAGGACACTTAGTCAAAAAATCAATACTGCTTCCACATACCTTTCTGAGAACACATACACAGACCACGCAGGCTGCTAGGGGCTTGATGCGATTTAGATAGCATTAGCTACATGGCAGACATATGTTTTACTTGTAATAACGTCTCATTGATTACAAAACAGCAGCCCTGGAAAACAGAGTGCTCTTATTACTCTTTATCTTTCTCTCTGCATGGTGGGGATGGCACTTTTTGGGTGCAGCAAAGAAGGGTGGGCAGGGTAAGGAGACAACATCTGAGCTTATGCCTAGCCATGGCTCTGTCTCCAATCTCCATTGCCCTCTTGTGGTTCCCAAGCAATATCTCACCTGAAAAGAGACCAGTACAGACGGAAAAATCATTTCTACATTGTAGCCTGACACACCAAAGGAGGCTGCTTCTGTTTTAAAAGCAAGGCAAAACATTTCAAGGAGGCTTTGTGTTGCTTAATGCCTTCCCACTCCTCTCATTGTTCTATCTTTCCACTCCCCCATCCTCATCGATGTCATTGATTCAATCCAGGAGTTACTTTAGAGTTACAGGCTATATTGATTAATTTGGGTTGTAATGAGTCTTTTCAACGTAAGCAGCAGTGCATAAAAAATTGGTTTTAAACCTCCCACTTACGGTGCATTGATTTACTGTGATTAAAAGGGGATAAAAGGCTTTAGTTATTCCTTGCTTGGTGCACAGATATCACCACAGAAAAACTGGAAATTAGGTTTCCAAAAATGCTGATAGCACATTGAGGTATACTGAACAAATGGTCCATGCAGTCCTCCAGAGTAATGCAGCTGGTGTGGAGATGAAGACTCCTTCACATCCACAGAGGAAGGGCAGGACACTGAGGAGGTCCTCCCTCCAGGGATGTTCTCTCCAGGACAAGAACACATGGAGGTGCAAAGTGAATCCAGCCTTTCTGTGTCGTGGATCTCACTCCAGGTACCCACAAAGTAAAAAGCATCTCCAGCTGAATGCACACGAGGAAGGGTGCTGCAGCCCCACAAGCTCACACAGTTGGCTCAGCACTCCATGCAGCCTCACCCCAAGCACATGATGGAGGCTGACCTGCAAATCCTTCAGCCCTGTGAGGGACGTACAGATAGGAGAAGCCTAGTTTGGATGCTCCTGCTGTGTTTCATGACTTACACTTGCAGATCCAATGAGACAGGGACTTGATCCCAGGCATCCTGCAGGAACAGGATGAGAGATGCAGAAATGTAGCTGCTCCACGTGGGGACACATGGCTTCCTGAGGGAGTCATACAGTAACCCTCACCTAAAGCTTCCCCCAGCACAGCCTGATGGCTCTTCTTCCCACAGCATTCTCCAGTTCTGCCCCCTGGAAGCTCTCCATGCTCTCTGCAGGACCTGATCCCTTAGTTTTTCCCCTCATACTACAGACACTGAGCACAGAGGACATTCTCACTTTCAGGACTCCTATTTCAAATCCAGCAGAGATCCCTGACCAGCACTGCCCTTGAGCATCAGTGGAGCACTGGAAGCAGCAACTTCACAGCAGGATTTTGATGCCCACCGTGCCTCACCTCAGGGTTCCAGAGAACCACTGGCACTTTCCCTGGAGCACAGTGCATCCCCCCTGCACCCACACAACCACTGATCTCAGCCCCTATCACTGACTTCACTGCTGTCCCTTCTCACAGAATCACAGAACGGCCAGGGTTGGAAGGGACCTCAAGGATCATGAATCTCCAACCCCCCTGTCACATGCAGGGCCTTCTGATTTACTCCTGGAGTCTCAGCCTCCCCTACTCTGGGGGGCAGTTTCAGCAGCCTTTGACACTTTCTTTAAGAAAGAGAGGGGCCAAAAAAAAAAACAAACCAAAAAACAACCCTCATGGTCTTATAAAGGACATTTTATGTTGAGCAGTGCTCAGTGCTTACAGCTTCATGAATTGCAAAAACATTTGAAAATCTTGGTATTACAGGAAAATCTGTTCTGGTTCACTGCTTCTGTCACTAAAACTCATAGCATCACTTTGCCAAAGCAATTAATGCCCACTGCCAGGCTGGGATCCTGATTCCTATTTCTAGGCCTGTCCCCACTCCTGTGAGCAAGCACTTCATCTTCCGACATGACTAAGGAAGAGTGGAGGGACAGCCATTAGTAGGGGTGCATGTTGATCAGGGAAGAGCCAGAAGCAGTCTAACAAACATACTTTTTATAATATAATCACTCTTCTGTTCCATTTCTTCTTTTCCATGCACAGAGCAGCAGAACAGCAGCACCAGAAGCTTTGAGGGCACAGAACTCCTGACCCAGCCCTCACCTATCATCATTAAGCATCCTGGCCCCAAAGTCCCCATTACAGTTTGGACTTTGAAGAGTAATAAAGAATGTCAGGCTGACAAATATATGCTATCAGAAGAGATTTCTTCTTTGGTTTACAAGATGATTCCGCAGTTTTATTGCACCTCTCTGGAGGTCTCAGCCTATGTGCTGTTATTTTTCTGCTCCCACGCTGAGAGATGAGCAAACAGCCCCATGTTAGGTTTGTGCCCAGAGTCGTTTCCACTCCAGGGTCTTAAAAATTTTAATGGATAAATCTTAAAAGGTCAATGGCTGACAAAATCAATGCGGAGAGCTAAAAGAAAGGGAAATACAGATGACAACATTGACTCAGGCTAACAAGGATGCATCCCTCGTGACCATCAGGTTCTGACTGCAAGGTGTGAAGCTGCTCAGTCACTGCTCTGAATGCCATTCTGAGCAGTGCCAAAGAAGAGCTTCACCAGAAGAAGGATGCACATCATAAACATCCCAAAAATCTTCTAGAAATCCAGGATTTTGCAGAAAACTCTCACAAAACGTCACGGTGAGAATTTTCACATTATTAACAATATTTATCAGTTGTCTGATAACCAAGACAACCCAGTGAAGACTGACTTTTCATATCTGTCTTAAAGAACGGGTGAGTAAACAGAAGTTTGAAGGCAAGTGTTTGGAAAGAAGACTGAAGCTTCTCACTTATGAGGGTGCTTTCAGGTTTCAACCTACCTACTTCAACCTTTTGTTCACCAGAACACGGCGTGCTGTGCTGGCCACCTTCTCACACCCCAAGACAAACAGCCTCAGCTAGAAAGCGAGCAATGCCTGAGTGCATCACCACGAGTGAATGGTGAGTTCTGACCTGGGATCTGCATCACAGGCCTTTGCTTCCCCCTGTGCTTTTGTACAGCATTGCTGTGCCATCAAACAGCTGCAGCACGGTTACAGGCAGGTGCGCATGGCAGCTGGATGTCCCCATGTACAAGGACAGAGTGTGCATCAGTGCAGTCTGCTGCCACTTTTCTGAATGACCCTGCAATTCAGTAATTCCTCTGTCAAAAGGGCATCTACAGGTTGTGTGCTACAACATCCACATTTCTGCTCCCACAGCTCTGCCTGTCTATGCGAGCGTATTTCTATTTTGTTGCGTGTTTACGTGGTGAACTGCATTCCTAAAGTCCATCATTACCACGCTGTGCCTCCCAAGAACGGTAAGCACAATAAAAATGAATCTCAGAAATCAACAAGAAAGCCTTCGTTGGCCAGTTTGATGGCTACATAAGCAGCTGATTGCTCTGCACCTACCAGCTACACTCACCCCACATGAGAACACCTTTCAGACACTGGCAGGGAGGTGAAGGAAAGGACTGGGTTGTGTCATCTGCTGGTGCAGGTGGGCAGAGCTGAGCAGCAGGTGTGCTTGGTGAGCAGCAAGGTGCAATTAGGTGAGTTAAGTACAAACGCAATGAAACGCTGCTTATTTTCCACTGCAATAAAAATGATAATGATTCTGCAGAAAAATGTCGTTACTTCACACTCATTTAATTCTGGAAATCTAAATTCACAAAGGAAACAAGAAGCCCTTTAATCTCCTGGTAGATAAATAGCCCAATTTTATTTCTACTATTATTTTTTATCCTTTTCTAAGACATTTTATAAGACTTCAGAACATGAGAGCAAAGTTTAATTAACATTATCACATTAAAAAGCACAGCCAAAATTTTCATGGAGTTTTAATTGAAATATAATACTGTCTCAATTCTTTTTTTTTTTTTTTTTTTTTTTTTTTGCATCAAGAATAATGATGAAAAACACAGCCTGCACTGACTGCTGGATGGGATACAGCACGTGAGCAGAGAGGGCTTATTTAAGAAGCCATTTGGATGGCTCAGGATAAGCTTTTCTTCCAGAGATGTACCAGGTGATGCTGTGAGCAGAAAGGCACGCTTCTGTTTCCTTTCTTCCCACCTCCAAAATCATTGCTTTGTCTCCACAGGTGAAGCCAATTACATGCAAACGTTTTTTTGGATGGAGGTTTGTGCACCTGCACCTCAGCCATGCAGAGGATAATAAGGCAGCTTTATAGCCAGATAACACCTTCCATCAGAAGATCTCTGAGCCCTTTCAAAACGTTGCCTCCTGTCCCTCGGCAGCCTTCTGGCACTACAGATCAAACCTGGGCCCTCTGGCTCAGAACATGCAGGTATTCACCTCTGCTCTCAGCTGCAGCAATGTTTTCCACGCCTCATTACAACAGAGCCAATGCCAGCAGGTCTCTGTGCCAGGCAGGGCCAGGTCCTGGCCATGGATCTGGAGCACAGTAGTGAGGCTGCTCTGCCCCAGCAGAACAACCCAACCCAGGAGTTCTCTTGGCTGGGAAATAAGAGCTGACATTTGCAAAGCCTTCTGTGGGAACGGATAGGATAAAAATGCAAAGCAGCAAGATATCGCAGAGTGAAAATGTGAACTGTCCCTTTGGGGTTTTGCTCAGCTTAATTTACTGAGACCTAAAGATCTCATCCACAGATGGCACAAGCCCCACTTTCATGGGGGTGAAGGTGTGAGCCTTGTGTGCTTCACAGAATGGCCAGGGTTGGAAGGGACCTCAAGGATCACGGAGCTCCAACCCCCTGCCACATGCAGGGCCATCAACCTCCCCATTTAACAGCAGCCCAGGCTGCCCAGGGCCCCATCCTACCCAGCCTTGAACACCTCCAGGGATGGACGGGGCATCACAGCCTCTCTGGGCAGCTGTTCCAGCACCTCACCACTCTCATAGTAAAGAACTTCCCCCTGATATCCAACCTAAATCTTCCCTCCCTCAACTTCAAACCATTTCCCCTTGTCCTGCAGTTATCAACCCTTCAGCAGGATGAAGATCTCCCATCAGCGTTTTGTTCCTGTTTCCAAAGTGACAATACAGGAGAGTCCAAGCTGTGAGGTGCCCAGATCCAGCCCCTCTCACCAGCCTGGTCAGTGCCCACTTCCACTCACTTAATGGAAAGATGCAGTTTGCCAGTCTGTTCTCCAGCTGGGAGCATCAGTTCACTACTTACTGTCAGGGCATCAAAGGCAAAAATTGAGTGTTTCACTCACGTGGTTGCACACTGGTCAAATTCCTACATCTGATGTTCCTGAGGCTGTCTACATCATTTTGAAGCTGTAATAGGAAGCCTGCTGGTCACAGCATTGCAATATATTGTGATTGAAATATGCTGTGCTGCTCTGGCCAACTTCTATAGAATTATCATAGTTTGGGGGATGGTTTTGGATGAGAAATTTTCTGAGGCTTGACATTTCTGACTGAAGAGGGAGAAAGTGCTAAAAAGAGAGAATGGCAGCAGAAAGGAAAGAAAAGAAAAAACCCTAAGTTGTGTTTCAAGAAAATATTCTGGATTTGTTCTTCACTGGAAAGAAAAGACAATTTGAAATCTCAAAGGTCTTTGTAAGACAAAGTTCATTTCTTTTTTCTGGATGGGAGCTCCAGAACCTGAAGGAGCCAATCTGAGCTCACAGCAGGCAGCTTCCAGTCCATTCCTGCCCTGGGCACAGCCTTCCATTTCCAGCCATCAGCAGCAGAAAGCTCTGAGCAAGGAACATTTCCTATGCTGGATCAATACATAGGCTCATATGCTTGAATCTGAATAAATACATAAATTACCTTCCCAGGAGAGCCATGACTTCCATTAGGATTTAATTATAAGACTTTTATACAATATACACATATTGAAAGTCCATATTCTTCTGTGCTGCTGAGCTGACGCACAGTCCAAGAGAAGCAGGGCCTCACAAGCTGGGAGACACCAAAGCTGCTCTCTGGATTTCTGAGCATGCAGGGTGGCCTTAACCAAACCTATGGCTGGCAAAGGGGTGTTCTATGTTCCTCTCCTTGGTATAGACAAAATTTCCCTCATTAACTGTTTGGGAACATTTTCCACCCCCGCTTTGAGAATGAAACCTAAATACCCAAGGTTATGAATTGCTGTTGTTTCTCAACGCTCCCAACTTCCAGGCAAACACAACAAAGGATGAAGCTGAAGACCAAACTCCAAATCTCCTTTTGTTTCCCCCACTCTAAATCAATAGATATATAAAAGTAAGAGATGAAAACAAATCATGATCATGCTGCAGCTTTCAGGGGAAAATGCCATCTACAAGAAAACAAATCAATAAAACTTTGTATTCTTGGACATGGTCTTCTGTTTTGGTCAATAAATGCACTCTGTTATGCAGTACATCACTGAAGTCTGCAGCAGTTTGCCAGTGACTGAGCACATACATTCGTGGGGGGGAAGAAATGGTAACTCCAATAGTGAGGCAACTGTAGTTCCCAAAAGTAATTTGCTTTTGATTGGAGAATTACTTGCCCTGCCAGCAGGTGGTGACAGACAGAGCTGAATGACTGCATGCCCTGCTGGTGCTTTCCTTGCATAGCTTGCTCCCCTGAAATGGAATGCATCCTCAGTAGATGCTATCAGCAAACTGTTTCAGTTGGGAAGGTTTATTGATTTTAACAGGCAAACTGTTAAAAAAAGCAACTTTGATGGAAGAAGTAAATGGAGGTAGACAGATTGAATCATCTATTTATTAATCAAACAGAGCTGTTTTAGTAAAGAAAAGCAAAACTTTCCAAATATCTAGCAAGAGCCAAACTGAGATTTTAGGTCAAGAACCGAAGAGGCTGCTTAACTCACTGCAAGGAGGCAGAACATAATTAGGCTGGTGAGAATTCAGGCATGATCTGGATGGGATTTTCTCAATGAATAGGAATTATTGCAGGAGGAGCTGCAGAAAGTAGAGTAATTTAGAAAGGTGCAGTGCACCGATATCAGGAGTGCAGAGTGTGTTACTCAGCTTTCAAATTAACATGAAAAGAAGTGTTTTGTAGCCCGCTCTTCACTTACCAGGTTCACCTGCAGAGTATGAAGGCAGCCACTCGCCATGGTCTGGTAGGAATAGAGATTAAGCAGTTGAACTGAGTTTGATCAACTGCCATTGCCAACGTGAGCACTGCTTCCAGGGGTCTGGAGCACAAGCAAAGTGCTGCTGGGCAAATGAACAGCCACAAGCTTCTCCAGCTTGTAACTGCACGGAGAAGGTGCTGTAAAAGCTGCACTGTTGGATGCCTCCCCTAAAAGTGCTGCCCTCGTGAAATCTGTCACGAGTTCTCCCAATAAAGATCTTAATTTTGCTGGATGGGCCTCCTCCGAGCAGCACAAAGTAACCATCTGTCACAACAAAGCATCATAAGGCAAATGAATCCTTCTTGGCTGCCACAAACAACACACAGAGCTTTCCGGTCTATTGATTTTCTTTCTGTCTTTCCAAGTAGAATATTAATACAAGTCTCTGAAGGGTGAAGTCAGAGATTATCTTGGAGTTAATAAAGGAAGGTGTCTTGCTCTGACACAATACATCCAGCTGCTATCACAACTGCAGTGTCAGTAACCAGAGCAATGTGCAGTTCCATGGGAGAGGTGGGGTGGTAGATGATTCCTCCATCTCAACCTTCTCCATCATTGCTGCTGTGGAGTTTTGTCCTATGGACCTGAGCTAGCTGGGATAGAGGAGCAGGACAGCAGAGCAAACCCAGCACACAACAGTTGCATTCTTTTTTCAATGATCTGCCACAGCATCTGGGTCCAGCAGCCCCATCTCCCCCTGGCTGTGCTCCCTCCTTGCAGGCAGTGCCCTGACTGCCCATTGAGCACAGCCAGCCCTCAGCACACAGCCTGTGCTCAGGGTGCTGTTCGTCACTATTACGATCTGCAAATCTGTAAGCTGATCGTTCAGAGCGGCCAAATAACTTCAGTTCAGATAAATACTTGAGATTTATTTTGTGGCACATTTCCAACTGATTTATTTGATTAATATTTTTCCCTGATGTTTTCAAAGCCTAAGTTTTTTTTTGTTTTGTTTTGTTTTGGTTTTTTTTTCAAGTTAATGAGAATTGATATGAATCTCAGCACACTGTGCTGTAAGTACATTGCCTGCAAATACAACACTTTCATGGACCCTTCAAAATTCAGGAGTTTATGCAGCAACAGTTGAATTATCTTCTGGGATACCCATTGCTGTAGGGCAAGGCTGAATATCTGAATCCACTAACAAAAAGAGGAGGAGTATCAGCTTCCAAAGCACTACCCCAAGGCACAGCAGCATCCATCTAAGTATCATTTACCCTTTATTAATGGGGAAGCAGAAGCTGGCAGCTGGCAGCCTCCTTCCAGTGCTGCCTGCAAGTGAGCACAGAGCATGCAGTGGTGGTAATTAAATCATTATTCACCACCCCTCTGGCAGGTGCAGTGCTCCTGGGGAGGGTTTTCAGTCTCCTTGAAAAGGAAGGGTAGAAAATGACAAGTGAAGTCCAAGCGGCGCACTCAGAAAACAACCAGAATTAATCGCTTCTCCTCTGAGATGCCTCACATCTGTGTATCTGCTGGTAACTGCTGGTTCTTCCCAAGTCAGTGCTATCCCAAAAGCATGTGAGCAACCCAAAAGCATCCCAAAATTATGTGAGCAGCAAAGGGGGCTGTCTGACCACAGGAACAACTGCCTTGTGCAGGAGCCTACTTCTTCCTCTTGATTCTGCAACATTTACAGAGATGAGCTCCTAACTACACATCTAACTAATAAATACCTACCTTACGGCAGAGGAATTTCCCTCAAAGGGACACACTTTGATATGGACAGGCAGATCATGTTAAGCATCTTACAGCCAGTGAAGGAGCATAGGGCAGGGGCGCCTCCTGCCCCCATCCCCTTCTCCTGGTCTCAAATGCCAGCACAGCCCTCTGGTGTACCCACTGCACCTCCCAGCTTAGTGTCATTCAGGCACCCAAACAAGTTTGGATGCTGCCCATACACCTAAAGAAGATAAGAAGGGTGAAGGGAAATGAGTTAACTTGAATAAAAACCACTCCACAGTAATTTTGCAACTGGAATATGGTCCAAACTGCTGATGGATGAGACTACTGATGGATGCCTTATCCTCAAGGCTGCACTGCTTCCCCCAGCCAAAAACAAGTGTGAAGCTATACCATGGCTATATTAGCATCCCTGTTACTGCAGCACAGCCAAAGCTCCAGGGGCAAATCCATGCACTGTTGTGCTGGCATCACACACACACATAAAGAGAGAAACAACCTTTATGTCAGGGAGCTGCTGCAAGGACACAGCAGGGAGTGGAGCCAGCAAAGCCCTGCCTGTGCTACATGACAGAGAAGGAGCCCAGGCTCTGACACCCCCTAAAATTCAGGACAAGGAGCCCATCTCATGTGTGCAAACATGAACCTGGCTCTGCTCAGACTGTGCTAAGCAGGGCAGGAGGCAGAGAGAAATCTTTTCTGGGATGCATTTGTGAGTGTGGGCATTCTAAGCACATTCCCTGCTGCTGAAATGAAGCCATGGTTTATGGCAGTGGGAGACTTAAACAGCAAAAGCTCCCACAGAAAGCTGTGGTTTCAGTGCAAATCACATATTAATGAATTTCATTTAATTATCTGTTATGTGAAGATACAATTTCTAATGAAACATGTCAGTTCTCACAGAGATAATGCTGAACACAGAGCGTATAACCCAGTATAACTCAGCAATTATGAAGATGAGCATTTCCATTTTGAATTGATTTTATAAATCCCTTTTTAAACCAAAATAAAACTTTTTTTAAAAGTCGAGTGACGTGGCATAGCAAAGTAATCATAGGATATTGGCTCACAATTGTTTTACTTTGGTAAAAGTACTTAAAATAATTAATAAATGACATTTGAAGACTCGCCGGAATGAAAATCGGCACCTTGTTCTGAAATATCAATGGACACGTTTTCCACCAGGCCTGAAATTATGCTTTGGTTTTCATTGCTGACTCTCGAAGGACACAAGGCAGCACTGAACCATGTGTGCACATGAGGAACAAGGCACACAAACATGGCATGACCTGCTGAGCTGCACAGCCCCTGTGTGAGCTGATGGAGCTCCCACCTCCCCATCCCACACATCCCTCAGTGCAACACTGCTCTGTACTTGAGAAAACCTCATGCATTACATTGGATTTTATTGACCTGTTAGAAAATCCTTCCACATCTCCCTTCCACTCCGTGCTCTGCAGCAGTGTCATTCACACCTATTGTTTTTTTCTTGTGTTTGGCCTCTTTATTGTCTGCTGTAAAGAACACCAGAAAAGTATTGTAAAGCAAGGCGGTAAGTGGCAGGCCACTATTTTAAACAGTGTTTGCAGGAGAGAAAGGGCTTTTTTAATAGAAAAACAAATCCTCTTCAGACAGCCAGCAGCCACTTGGCTGAGTCTTTTTTATGAATACTGCAAGGATGAATACCCAAGGATTTCCAGCTTAAACGTGGTATCTCCAGACACCCTGACTGCCTTCCTAATAGATGTTCAGAGGGGCTGTCCATAGATAATTACCTGACACAGCAAAAGAAGGGCAGGAACAAACAGTGCTGCTTTCCTGGTCTGACTGGGTTGTAGCAGCTGGAGGGGCCAGCCTTTGCATAGGAGATCTTCAGATGCCTCCTTGGTTACAGAATAGAGATGTGTAGAAAATAGAGTGCTCCAGTACTACATTAATTGCTTGACTTCATTGTTTTGGGGGCTGGGTGTCCAGGACGTGTACAGATAATGGGACAACAAAAAGGATGAGGCAGAGGGGAATGCAAAATGTCACAGACTGCCATGAAAAAACAATTGCTACATTTGCACAATTTTACAGATCTCATCCATGTCTCATCTCTCCCTTTTAATCGTTCACTGCTTTCCTGTTCCCTTTTTTCAAATAAGTCAGACAGTAACAGACAGAGGCAGCAGAGGGGTGATAAAGAAAACCAAAACCTTCACCTTCTTTTCCCTTCTGCCCCAGCTTCTGTTTTTCATGGTTTTACTTGATATTTTTTTTAGATGAGCTGATTTGGCACCCAAAAAAAAGTTACCAACAAATGCATTCTATCAAGCATTGAGCATATTGATAAAACTGTATCACTTTGGAAGGCATTGGATCACTCAACTTTGAGCACTATGGCAGCACAAGGGCTGGGTTCAAGTAATTGAGGCCGTTCATCACAAGGCACAATGCCATCTGCATCCCACCCAGAATTTTGGTCTAATTACCTCCCTCGAGTGCCCTTGCAGACAACACTTCCCACTTGCAGCCCTCTTTGACCCTCTTTGATTTCATCTTTGTTCCATTCAGTTTTACTCTTGAACCAGTTCTGAGTTCACAGCAAGTTGTGGTTACTCATAAAATGTCACTCAAGTGATGCAGGGTGGAAAGGTTAATGCAAATCAGGCTCTCACTGTTCTTATGCACTCTCTCCTTCACCAGCACAGTTTTCCTCTCCCGCCGGAGCACTTCTCTGCAAAATAATTACCTCATGCAGATGAAACACGCTGAGGCTGAGCTGCTCCTCAGCTGCAGAGGCAGCTGACAGAGGAATCACTGCTGTTCTGCTGCTTCGTGCCAAGACTCGACCTGCCTGGAGCATCCCTGACACCACTGGATGCTCCCTGTCTTATGTTTGCATGCACTGGAAGCCTGCTGAAGGGAGCTACTCCCAGAGTCTTAAAACTTCAAGTTTTGCCATTCAGCCCAGTTGCTTGTTTGCATTCAGGAACAAAGAGCAGCAGCACAAAGCATACGACAGAGCTACAAGATTCTGCCACGAGGTGGGCTTCTGCAGAAAGTAGCGCCCCAAATGGCTGCTGAGAGGTGAGGGATGGTGCAGGCTGACACCACAGCCATGGTTGCAGAGGAGTGCTGCCATGCAAGGCTGGACACGCAGCAGTTGGCAAAGGGCTCCTGAGCCTGTAGGAGATGGGTTGTTTTCTCCCTTCTGCCTTCTTTCTTCCCCTGTTGGCTTAAATAAAACCCAGCTGGTGCAATAGAGCCACTGAGCTCTCTGCAGCTATAGCATTACAAGTGGAGAAGCACTCAATGTATCCAGATGCCCAAACTCTACTGCTAATATGACATCTACTTTTTCTCCAGGCTTACTCATTGGAGAGTGTTAAGCTGGAATGGAGGAAATCTGCTGTTTATTCTGGAAATAATAATTCACATGATCTCTAAAACAAGGCTTTTTTCCTAAAGGATTCCAAAGTACCTACAGCATACATAGCATACATCTCATTTATCTGCCTCATGCTGGACCAGCACAGCAACATGAACCACACTGCACACACCAACATCAGTGTGCTCTCATACTCCAAATGCAATCATTTTGCACTTGAACCTGTAGCAAAAACAAAACAAAACAAAACAAAAAACAACCCTGCATATAAATCTGTAAACGAAATATATAAATTTTCAAAAGCAAAAGCACATTCTGTAATTCCTACATAAAAAGCAGCGCATTGTAACAGTTTTATTATAATGGTAACTTGAGGATACTTCTTGTTTATGGGATGCAATAACCATATCATAGATAAAATAAATTCTAAAAGGCAGCAGTGGAATATTCAGCACTGCTGTTTATTAGTTGAGAATAGAGTTATTGCCAAGTCAACAAGAAACACCCCCATCCTGTGGCTGTTATTACGATGATGATGGTCTTAATTAAATATTAAAACAGCAAAGGGGAAAATACAGCAAAACCTTTAAAAACACAAATAGGAAGATATGTTCAGAAGAGCACTGTGTTCCTTTTCTGTCTTCTCTCCCAGTCCTAGCCATGCTCGTCCATCAGTCTGTGTCTCACTCCTCTCCTCCCCTCTTTCTTTCCCTAGAAGGAACACATTCCAGCTGCAGGACAGCAGCAGCAAGGCCTGTGCTGTGCCCAGAACTGGTGGTTCCTGCACTAATATCCCTGTAGCACTGGCAGCAATTCCATCTGAAGTAGCTAATAACTTGCTGATTGTAAAACTGTGTGCTAGAGATACATTTGGAGGAACGTAATTAGAGAGAGGTATTTGCTTTTGACGCTCATACCAATCTCTCTCCCCCAATCTCCATAAACATGAGACTTGAAATGATGTAGCACAGAGCTGTGTTTATTTATCCGCTGCTGAAATGGGACAGCATAGAGCTGTACAACACGCTCCCATTTCTCAGTATCAGCTGTATATCTGCAGTGGCTGCAAGACAGAAACATTTCAGCCCAGCAGTTAAATGCAGAACTGGGAATGGGCCCTGAACTAACCCAATGCTCCACTCGGAGCACAGCAGAGAAGCACAGCTTTTCCCAGGGAGCTCTGGCAGCTGCTTCAGGTGGGCTCACTGCAGTCTGGAGCCGTGCAGAAAGCACAGTCACTGATTTCTACTGCAGAAGAATGCTGCAGTTCTGCTGGGCTGGCCGCAGTGCACAGGGGGTACCTTCCTTCCCTCAGCTGATAGCCAAGTTCCTGCTTTAACACCAAACACAATACTTGATATGGAGTTACTCTAGAATTTCTCAGCTGTGTTCTTGTTTTGAAGAAACAGAACAAGTATTACAGCTTCAGACACCTCGTCCAAGTCCTGCTTATAGAATTGAGAAAGCAAAAAAACCAAACCCAAATTCACTGACAGCTGAAAGTGAGGAAAGTGAGATGGTCCAACCCTCAGAGCTGAAAATAAAAGTTGTCACTTCAGGGTTTTAACCCATTTATAACCACAAAGACCATTTCCAATCTACCTCCTGAATTGCACACGCTGAATCTGCTTTGCCTTTAGCATCACTTTTCTCATAATAACAGAATTCAGAAATTCTCCATCTTAAGAATACGTTGAGTTTTAGAGGTGGTATGTTCTGCCAGGAAGAAGCAAACTAATGAAATCTAATGCCATTAAGTCTCTGATACCAAACACTGTTGGAGACGACTTTTAGGAGATACAATTTGATTGCTCTGAACATTTGTACTCCTGCAGCAATGATTTCTTTTTACAAAAACAAAACCACACTGATCACGCTGAAACAGTCTGCATTGCTAACATTTCACCCAAAGCTTCTGTATGCTAAATGCCTGTTTTCCTCTGACGCATCGTTTCACTGTCACTGCATGTCAGCACCTTGGTAGGATGCAACCTCTCTGCTGATACACATCTCCTACTGCTACTTTCAAAGCCAGGGCTCACCAAAAAGCAAAAGGAAGAGCTGTTCTGCTCTGTGGATGCCAGTCAGGGAGACTTATCTCCCAGCTGATACACCCCTATTGCCTGTCACCTCAGATCGATTCACAGCTTCATCAAACATCACAGCTCATCATTTAACAGGGTTATAAAATCATGCAGATGATTGGCACGGAGGCACAACCTGCCAGGCAATGGTGCTCTGACTTCCATTTTCTTGACTAAAAATTCACAAAGGAGGCTCGTAAGGCTTTCAGACAGTCAGGGCTGTGAGCTAAGAAGCCTTGGTCCCACATGGAGGAACTACCAAGAAACTAATTTTATCAGGTGGGCATTCAAAGCATAACCTGTCTGCCTGGACAGGAGGGGCCCCGAAGCTTAAAGGAATTGCTCTGATTCCTCCAGAGTTAATGCATTCAGTTCCTGAAGCCTGGGCAGTTGGTCCACCTCGCTGATCTCTTCTGTCCCAATGAAATGCAGTGGTAGCAGGATGCTGTCCTCCTGCTCAGATCTTCCAAAACATCCCTCTCCTTGGCTGGCAGCACTGCAAGCCATGTCAGAAGTGACTACAGTCTGCCAAGGCCCAGCTGGTTATCCTTGAAGGTTGGTCTCAGAGCACCGTAATACAAACCTCAACCCAGGCAGCAAACCCAAAGAAGAATTCTGAACATATGCCATTAACTTGGAATGTCCAAAAGGAGCTGCCAGGAATTATTTACAGCATCCTAGAATGGCTTCGGTGGGAAGGGACCTCACCAATCACCCAGTTCTGACCCCTAGTTCTGACATGGGCACAGGCTGAAGATGGCTGTCCCTTCATTCATTCCTCCTGACTGCAGGCCTGCAATGAGTGGCAAAGACATTGCCACAAGCTGGGACATCCTGCGATGCTCCTTAGAGATCCGTGCAGAGAAATTCTCCTTCAATCCCAAATGCAGCTGGTGCTCCTGACTGCAAGCAAGGCTGCTTTCACCAGGTTTCAGACTCCTAGCAAAACCAGCAAAGATAGTCCAAGGTTCTGCTCTTTCCAACTTCTGTTTCTTGTTCTAGCAAACCCCACAAGGCCGAAAAAAAAGTAAGATCATAAGATCTCAGATGTAAGCCTCAGAAAATTTTTAATCCTGTGCTGGTCAAGCTAATGCAGAGGAGCTAAAGCATAGAATATGATGGAACAGAATGAACCCTGAACTGCAGTGGCTGTGTGACCTGAACAAAACAAGGCCATGTAGATACACAACATACACACTTCTAATACATTTACTATGTTAAAATTGCATATTTAAGAAGAGTTACTGCTCCAGAAAGCAGACTTTGCTTCATCAAGACATAGTTGCAACAAATAAACCAGCAATTTCTACAACACTTCAATAACCTTTACTTTCTTTGCCCACCTGCTCAATGGAGATACATCAATTTACCTGTCACTATTTTGGGGGCAGAGAAGAAGTGGTTGCTGGCAAAATAACGATCATTCAGAGATGCTGAGGCCTTGAGAAATCAGTTCTATGTTAGCATTAAACAGCAGCAAGGGTAGGAATTTGTATGAGGATGACATGTCACTGAATTTCACTGCAAAGGTCTCTGAAACAGAAACAACAATGGTAAAAAATAGCCTGAGGTTCTGATCTTTGTGAAATACAGCAATTTGGTTCCGGCTGATGCTGAGCTGAGATTTCATTTTGTTGTACAACTGTGATTTAATAAAACATTGGCTGGAGCACAGATCTAGGACTTGGTTGGTGTACAAGCAGATTTCTGCTTGTAAGCACAAATCAAAGTCATGCATCCAAGCACAACAGTCCCTGCTCAGCATTACCTGGGCTGTGCTTGACCAGCCATCAATGCAGCCATGAGAACTGGGCACGCAGCTCAACACTCCTGGCTGCATCCATCCCTGGTGTCCATCCCACTCTTCACTTCTTCCTAAGAGCAGCAATGGGAGCAGGAGGAAAATGCCAGTGCTTCTTTTGGCTTGCAAATACGTGGACTGAAGCTGTCCTGCAGACAGAGTAAGCTTTTACACCCAGTGCTGACAAGCTGCCATCCATACACAAATCCAGCTGACACACAGTCTCTCATCTCCCAGGAGGGAAAATGTATTTGCTCTGGATCCAATAAAGTCATTGCTTTTATTTATCTTGTAAAAATCTTCCTGATAAACATCTACCACTGTCAGTTGCCATTATTTTCTTAGAAGTCTGCTGATAATGACCCAGTTTCTCATTTCCCAGCCTTCCCTTACAGAAGATAAGCCTTTCACAGTCCACCCAAATCAGAAAAAAAACTTAACAATGGTGACTAGACACTGAGAAAGCAAATAAGAGTGTAAAATTACCACTGAAAAATCAAATAAAAGAAAAATTAAACTCATTATTTGTTAAAGCCAATTGTAGGGGGATTCAGTCATGAATTTCAGATGCATTGAGCTATTGGAGCAGTTCTGTTTTCTCAGTGCTTCTGGACAGCATGCTCTGCTGCCGAATGAATTAGATTGAGTTTCAAACACCGTTTTACTCAAGTTGGAGAGGGTTTTTGTGCAAACCAGTCCAAAACTAGAGCTACTAATTAAGCAGCCAATGAATGCAGCAGCGATGCTAATATTCTTCCTAATCCCCAGGGATTCCATTTGAAGAATACAATCTGGAGCAGTGGCAGAAGGTCTGAATAGTCAGAAGCAACCACTCATCCACCATTTAATCACCTAAAATTATCTCAGAGAGGACCACAGTCAAGCATCAGGAAGTTTCTCACTGATTCCTGGAAGAGCCAAGAGGAAGGAGAGCAGAAAGGAATTTATGGGCCCATGAGCAGAGCTCAGTCATCTCCAGCTCTGAGGGAGAAACTGAGCGCAAAGCTTTTGCTGAACTATATATTAGCTACCAAGCCACTCAGTATGGCACTGCCACTTGGCTGGCCATCAAATAAATTCAACATTTAGAAAGGATTTTTTTTCCTGATGGATGTGTTCCTGAAAACAGATGGCCATAAAGGAGAAAAATAGAGCGGCTATGCCCCGGTAACAGCAACCTGTGAAGTCATTATCACCAGCTGCCCCTTGTGAATTAGGATTCTGTGTCTGTGCAATGCACTTTCTGAAGTAATTTATCAGCACACGGATTTATGCACTCCACAAAAGCTGTCTTGGCCATTGTTTTCCCCTACACTTTACTAGAGACACCTCTATTTAGATTTTGTCAAGATTACTGCTCCTCTGTGCTGCTCCTAGGTGGGAAAAGTCCGGCCTCCCAGCAGTGCAACTGAATGCTGATCGCAGGAGGATGAAAATCAAGCAAAGGTTTTCAGAGCATCTTGCAGTTTGCTTTGTCTTGAAGATACCCTAAGGAATCCATTCCCTGAGAAAGCAGGCTACCATTTGGTGATGCTTTAGTTTCAGGAGAACTTGATTGGGAAGTGGAGGGGAGGTGGGGCGTTGGGCTGTTACTTTGGAACTGCTCCCTTTCCAGCACTGATTTACACCAAGCTTTTTTTGCAGAGGCCTTTTTGCCCCTCTTTGTGTAGAGCAGCACAGAGGAGCCAGGGCTGAGGGCAAAGGCTGTTTGTGCACCAAAGCAAGCACGTTTCATTGCAGTTAGGTTACTGCACAGCTAAGGAAATCTTCTTTCCCTGCAGCTAGAAAGTGGTTGTGGTCCATCTATTGCCACCCACCCCACAGAGAGGAATCACTGCAGAATCAATTTTATCAGGTGCCAGGAGCAAGAAACACAACCATTAATACCATGGTATTCAATACAAGGAACCTGTGTTCTCTCCATGGCTGACTGAGAGTGATAGAAACCTCCAGGGCTTAGAATGAATGTGGATCTCAGAACATCCACGTTCAATAAGAGGTTGACATGTAAGCCTTGATTTGTATCCCTCGGCCCTCAGTTCTTTATTAGCAGAACCAGAAGATGCCCAGGGGACCTTTTCCAAGGGCCATTTCTTAGTACTCATTTAATTACTGCCTTGGTAGTGATAATGTGACCCATGGAGACTTGCTGTCATACCAGGAGCTCGGCAGGCATACAATAAACAATAAAGGAAACAGAACAGGCAGATGGAGCAGCTGAGCAGTGGAAGAGCTTGCAAAGGCCATTTTCTCCTTTGCTGGGGCCTTTAAAGGAAGGTTTCCTCTACACTTCAGCAGCCTTAACAGATCATGTTCTACAAAGTGAGGTTTCACTGAAGGGAAGAAGTCCCTCGCTGCCACGGCACTGCCCAAACCTGTCGCTCCCCCATACACACCAGAAAAGCACTGCACTATAAGCCAGGAGGTGGATCTGTTCCCTGAGCCACCCGGGAGCAGCTGGAGTGCAGAGAGAGTGAAAGAGAAATTAAAAATGGAAAGAGAAGAACGGTTGAGACTGAAGGAGGGAGGAGCAAAGGAAGACTGGAGTATGTGGGTAAGAACAGATGCCAGACAATAGAAACCTTCTGCAATAAGCCTGGTGCAGCCTGGAAGCCTTTTCCCATCTCCTCCTGGACCTGTGTCCCTGCCACGAGCTCCAGTGGGATGCCAAGGCACAGCCCTCTGCACTGCCCTGTGCTGGAACACACCGCTGCCTCAAGCTTGGATTGACACCAGCAGAGCCTGGCCTGATGTTCACTCCCTAATTGATTTTATCTTTATTTGACCAGCTCTATTGACAGCATAGGTTCCAGCAAGGAAGTAAATGGTGCGGATCAGGATAGAAGCAGTGGGGAACTTAAGGGCAACGAAAAACAATGTTTATGAAACAGAGATGCAGAAAAACAACAGGAAAAAAAACATTATTTTAAAACTCTAGCAAGAATGTTGTACAGAAAGTCATTTTTTCTTTCTTGCCTGAATATTGATGGGAAGGAGCTGATGTAACTGGAAATAATCCAGCTCCATCTGACAGCGTGAATAAAAATCCCATATGTACAATGTGTGCTTTCTACAGATGGCAGCATGTGGAAAGATCAGAGAGTTAATGAACAAAAATATCACCGTAAAATAACCTGATGCTGTGTAATTCCCAGCTTCATGCACCTCTCAGCTCTTCTTTGCTCGTGTGTGTGTGTTTCCACCACCAAAGCCCAATGCAGAGCACAGGGTGAGGCTACTGCACCTATTAGAGGCTTCCTGCCCACTCTGTTTTTTAGGGCTGCTTCAACTCTGTCTGAAGGTGAGACTGTATCTCCTATCTCAGCATGCATGGACCGGCACAAGCTCCAAAGTCCTCTGACATGGGGAATATGATCAGTACCTTCCCATAGACATACCTCTGGCAAGTCAGATGCATAACCCCTGGAGCTGCCCTGTTTCTCTTCCCTGGAAGTAATGCAGAGGTGCTTGGATGAGAACCAGGTTGCTGTCAGCTGAAATTTCATTAGAAAAATCTCATCCTTTGAGTCCAAAGTGCAGCTAATAGCTGGCAAGGGGATGGTAAATGACTAAAGGGGCTGACTAAGCCCATTCTTTGCTCTTGCTGCTGACAAAGTGCTGGTTCCCAGTTTCTCTGGGATTAAGGCAGCTCCAGCTCTGTGCCAGAGGAATGGTCCCATCACTGATCAGGAGGGATTGGCTGAATCTGAGAGACACAGGCAGACAGACGTGACAGGAAGATATCATTAGATTGGAAGTAAAGGTGGTAAAAATTCACAACAGAGACTGAATTTGAACTGGATCTCCTTCGTGGAGATCAAAACCATCTTGATTTACATAGTGAAGGAACAGAGACCTTCACAGCACAGGTCTGAGTGCTCTTCCTCCTTCTGTCAAAAGAAGAGTCACAACTCCCCCCGTTGTTGCACAGTCTTTCCTAGGAGTCTACAAGGACTCTGTTTCATGATCCTACCTACTGCCTCATGAATCTACAACGCTGTGAAATAGTGCCTCAGATACTCCTTCCTGTCCCTTCATCAACAGAACTGCAGAATCAGCACTTTCATGCTCCTGACAGCCCCTGGCTTCAGATGCCTCAGTGCCATTTCCAACTGCGAGGCCGTAAATCTGGCACTAGGCATGGACTGTGCTGCTGCAGGGCTCTCTTGCTGACAACTCACAGGTGGAGCATCTGGGAAGAAAATGGAGCTATTCATTAAAAGGTGGATGTGTTCTTGTATGGCTTAAGGGCATCTCAAGGAGCAAAGACAGTTTCCACAAGGCAGAAGGAGGTATCTTGCAAATCCCGTATCGAGCACACATTGCTGGTTTTACTCCAATCACCACCACATTGGAGTCCATGAGTCCCAGGGCAGGGATAACCAAGGATCCACAGCCAGGACCATAGAATCATAGAATGGCCTGGGATGAAAAGGAGAACAATGCTCATTCAGTTCCAACTCCCTGCTGTGTGCAGGGCAGCCAACCAGCAGACCAGGCTGCCCAGAACCACATCCAGCCTGGCCTTGAATGCCTCCAGGGATGGGGCATCCACAGCCTCCTTGGGCAACCTGTTCCAGTGTGTCACATGCACTCCTCCAAGCTTCAGTTTGCACACACATCAAGCCATGCTCTTAGCTAGGTGGCAACTGCCTTTTCATTAACCTGCTCCACACATGCCTGCTCAGCATCTACACAAAGCCAGCTGGGAAGGCTCATGTAGGCAGGTGAAACAAATTCCTTCCTTTGCCATTCCAGGGACATATTTCATCTCCAAGTTAACAATGACCTCATTTTGAAGGAACACTGAAGGTATTCTGGGTGCAAAGTTGAAGTTAAGCATCAGCAAAAGAGATATTTACATTCAGCCTTGGAGGAGTGGGCAAATATATTTTAAAAATTAGCTGTACCGTAACTTAATTAACAACCACACTTAGAATTCTGCTTTTAACACACACTTTTTACAAAACGCTTTAAGAACACTCTTTGTGCACTTAAACAGTTGTAAGGAGTGAAAACCAGCTCAGACTGTGACTAAAATGTGGACAAATCCCACAGCTTTGATTAATTTAAGTTAATTTCTGTTCATAGGTAGATGTGAAGAGATTGGTTCCACAAAGTAAGCGATCACAGTAAAATTAGCACTAGTTAACAAGACTGGTTAAAGGATCGTGCTGCATCCTTTACAAATTTGAGCAAATGCATTCTCTGCTATTAGCTTCCATTCTGCTATTATACAACCGTCTCATGTAATTTTAATTCAACTCTTATTAGAGATGAATAATTTAATAGCAAACAGTAACAGACGGTCATCCAGCCTCTGGCCCTCAAAGGGGAAAAGAAGGATGTCAGACCACGACAGCCTTCAGCTGATGTAAATCAGCACTGCTCAGGCTCAGCCCCATGCCTGCAGCTGGCGGCCCCACCTGCATCGCAGCAGCAAGGCATTGGTGCAGGGGTGAGAGGTGCTCTGCCCATCCATGACTTGGCCAGCAGCAAACAAGTTTATTTTGACCCAAAACACAGCTCAGATCAGGTGCAGCTTGCATTAACACACCTGCAGAGGTTCCCTCCTTCCTTTCTACAGGAATTGTTTGCACAAAAGCTGCATGGTTGGCTCGTGAACAGAGGCAGCAGCAGAAATAACCTCTGTACATCACAGACAGTGCAGGTCTGCCCCCCTGCTGGGTTCCCAGCCCCAGCTCCAGCCAAACCAAAACCCTGGCAGGGATCAGCAGAGAGACGCTCAGTGGACACCTCTGACTCGCAGCAATGTTGCACAGGGGATTTCACAAACTCATTCCCAATTTACACCAGTGTAAACAAGAGATGACTCAGCGCTACATGGATTTGTCTGATTTCTCAAAAGCTCCCTGAGTCAATGTTTCTGCTAGGCTAAATTTCCATTTAGTCACAGAAATTGATGTACAGAAAGCCAGCCCAAGCTTCCACACAGTGCGGTCCTATTGAACACTCATGGTTTGAACATCACTCATTCCTCACCTGTAGAACTGCAGGAAAAGTGGGATATTCGAGGCAAAGAAGAGCATTTCGATGTACAGAACAAGCTCTTCATTCATTACTCTCTCATTTCACACATTAAGTTCTCTGAGCATGAAGCAGAAGCCATATGGCTAAAGCAGCACAAAATATGGGATTCCTATGCAGTGCAAATCTTCTGTTTCAGTACTTCGTTTTCATCCCAAACTGTGATGGAAAGCGAATGTTTGTTATTGGACTGAAACTCCAGAAGCATTTCAGTGAGACATTTATAAATGAGGAGAAACAGGTTGACATTTTCCAAGCTGAAAGATTTCACTGCTTTTTGTTGAACTAAAACATTTCCTTTTTGGTGAACTCAATGTCAGGCTAAATACATTTTCCCCTTCTGTGGCTGTAGCACCACGTCACAGCCTGCCACCAGCTCTGCATGAATCCTGCAGAAAATGCAGCACATGCCAGAGATGACTGAACAACTTTCACAGCAATTTTTTAACCAGAATTACCTCTTAAATCAGCAAAGTTGAAATTTTCCCTATTTCAATGGAACAGCTTTTAGGTTGTGCATTCATGATGTGACAACGCTCTGTAACACAAATGAACTTCCCTCCATCACTGCTCTCAGGACAGATGATGTACTTTGTGTTTCACAAGACAAAGCTCCAGGAAGTCTCCAGCACACTGATCCTAACATCTCAGTCCCCATTCTGCAGCCAGGATGGATTTTCAGCCCAGCAGAAAGCATGACTGAAGGAAACTCAAAAAGAAACATTGCTTTGCACACAGATTTCTTCAGAGGTGCACAACACAAGCACCCATAGTTGGACTTGGAAGAGCGAGGAATCCAGGCTCCCTCCTGCCAAAGCACTGCTGGAATGGGTCTGCAAGAGCAGCTCTTCCCAGCTCAGGGATCTCATCAAAGTGAGAACTGGCTGAGATGCCACAGAGTTCACTTTGCTCGTTAAGAAGAGGCCCTGAGCACAGGTGACTTTCCCAAGGTCAGAACAAAGTCGGGACTGCAGGACCCCCCCAGTGCTCTTCTTAATCAAAGTCATTAATTTAAAGTATGAATTCCAACACCCTTTTAATCCTTTGTAACAATAAGAAGCACTATTAAATCCTCAATGTGCCTGCTTTAATTATAACCTATCAAACAGAATCAATTGCAAAATGGTAAACACAAAAAGTGGTATTCGGAGAGCAGATGAGATCGCGCCGTTTAAAATGCAAATGGAGACTGAAGCATTAAACCTATAATAACGTCAATTAATCTTTCCCATGAAAACATACAACAAATATTTAATCTCAGTCTAATCTGAGAGGCTGATAGAGCCAAAGACGGCAGCTTTGGATCGCCAGGCCTGGTGCAGAGCACTGAAGGCTGCAGCACACGGTGGCTCTCCATCCATGTCTCAGCACAGGACCAGAGCAGCCCGGGTGATTTCTGCAATGCTCTGCACATGAGAGCTGCAAAACCAGCCTGAAAGTAAAAACACCAATGAGAGTCCTGCCTGTGCTAAGAGAAATGAATTTGGGTGTAATGAACATACTTTGTTTTCTGGAAGAGAAATGTGCCAAGCTGGTTACAGATTTTTAAAGGAATATTTATAACGGGAAGCAAAGATACTTCTGAATAAAAGGCACTTGAAACACAAATAAAAATGTTTTGTTTTGACAAACTGGGAACAGGATATTGATGTATTATTGAAAGAGCCTCAGTATTTATTTTCCCCTCTTGAAATATGGATTCATCAAATTCAACACGCTGCTGGGAAACAAACTGCTTTAAAAAACAAGCTGCTTTTTCTTGAAAAAAATGTTCAATTGGAAGATTACAGAGCAAGGCTACATCTGAACCAAGTGGGTGTGGAGGGTTATCAAATCAACACAGAGGGGTTTTGATATTGCTCAGGTGCGTGTGCTGACACTAGATGCACTGCAGTGGAGAGATATCCCTCTTATTATCAGTGTTATTTAGCTCTGATAATGGGTTCAGTCCCGCAGAGAATACAAATGCAGCTGCACAGCTGGACAAATAATGACAGCATTTGTCTTCATGCCATTTCTGATGAAAAATATTGGCAGAAAGCCCAATGAAATTTATTTGGGATGAATTAGGGGATAATTCAACAAATGAACTCAAAACAGTGAGAAAACACACAGAGGACGACTGACTCCCCAGCACTCTTGCAAGCTTTTGTGAGCAGCAGCAAACCATGAGTACAGAAGACAGGAACATCAGCTGGGCAGAACTCAGTGACTCCCAGCCATTCACACTGCTTTTACATTACTGCCTGCCAATGGCACCACTTGGAGGAATCCTGAGACACGCTGCTGTTTCAGGATGCTCAGTTCAACCTCAGATCCCAATCTTTACAAAATCGATTGAAAAAAAAAAAAGAAAGGAGGGAAAAAAAAACCAAAAAAAAACCCTGCTGGAAAATGTCAATGGACTTATTCATTTTTTAAATGGAGCGTAAATGAAAATGAGCACGCAAAGGTAAAACAGGTCTTCAAAGACTGCAAATTTAGAGCATTCATGACTGAAATGACGACGCAATTTAATTAATTCAAATCCAGATGCAAAACACTGAGAGACAGATTAGAAAGATAATACTCCATAGAGAGTGATAGAACTAATGCCAGTTACTGCCTGGAAGGGAAAGCTGTGCGCTCAGAGTCCAAGGAGGTGGAAAAACACAAAGTTGAGTTTCAGGTGATTCTGTCGTGTGGTTTGTTTTTTTTTTTCAGTTGCACAGCCTTGCCAAAAAAATCAATTCTCTGCAGAGCTGCTCTCACAACACGTGTTAATGGAAGGCAGGAGCAGCACGGTGCTGTTGTTGCAGTGTGCTGGCAGCCCTGGGACCTGCAGGGCTTTGGCAAAGGAACAGAACAGGACCCTGGGCACTCACACTGTGCTACTGACAGCTGTCCTGGAGTTCCAACTTCCAGGTGAACTGCCACCAACTTTCCTTGATCCAATCTGTAAAGGCCTGAATGGCCCCTTTTCTTCTACACACGGAAAAATCTCTTGCAAAACGAATTAGGTCACATACAGTGGAAGTCCTTCATCAAGAATTAGCTTCTTATCTATTCCAGCAGTTTTCATGTGGAACAGGACTTAGAATACTGCTTTTGGAACAGAAGAGCCACCTTATTATGGCTGACATGTTTCCAGCCATAAAATAGAGATAGAAATAAAATTTAGGCTTCGAGATGATTCGTTTAAGACACGATGATGGATAATGCAGTTTACCTGAAAAGTTCTCCATTAATCTGGCCTGCAATAATTACATTATTTCAGCAAATCCCAGAAATGCAGTCCTCAGTCAGGATCCTACTGAGCTCAGCACTACAAAAATCACAGAAAATATCAACCATGATAGCACTTTAAACCCTGCTATGGACAAACTGCTAATGAGAGTGATCAGTCTGCAACATGAGAATGAGAGTTCCTTGCCTTACAAAAGCTGTTCCCCAGTTTGATCTTGCTGGTGTTAAGCTGAGCAGTCTGGGTTGCCCCCAGTGCCCCAGGAAGTCATGGGAGTGGTGAAAAGCATTTTACTATCATTACTCTGACAGCTTATTACCTTCACAAATATAATTAACTGGGGAGAAGACGTGTGAGATGCAATGTGCCCATCCTACTTGCATGGGAGAGAGCGATGAAAGCAGAATTAAGTTGTGTCACCTCCAGTGTGTCATTTTTCTACAAGCAAGCCCGAACAGATTGATTTCTGGGTCTCCTTCAGCATAACTTAATCAATTCTGAGTAAATTTAGCTGGGCATATGGATGCTTGTGTGTCTGGCACCCGCTCCCTCCTGTAATACGGTTACAGGAATTTCAATCAGCAGCACCAGTGGCTCCCACTGTACAACCACTTGGAACATAAAAGGCTTAATGCATTTGGAGCAGTAATTCATCCTGTCTGGCACACTGGATTGTGAGAACATGGGCCATATTTCCAGCAGGTGCCTGTGAACCTCTGCGTACATTTTGGTTGTCTCCAAATTCCCTTCCTGCAGAATTGCCAAAGGTGCTCCAAGCTCTTTCAACTAAAGTCTCCAGATAGGCACTCAGAAAGGTCAGCTCGAGTCAAAGCTCTAGAAGATGGCTGAGGGAAGATTCCTGAAGGATGAAGTGTTCCCTTCTCAACAGTTATTATTACTTTGAGATGCAACAGAGAATAGGGAAAAGTGAGGGTTGATTCATTCTCCTGCATGTAGGCTTCTAATTCTGCCATGGCTTGGGCTGCCCTTGCAGCAGACCTCAGACCACTGAGACCCACAGCTGGAAGGGCAGCAGGATTTGCCAGAGTGTGAGAAACTGGAGAAACTCCCATTTAGACAGCTGAATTGAGACCACAGAAACAGCACAAATCAGAGTCAGCTCCTTCCAGACAGCTGCCAAAGGAGCAGCAGAAGGAAAGACAAGAACGCTGCACAACGAGGGGTCCCCATCCTCAGAGAAGTTGGTGGAGGAGGAACAGAACCCCCAGAAAACACCAAGCATGAGAATCACAGAGTGCTTTGGTTGGAAGGGACCTCACAGACTCCATCCCAGCCATCAGATGGCAGAGCAGCCAGCCACAGGTACAGGTACAGGCAGCCAGGTGCTGCACTGGGACACAGCCAAGCACAGCAGGCAGATCTGTATGCAATTACAGTGACTTCATTTAGCTCTCAGGCTTTTAAAAGTCTTTTGGAATTTCTTTTTAATATATTAAGCTGGTGATATCTGTGCATTCATGATTAACTCAAGGCACTTCGCTGCTCTGCACTTACAAGAATGTCTACATAATGAGATAATCAGACACTGAAATACTGGTTGTGCTTATTGATTTCTTTCCAAAAGTAGTGCCTCCATTTCCAACATGACAGAAAAAATATCGATTTTTTTATGGCTGTTAATTTTTCGTATTTTTTTTTTCTTGGAGATATTGAGGATCCTATTGACTTTTTTTTTTTGTATTTTACTGAATTTTCATTAAGCGTAAGATTTTGGTGATTACCGTTTTCATATAATTGTCAATGAGAAGATTCACAAACGTATCGAAAGGAGCAAAAAATGCCCCCACTTCAGAAGATGCCAAATAGAAAGAACTGGAAAATCATTTCTTCAATTATTTGCTGTCTCTCCCTTAAAAACAAAAAAAAAAAACCCAACAACCCAACTTATGAATAATGCTGGAGTCAGCAAACGGGCTTTAAAAAACATCTTCTGAATTTCCCAGATTTATTAGTTTATCACCACAATGGAGAAGAATATGGAAATGAGGGAGAAATACATTATGCAAAGCAATAAGTGACACGCAGCAGAACGGAAAGACGACGTTTATGCCACCGAGCAGCTGGGGCCGATTTACTGCCTGCATAGAAATGGAGGGCAGGCTGTGCTGGGGCTGCACACAGCCTAATGTGCCCCAGAGGTGTGAGCAGTGCTCAGCAGGGCAATGGGAAAGCATTGGGGACCTGGTCCCACCTGCACAACCCCACCAACTGCACTGTGTGGCTGAAAGGCTGCAGCTGGGGGATGAGCCTCTGCAAACAGCACGACTCCACTGCACAACAACACTGCACAGCACTGCACAACACTGCACAACACTGCCCCACCAAGTGTATTTTGCTCTCTATTTCTTCCAGTTTGGCTTTTTGGTTGATTTTCTTGGTTTTGGTCTTTTTTTTTCAGTCCCTGAAGCCTCAGCTGGTCCAGGCATTTCTTGGTGACTGTTTCCAAGGTTGTGCATTCGGTCCTACCTGCAAATGCGATCTGCAACACCTGCAGATACCCCAACATTTGAGACCCTCTGAAAGAGAAAATACTGGCTATTGGGCAGCGCGTGGGCTGCTTGCAAAGTGGGGAAATATCCAAGCAGAATTACCTACAAAGACCTATGGGGCACTTCATATATATATAATGGCTAAGCAATCAATTCCAGCTTAAACTGTAATAGCAATATCTGACACCATCGCCAAGAAATATTCTGACAACCTTTTGCTACAGAATTGCACTTTCTACTTGCAGAAATGATGTCATTCTCAGTTTTTCCAGATCTTTGGGCTGAAAACTGAAAGTAAACTAAACCTGCTTCATGTTTGTTACATGAAGTACAAAAAGAAATGAAATGGGAAAGCAAACCACAAATGCCTACCTGGAGACATTAAATCTCACCATTTTCCATTTCCTATACCTGCTAATTAAAACATGAACTCTCATCCATACCTGAGGACGAGCACATCCATTCTCTTAAGCTCTCATTACACACTTCTGAAAGGGCGAGCGCACGACTTGCAGAAGCACCAAAGGGTGTTGATGCACTGTCAGTTTGGGACGTGCCCACATTTCTGCTACATCCCCACAGCAGCAATTGCACCAATGGCTTGGAGCACCCCGGCCGAGTGCAGGGAGCAGAGCACAGCGTCCCAGAGCAGAAGCAGTTGCTGGCTGCTGGAAGCCCATCACTGCTTGGAGAGCTGTGGTTGGATACATCTCTGCTTGCAGTTCAGCTGGTTAGCTTGCAAGCATTTGGGAGCTTTATTCACGCCTGCGGGCATGAGCCAAATTACAGCACACAGCACGGAGCAAAGAGCCCTGAGTCAGCCTCAGCATCTTCAGTATCTAATTCCTTGTCAGCTGCAGTTGCTAAAGGCAGAATTGCAAAAGTAGGCAGGGGCTGAATTTATCACAGTGACATTCAGTAACAATATCTCGATGACACTTAGATCTTGAAGAGTTAATAAATGCTGCTAAGCTCTCTTCACCCTGCTTCAGAGTTGAAGAAGGCACCGCATTATGGACCAAGGTCATCTATCACAAACTTAGGAGATAACAAAGCAAAGCCATTCTCCAAGTCTCCCAGATTAATGCCTCCTCTGCTGGACCATCTGTAGCACATGTACCAAACTAGATTGTTTTAAATGGCCTATATATGTCCAGCTCCTGAAGTGCTGGATGCCCTTAGCAGTGTTTCCTTGTTGCCTAAAGGCACCAGTCAGGAACGCTATTAACATTAACAGAGAATGGGTTTACAGCTTGTTTTCCATCTCTCCCCACGGCCTCGGTTTATTTATTGTGCATGTGAGTGAAGACAAGGCAGCCATTCCTCATTACTAAGAGATCTCTTCCGATTTCCCTGATGTGCAATTTCCTTGCACGGCTGTCCCTGTGGCATCCCTGTATCCTGTGACCATTTCCTGGAGCAGAGGTACTCACTGGATTTGCACTGCAATCATACAGAGAAGCTTTGTGTGCACATCCCCATCCCTGGGATCACGTGCTGGATCAGTTTGCAAACTCCTCAGCTCCTGTGTGAGTGAGCCTAATGGGTCTGGAGCTGAGAGGTTTCATCAGTAATCCCAGGTGCCTTGAAATGCCACTTTTTTATTTACAACTGCAAAACCCTCAGGAATTGCAGCTGACCCTGGAGTTCCAAGCATGCAGTGCATTCATGTTCCATTTGCTGCATCCTGGAATCTGTCATTCAGATTCTGGTTGCAGCTGTTAAAATTTCATCGGCAGCTGCTGGTGCACCATGAGACAGCTGCTATTTGAGAGAGCTGGAGCTCCTCAGTTTGTTAAGGGTATCTCAGAGAAGCATGGGCTCTGATCTCAAAACTGCTCCTTGGATATGTGTTATAATTTACACACGATAAGAAAGTTGTGTACCAAACACTCAGATATTGGGTAGCACTTTACGTGTGGAGGAAAAAAAACAAAACCCAAGTGGTAAATGCCATTTATATCCAGCTGTGCTCCATCAATGTAAGACTCTCTGTATTGGCTACATTTTAGTGTTAGTGCTCTCTGTTCCCTGCTGCAAACTGCAAGACCAATGATTTGTCACCTCCACACATCTTGGACACAGAACAGCATTCTTGGCTGTACAGAAGTGCTGTCATCAAGATCAGCAGAACTTCTGTTGCTCTGGTTGCTCTGAAATCTGCACGCAAGCAGCTGCCACCCATGCCAACTGAGAGCAGGGTTCTTTCCCTTTGGGACAGAGCCTTCCAGTGGGCACAAAGTTCCTGCAGACTGCAGGGATGGGTCTTGCAGTGTGTGACAAGAAGATGGGGGAGGAAGAAGGAAGAGTCACCATGCTATGCTTCTGCTAGAGGGCTTTCTCTCCCCCCCCACACATCTCTGCAACCTAGAAATCCAGTGACCACGTTTGCTCCATCTGGGGCTGGAAGCAAGGCCAGTACTGCAGCTCACAGCATTGCTTTGGAACACAGCATCAGTCTGCAGATGTTTGCAGATTTGCTGCGGTACTGAAAAAGTACAAAACAAAACATACAAAAACAAAGCTACCAAACCAGCCACAGCAACAAAAGCCAACTCACTGAAAACAAACAAACAAACAAAAAAAGAAAGGCTTTCATTTTTATAGCAGCATGTTTAATTAGTTTCATTTATCTGGGAATTCAGTCTGCTTGTTCTAGGCATAATAAACACTACAAGTTATTGCTAATGCAGGCTCTACCACCTGTTCCCAATGATGGGCTTACTGACCGCTATGCTATCCCTTGTTTCCTGCTGGGAGAGCCAAACCCATACAATTTCTGCTCTGGTTCTGCCATCCTGACCCAGCAGAGAGGCAAGTTATACCTCCATCCTTGGTCACAAAGACCTCTGCACATCTCCCACGGATAGTAACAATAAAGAGAGGAATGAAAAAAAAAAAGAATGTGGCAAGAAAAGCAGCTGGGCTGGAGCTTCAGGAGCTGAACTGGGACTGCATTTGCAAGCAACAGAAGCAGAGCAAGATGCAGAGAGCTGCCCAGGTGCTGGGTTCAGAGGTGGCCATAAACCATACCTGGAGAAGGGCTCTGTGGCTCTCCTGCCTCCTGGCAGCCACAGCAGGCCTTGCACAGCCCCCAGCCCGACTCACTTCCACTGCCTGCTTGCTCTAAGGGAAGCTGTTCCACTGACCCAACCTGACTCTGGCACTCAATAGCTCTACAGTGCAAAGGATAAAAGAGCAGAAAAGAGACAGAAAGAGACAGAAACCGGAGCTTTTAATCAGAAACCTGAATTAACCTTCCCAGAAAGAAATCTATGGGGGTTGTGACTTTTATTTATAAACCTACTTCTTCCTTCAGGCTTTTGGGTTGTTTTTATTTTATTTTTTTTTTTTTTTAATTTACAAGGAGAAGCAAAAGCATGGAGAAAGGCAGTGTTCTGAAAATATCTCAGCTGAGGGTATCTACATAGCTGTGCTACAGAGTCCAAATAATGAGAATTTAAACCCCAAAGCACAATGCAGTGAACACAACTCTTCATCCCCTCAATGCCCCCCCCCAAAAAAAACAAACCAAAATCCAGACTAAATCTCATTAATTGGAGGTGGTGGTCCTGCTGACTTCCAGACAGCCTGAGCCCTGTTCTGAGGACTTCTTCAAGTAGAGGGATTATTTCCCTTTTGTTATATTAAAAGGTAGGTGGAAGGGTAAGCACAGGAGAAACTTCATTATATATTGAGAGCGATTCCAATAAAAATGTGCTTTTCCATATGGATAAAGCAGAGCTGCTATTTGAGACACATACTGTGTTCTTCTACTGCAACTTGCAAAGGCTTTTCATTCTGCTGTATTTCATGTTTCAAGTGGATTATTTCCCTTCAGTTGATAAGAGTGTAATTCAGTTAGGCCTTGGAGATAGTTACTTCACTTCTCAAAAGGATATTTTGCATGGAAGGATCTTTCTTTTTTCCTTTTTTTTTTTTTAAAACATCACCTACAGCCTGTGGAAATAAGATATATTAGCAAGTACTAAATGACTAATCACAAAGAGAGCGAGTGGTAAATTAAACCAAGGTGGGATGAAAGCAATGCTTTTCCTAACTGTGGAGAGCTGTGCAACAAAGGCATGCCCAGCCACTGCAGGCAGCTGCACCAGGTCCCTGAATCAGCCTGGCAGCCCAGCTGAGTGCCTTACAGACACCACAGGAACGCTGCAGCAAAAGTGCAGGAAACTGCCCAGATCTTTGGGCAACAGAAGCAGCCCTGAGTGGCAGCACCCCGTGCATGGCCACTCTGCCACTGAGGCCAACAAGAGTCCTGTCTGTGGGTGGACATCCCACTGATGGCAGTAAAAGGTGCCAGAGCAAAATGAAGCCCAGTCTGTGCATCTTCTCCCTGGAAAGACTGAGTAGAATATTGACACAGACAGCATCTTGCCTGTGGCACAGAACTGTACCACCAATGCTGCTCTGCGTGGTTCTGTCTCAGTACATCCCCTCCTGCAGGGAAGGATCAGGCAGCATCAGGCCCCCGTCCCTGCTAGCAGTTTAGGTGCAGCCACAGATAGCTGAACTGCATGGACATACCATGCTTTAATTCTACTATTTCAGCTGGGATCAAGGCCAGAGAATGTCCTCTTCTGGATGAGTACAGACAGTGATGTCTGTATGTTGATAAATGCAGATACATATGGATGCTATCTTTGCTTTGCTAGCAGATGATGCTGAATTGTGGCACATCTGCTGGCACACACCACTTACATCCCTGCTGCCTGCTCCATCCCCCCCCAGACTCTGTGGCTGGCCAGCCCACCCCACACACAGCCCAGAGGAGAAACAGAAACTCAGTAAGAGTGCAGGCTTATTTTTAGAGATCTCCTTAATACATTGCCAGACCTTCTTCTCTGTTAATTTATGTGGTCGCTCCCTCTGATACAAAGGGAAAGTAAAGCCAATGGTACCTTTCAGGGGATGGATCAGGGCAAGTCCATCTCCCTGTTAAATACTACGCATCCTTTTACCATCTCACAGCTTTGCATTTTTCCTATATGAAGGTGGTAAATGCATTAAGTTTCAAGCATATTTTGTAGAAGCCTTTGATTAAATACCTCTAAGGACAGTAGCTCATTAGTATGAGATAGTTGCTGCCATTCTCTTCAGCTCCTCCTGGCTACTGCTATCTTGATTTGGGTGAATTACACAAGATTTCTCTGAGCTGCATTCAGATCTCATCTACAGCTAAGAAAATGCACTCTGCATTAGGGAGGAAGGTGGGAGACAGGAGCTGCAGCCTGGAATACCAATGTAGTACATCACCAGCTCCAGGGAAGGCAAGGCTTGTCCTGTGTGCACCAATAAACCTTGGGCTCATGCTCTGGCTCTTTTCCCCACTCTGAAATGGACTTCTTAATGTCATCCAGCAAACAGCTTAGGAGAGGAGCCAGTGACAAAACACAGCGATTCTGGCCTCTGGAAAACACAAGTGAATTTGTCTTCATTGACTCTTCTGACTCCTAGCAAATGTGATGAGCTGTGCTTGGGAGGTGCTCACTTCCCATATATAAATGTGAGAAGCATCCTTACTAATGAATGCTCAGATGGTTCAGAAAGAATAAGCAAGCCAAACTAGTTTTGCAAACGCCAAGACAACTCTCTGCTACCACCAAAAAGAGACTGTACAAATTTCTGTAGCTACCAGTCCCTGGAGGAGGCTTTTCTAGCACACAAAGCACTGTGCTGTCTTAATACTCTTTCAGCAAAGATGTGCCTAGCATCTGACGTGCCATGAGAAATAACTGTGGGTGATGAAGCCATCAGTATGGGTTTTGCT
Source organism: Lagopus leucura (assembly GCF_019238085.1). Taxonomy (NCBI): domain Eukaryota; kingdom Metazoa; phylum Chordata; class Aves; order Galliformes; family Phasianidae; genus Lagopus; species Lagopus leucura. The sequence continues at coordinate 2,316,652 of NW_024962294.1, read as the reverse complement.
CTCCTTTTCTTCACCTCTCTTGTGGCACAGGGTGAGACTGTGAGGAGGGCACCCACCTGCTGGCTGAGCTCCCACAGCTTCCACTGGTGCATTTCCAATAATGACCTTCATTAGTCCGCTTGACATAAACACTGTTTGCAAGTTAAATGCCTAATTAAGTTAAACATGTTATTTTCAACCTAAAAGCTCTTTTAAGAAGGTATGTTTTCTTCCAGAGGGTTGAACTGATGCGGGGATTAATAACAGGGTTGCACATGCAAGCTAAGAAAATAAATCCAACAAACTCCTCTGTGCAGGTTATGAAGTATGCTTGGATTGATACAAGCAAGGGCAATCGTTTCTGACAGTACATAGGAAAAAACCCACATTCTCCTTGCCTGCACACCTCACTTCTTTTTATCATGGTTATTTTCCTCCCCAAATGCTTCTCTCTAACTTTATGAAACGTGTGACCTAAGTAAAACTGTCAACAGCACAAGATTTTTTCAGGTCAGAGGGATTCAAACGTGAATGGATCCAGACCCACGTAACAACAGAAGGCTTTTCCAAACCCTTCCCCAAAAACCAAGAAGTGGCAGAACACAAATTTACAGGGACAGACCCCTGAATTTCTTCCTGTCACAGGAGCACTGCGCTGCCTGAGCAAAGCAACTCCTGCTCTTCTTTTAGGCAGTGCAGATGTTTGCACAACTTCTGCCAGAGATTTTAAATAAGGAACCAAAACCCAGAAGGGATCACAGGATTGGCCATAGACAAAGAGGATTTTTGTGGATGGTACTGAGAATGGGTCACGGATAACATAAGGTTCAACAAAACTGTCCCTTAGGGTATTACACAATAATTGTTTCTTCTTTCCAGTTCACTGCATGTTTAAGCTTGTGAATTTTCTACCCTTAAAATGTCAGGCTATTTGTAGAGAAAAAAAGCAAAGCAAGGCTGCAAAACCAAACTGCAGCGTACACATGAAGCTTTCTTTTGGCTGAGCAGCATCAATACTAATGCAGTTGTACGACAAAGGTACAGAAACAATTTTTCTTAAATCCACTCCCATATAATTTGCCAATTACAAAAATCACTGCTGTTAATCTGCCACGGATAAATGCTCCCTATCTTTCCCTACTAAAGCAATGATTTCTGCATCACATGAGGACAGTCCCACCATGGGGTCAGGCGCCAGACTTTCCTGGCACTGCCCTGCATGTACCCACACATTTCTCCTGATTCAATGAAAAGGAAGAAGCCTGCTGGCCTTGCACAGTGCTTTGAGTCTCACCAGTTACAATGCTAGGAGTGTATTCTGACTTCCCTTTCCAATGGTTCTTAGAGAATAGAAGCTCTGACCGTTGAGTTTTACCACCAAGCTGCTGACTTCGGAGATGCTCTCAGGCTTCAGCAGCAACCTCAGGTCAGACCTTTCAGAGGAGTTCCCTGACTCCTGGCTCCAAACTGAGGTGAATAAAGGATAGGGAATGAAATCTGACACCGGACACGAAACTCCCTGTGCACAAAAATAAAGTCCAGTGGAGATCCTGGCATGAAAAATAGGATTTAGTTTGTGATTTATCTGCCCTAATAACATACGCTTTCCTACCATTCCACAGTGCCTCTCCCACTGATTTTTGTTCAAATTAATTTAACGCTGACGGTTGCTATTACCATGAATATGTCACAATCCTGTACAGCACTATAAAGAAAAGGATGTACTACCCATAAATATTTGTGCCACCTCCCAGGTTTCTAATGGAATCCTCGTCCATTTCCAAGTTCTTTTACCAACTTATGCAGAACCTGGCTAAGCTGCTCCATTTCATGTTGTCTTTGGAGACATAAATCTTTCCACAAGTAGGAAGGAAAAGTTCTTCCTAGCCAAGCAGGACGGGAACAAATGCAATCCATCTGACTGTGTGAGGCACAGGCACTGCAGTCAGGAGCAGGGAAGAGCTGTGATTGCCTCTGCTGGGGGAGTGCGCAGAAAGAGAGCTTTGACAGCTGGGGGTCAACAGCAAAGCTTTAAAAGCGTAACAGGGGAGTTGTAGCTTTGTCCAGAAATACTCATCCCATCACAACAGCATCTGGTGGCAGGGACATGTAATTAACTATTGCTTACGTGCCAGTCTGGGCTGACATTCTTCATCCTAAAACATCTCAGTTCTCATTAACTTCTAGTTACTGATTCTTGCTTGTTCCACACATTGTGAGCCTTCAGCCATAAACTTTCCAGAGGATGCTGATGAGATTTGGGTAGTGCTCTATTTTAACCCTTCCAGAGTCTTTGTGTAAGAGGTAGAGAAGCAAGCAAGAAAAAAAAAAAAAAGCACAAGAACTGAAAGCTTTTCACTCTGTATATGAAGAGATACATAAGAAACCTTCCCTGCTTCCTCGCATTTTCAAGCTCTCCATCTCATGTCAGAAGATCCACACAGTTAACCTGCCCACCCAAATTATGCTATCTTAGGTTACATCACGAAGGCTGTGGCCTCACCTCCCTTACCTGCTACCCTCACTTGCAGGCTTCCAAGCTTTTCTCCAAAATGCATTCACAGCATTAGAAACCACTCATGTGGGCTTGGCCTCTGGCATTTACTGCACTCCCACGCTTCCCTGGCCTTGGCACTCATCCTCATCCTGCCTTTCACACCTTGCAGCACATCTTCCAGTAAACAGGCTCCCTCTAAGTACTACAGCTTTCACCACCATTGCCAGCCTGTTGCTGTTTAGACTCAGGTTTGTTTCTGCTAAGCAATCTTTAAATATCAAGTTCCATACCTTTTAGTCCCAAGGCATCTAAGTGGGAACCTGTTAGTCAACAGGATACAATCTGGTGAATTTGAATGCATTTCAAATACTGCAACATCGCCAGGAATCCATCTGCCAAGTGAGCATCTATAGCTTATGATTCAAACTGTTATTTCCAAAGCATACGAGAAATTTAAAACATGCTGCTGCTTTTTTAGAGCAAGGACAGAAAGTCTTCCCCAGTCACCTGATATATTGCTGCAGTTGTTCCAGTATCAAGGATGAATCAATACAAAAGAGCAATCCGAACGTTGGTTTGGACAGTCTGCAGATTGATAGGATTTCCATTAGGGAGACAGAAGCAGTTTGGGAAGGAGGAGTAGAAATTCTTATACAAAAAAAAAAAAAAAAAAGCCCAAGAAACCTTTTAGTTTTCTTGGATGCTTTCCAGCTGAGAATCTCAAAGCGTGCCATCATTCATGGACAAAGGATATTCCTTCTCTCCAGACACAGAACCCAAGGCATCGACAGCAGTCCAGCTGTTTCAGCTGGTGGGGACAAATTTACCATCTGCAGGCAGGTGAGCATCTTAAGTTCAGCACAGGGCACACTGAGCCAGGAGAGCACGGCTGCCTCTTTTCAAGGCTCATTTTACTTTAGCCCTCCACCATGTGCTTCACATGGACTTTTCAGGCTGCCTTGTGAGAGTCACTGCTCAGCCTCAGTCTTCTCACTCCAGTACACTCCAAACCTTGGCTTGCCTTACTTTTAACACCCTTCCATACCAATCTGAACACAACCTGGTAGCAATTAATGGACTGAGAAAGGAATTATGACGCTTGAAGCATCCTTTTTTGCTGACACCATACGCAGCTGAGTTTCAAAAGCCATCTTTTGATTTAGACTCCCTTATTCCTAACCATCTCCTCTCACACCATCTCATCTCTCTGGTTTCCTGACACTTCTTTGCACCAAAAACGAGGTGCAGGTTGTGCCTCCTAAGCACATTTTGCTCATACTCAACATCAGTAAAAATTGAAGGAACTTGATTATATTCTGAAACACTGATTCTCTGCAGGACTTCCTTTGGGGAACAGTCAGTGGTCCCTGGAAATTTCCTGGTGGGGTGAAACACCAGGAGCTGACAAATGGGAAAATAACAGTACTGCATGTACCTTGATTTGGGATGAAAAGCAGGCTGAACATTGCCATGAGGATTATAATGGCTCTTTGATTCACACAAATGCAAGGGAACTAAGAGTTGATTGAGATTCCTGTAAAAATCAATTCTTCTGTCCTCAGTTCTTTAAAATACGTAAGAAGCATCAGAAGCCCACACCTGTTTGCACTGCTTGGAGAAAATGGGGCTGTCTCTACGTTAATCAGCATGGACATTTTGGTAAATTTACACGACACTATAGGGAAGGAATTATTAATTCAGCTATGGATATTTGTACTGGAAGAGAAGGAGCTCCTATTTGCTGCCTCAATTGTGGATAAAAATGCAATTCCTTTCAATGATGTTATACTGGATTACATGCTGAACTGCATTAACATATTCCCCAGTGTTTTGTGATCATATAATGAAACTCCTAGTACAAATAGGCCATGAAAGAGATACCTGGGGGGGGGAGAGGAGGGGGAAGCCTTAAAAAGATTTCGTGTTGAGAAATCAATACTGTTTCAGCCAGTTTACACTGGCATGGTTCCACTGACAGCTTCAGATGGGGGTCACTGCAGGACAAATGAGTGGGAGGCAGCCCTGGGAAAACCGTGCTCCTTCCCCCTTCTTGCAGCCATGAGATCAGTGCTGCTGTATGCCACGGGTTGGGAGAAAGGCTTTAGCACTACTTCACCCCAACAGTATCAGCATTACACCCCCTGTGTGTCTGAACAGAGGGATGAGCCACCATCCAAGCCAAACGTGAAAAGCTGCAATGCTAGAGGCACACTGAGGTCCTGCTGTTGTCTGCGCTGGTGGAAAGCAGCCCATGGCTCCAAAAAGGAGCTGCTTGTTTGAACAGGCAGTGGGTGATGATGCTGGCTTAGGCATGAGCTTGAAGCCCAGGAGTTACTGAGGGTTCCCAAAGCTCTCTGCAGCTGATGGGCAGACCTGGTGCGCTTCTGAGTTTGGAGGCAAGTCATTTTAACATCAAAGGCAGCTCTAACTAGCATGGAAGGAAACACATTTCAACCCGTTGTGTTTCTGAAGATCTGCCACAATACCTTGAATTACAACCATTTAATTTCATTTTATTAAGAATGTTATTATAGGCTAAACAAATACCAGCTGATCACTGAAGAGGAGAACGTGCTGCATTGTATTAACTGTTCTGGAGAAGATAATTAACTCTTATACCGTGAACCTCAAACATGTTTTGAATAATCATAGCTTAAATAACTTAAATTGCATTATTAAAAATTAACTTCTGAGAATAATAATTTACTACAGGCACAGTTACACAGTGGAAACCCAACAGAGAGGAGCATCTAGTGGTGAAAAATCTGCAAGTCAATGAATCTTTGGTTCTATTTAAGGCTCTCCCATATCTACAGTCTGGACAACCTGACTTCCTACAGTGATCCAGCCTATTATTTTTCTAGCATTTTTTTTATTACATTCTCATCAACCTTGAGCAGAAAGGAATCTTTGTGTCACAATCCTCTTCTGATACTTCAGAAGATCAGACCATTATTTTCTAAAGCAGAGGTACCTTGAGAACAGCAAAAATAGGTTGGGAAAGAGGGATAGCCCTATATGTAATGCTCCCCACCTCAAGGCAGACAGAACCAAGACTCCATGCCATGGGGAATTAAAGCTGAGTCGAAGCATAAAGACATGTGCAGCCATTTAAAGGCCTGGAGTCACTGAGCTGTTCTCCTCTCTAAAAGCTCCAGCTCCAACCCAGCCACTGAGTACAACTTGTCAAGATGCACCCCAGCCTCCAAAAGGAAATGCAGCTGATTGCCTTCTTTCTTGCATTGCCCCCATGATACCACAGCCTCCAGTTCTCTGAAATGAACACAAACATATTGACTCCTTGTCCACTTTAAAATAAGGTATTCATACTCACTCTTGGTAAGAGCTGTACCTTCCCCTCCAAGTTTAAGAACTACTTGCCAGGGAGCCAACCTGAGACATTCAAATTTCTTTTTCCAAAAAGCAGATAGGAGACAAAGCAGCACCTTATGCAGAGCATTGCCTGGGGCATTGATCCTTTAGATCCAAAGCCCTGAGTTGATAACAAGGGCTCCAGCTTCACTGGGAAGATCCAACCCACTGGTTTCCCCAGCAGGACACACGTTCAGCACGAGGTAAATATGTCAGAGCCACTGAACCATGTGTGTTCCTGCCTTGCAGGAGGCTGTCCCACTTTAAGCAAATACTCCCTGATTAGTTTTTAAATGAAAAACAAGTCTGCATCAAAACTAGAATTATATTGTCAGCAGTTAATTATCACTTGTCAAACACAGCACATGCTGCATTGTAGATTTAATTCTCGTGTAGTTCTGTGTGTAGTTTTTCCTTTGCTTTGGATGAGCGAGTCTCTCTTTGTTAAGAGATGTATATTGTTTGAACTACTCTCAGTGGATCCTGGTATTTAAGCGAGCTTTTGATTTCCTGGAAGATGACACACTCTGTGTTTTTAAAATGGCTAATTTGGAGATCAGACAGCACAACAGAGAATACATCCTAATGATTGCTTACACTGTACTCGCACCAATGGAACGCTTTGATCCTCAGGTATTTCATAAACCATTTGTACCTGTGGGCTTACTGTTGGATATACCAAAGTATTGCTCGGATGCCCCTGAGAAGCATGTTCGATGGAACACTGGTTTGGGGATATCTGCAGTATCTTTCATTTAAGGAAAAAGATGAGCTGAACGTTTCGGTACATTTGTTCTTTCGCAAATTCATCTCCAATCTTTCAAAATTGAAGCAACCTGTGAATTTGGATGTTCCCTCCGACACTGCTGGCATTTTGTAAATAGTCCTTCTCTACACTCCTGAAAAAAGTGAAAATGGAAGGCTGTTGAAAGACCAGTCGCTCTTCTCCAGGTGAGAGGGGCCTATTTACACAGTGACAGGCTCAGTATCTCCTTGCTGATGAAGATGTTAGAATTTCTTATCAGACAGCAGGCTGCATTAAGGCCATTCCCCCAGCAGAGCCTAGGAGATGTGCCCATTCTGCCAGCTAACCTGCATCTCTGCTAAAGCATGCTAAAGCACCCACTCTACAGGGAGCCAAAGGCCCTGGCACTCATACAGAGATCTCGAGCACATCTACACATCAGCTGTGATAGCAGCATCCCAACTCTGCTCTCTGTGAGGGTGACTGGTGTCACGACCTGGGGATGCGCCCAACACAGCCAGGCCATGACGGGCATCAGACTGCAGCAACAGTGGGAACAACAGCAGCAGAAACAAAATATTACATCCCTGTATCACAGACTATGAAAATTACTGCCGTCCTGCTAGAACGGACCCAGCAGAGGATATTTCCTCTTTCTTTTTGGCAGCCTTTATTTTTTTTCTGGTTCACAGTATCCTTTGTCCGATTATGGCTCTAAATGCAGTCATTTAAATGAAGGATTCATGCAGCTTGCATCGGCTAAGTATCTTCCCATTGAACAGATGACATTCCTGCTTTGCATAAAGCAAGAATTCCTTTATCTGGCATGATTAAACAAAGCAGCACTTTCAAGATGTACCCATAAATTCTTGCATTCATTTAAGTCACAAACAGCATTAGCACAATGGACAGATTGTGTCTAAGGCAGGGAAAATAAAACTGCCACATGGTATTGATTTAAGTGTCATCCAGCCATCCTCACAGTTCAAAAACCAGAGTATACTTGCGTTAGCACAGCCATCAGTAAATACAGGAATTAAGGAGATGGCGTGAAGGGGAAGAGAATGAACAGTTGACAGTGTTGAGGTTTAAATCCATTATCTTTTGGCCTAGGGAAAGGAAAATAGCCATGCAGTCCACTTAAATCCATTATCTTTTGGCCTAGGGAAAGGAAAATAGCCATACAGCCCAGTCTGCCTTGATTTACACAACAGCCCAAACTCATGCCTCTTTCACAGACTTCTTGTTCCATCTTTACCTTCTCAAAGAGAAGACGGAGTCACACCAACAGGCAGCTGATCTCTGCCCCATCCAGCACTCAGAAACACACACTGCTCTGCAGCCTGTGCCAGGGCATGGCTACAGCACTGAGGCCACACAACCAGAGCTAATGCTCCGAAGAAGCAACCTGTGAGCTTTCAGGTGGCTAAACTGAGGAATGTAAGATAAAAAAGGAGGGTGTAATGCCCTGCGTGTCAGTTCAGGCAGCATTTGGTGCTTTATCTGAGCCTGAAGCTCCAAGAGGCCTGAGATTGCTTTCAGGGTTGCCCTTTTTTATTGCTGAGTTTCTAGCTTTCATGGCTGCCACAGGAAAACGACACCTGCATGCAATCTAAAGGCTCAAACAAAGAGATGAAAATGCATCTCTTGGAGGAGAGACTGTAGGGCTAAATTGTACTTTTAGATCAATCCAAAATAAGTCTAAACCACCTGTGCTCCAAGGCTAGGATCCAGGCTGCAGTGGTTCACTGCCAGGACTGGCTTCTGGTTCCCTGCGTGCACTCCTGGCTTATGGAGAGCCTTGTGCAGCACCATGCACATCATGGCAGCCTTCCAGCCTGGAACCCATATGTAGCTCCTGTCCACAGGATGCTCATTTAGGATGCAATTACTGTTTTAGAGAACTTTCCACCCAGACTGAGGCTATCCACATTTACACAAAGACCAGGTGGGAAGAAAAATAGAAAAGAAAAAGAGAATTAAAAGCACTGAAGTTCAGGTACTGTTCTCTTATTTCGTAATTCCATACCGATGCCACCACCTTGAATTTTATGCACTGTGCTGCTTTGTGCAGGACTAGATCCTCATCTTTTTGTGCCATTTGAAATAGCATTTCTTCAGGTGAAGCCAAGAGGTTCTGAAGGGTTGGGGTGTTTTTTTAGCTCTCCCAGAATGATTTTATGAAAATTACACCTCTTCTGCAACATCCTTTACTTAAACAAAAAAGGAGGGCGAGAGCACTACAGGATCAGCCACAATGATTATTACAGAGAGATAATGTAAGAGTGAAGCCATTCAGCCAATTTACTTTCTAACTAAGGGTTACACTAAATAGTTTCATCATGATGCACTGGGAAACACTCACTGCAACAACCACACACCTCCCCACCTGTTCTCCTGCAGATGTTGGCACTGAGGTTTTTTTCCCAGTCTCTCATTCCAGCTAAAGCAATGCCCTTGAGAACAGCTCCCCATTACGTCAACTGAAATATTCCATTTGAAAAACAGTAGAATGCTGGAATTAAAAACACTGCAGTTGCACTCCAGCCCATAGCCTGTGCTGCAATTTTAATATTACAGTTGCTTTCCCCCCAACATGGATGAAGATTTCACAAAATTCCCTTAGATGATGAAACCATGGTAGATTTCACCCTTGGGGAACTCAAGTTAACAAAAAACGTGTGATGCTTTGCACTTACACGACTATTTTTTGTCATAAGATCTCAAAGCACTTTTCAAATGCAAAGGGAGCGAACTTCACAGTTTTGGAAGTTTTCAAATATATCATTTACAGCCAATTTTTTTTAGTGAAGTGTTTAACACTGCTGTGATTCTGCTCCCCCAGGATGTCACTGTCGTTCTGCTCCAAGAAGGCCAAGGAAGGGTGAAACAGACTGCTGTAGGTTGCTCAAGGACCTTCTGAACACTGAGAAAGTTTGCACTACTGTCTTGCATTGCCCCTAATGCAAACAGGATTGCAAGCAATGTGAAATCCATAGCAAGGACAGGTCTTATGCAACCTATTTAAAACAGCCCAGAGATGTGCTCAGGTTGCATGCTCTGCTCTGAGACCCTGCACCGCTCACCTCCCAGAGCAGAAAGAAGCAGCTCCACAGAAATGATGGTTTCTCTGAGCTCATGCAAAGCAACCCTGGAGGTGAAAGCTGTGTGCTTTGTACCATGGGTCATCACTGCCCTCTGCAAAGCGTGGGAGCTGAGGAAGAATGCTCAGCCCATGAAGGCAAGCAGTCCACATCTCTGATTTACTGTACAGCCAACCCCAGTAGAAGGGCTTCCTCTCACCTGAACTCATGTATGATTGCTCAGAAGACAGCCTCTCTCCTCCTATCTCCATCATGAGCTCCTACCCTCCCTAGAGCTCACTCTTTGAGCTGACTGCCTAATTCTGCCCTTGCCTTAGAATTCTGCATCAAGAGTATTTTTTATCTCACTTACAAGTTTGGGAAACTTATTAAAACTCTAAGATGCACATTAAAACAAGACTGTATGTAAAGGGGGAGGAAATACATAGTAATTGCCACATAATGCAGTGACTTGGGAAGAGAAAGAGCATGGAAGTGCTAACAAACACACTATCGACAGTTGCAGTATAGTTTCTCTAAGGGGCAAAGGGGGAAGAAAGAAGTCTTTTAGTGTCAGATTCCCGTATCCTCCCCATTACAATGCCATCTGTGCAACATAAGCCAGAGCTCAGACCTGGCCTCACATTCCTGGGCTGATTCATGGTTATGAGAATCGATCACATAACAAGATTCTGTACAGAACTGGAAGCAGGGAGCCACCTGAGAAGCTTCAATGTCACTTACACAAACTCAGGGGCAGATCCAACTTGCCAGGGTAGCCTCCAGCCTTTATATGAGATAGCTTAACCCCAATGCTATCTTTTCCATTCACCTCTGGGGAAAAAAAGGTCCAAGAAAAGGGAAAAAGGAAAGTTTGCAAGCTGCCTCTGCCACTTGAACCAATTCAGAAAGAAGCTACATGAAACTAGATTATTTCTGGCTGCTACACCACAGACTCTGGATGTAACCTTTACTGCTGGGGGAATGGAGCAGGAAGCACATTCCCCATACGTGCTGCTCTGCACACACTCTTCCATCCCTCCACCGCTAGCCAGCAGCCAGAGGCAGAGTACCAACAAGGCAGATTTTGATCTGAACCGGTATTTTGATATTTGCCCATCTGGGAAGCTAAAAACCACTGTAATTTACAGCTTCATGCCACCTTCCATGGCTGTGATAACTGTACTGGTTTATAACCATCAGGCTCATTCTGAATCCACCCCCAGAACACCAAGGAGCAGTATTTGTTCATGCTGTGACTCCGTTGGCCCACCACCAGAAACTTCTAAGTTGAAACTCTTGTCAAAATCAGTGATGAAACTTATTTGAAGTAGTTGAGAGAGCATCTTCTAAGAGATGCCAATGTTGTTTATGCGCTGAAGGGAGCTGTATCCCAGAGACAGGATAGAACAAAAAGATTGAAGAGACTGACAAGTCCCACCCTCCTTCACAGCCTAAAGAGCAACCAGTGACATGGAGTGGCTGCAGCACCCAGGTAGCACCATGACAGCCATTCAGCCCTCCTAAAACACAGCAGACAGCTGCTGCTCTCCAGCAAGCCATGCCAAGCACAGGGAACGTCCACAGCAACACATCCCCACTGTTCTGTTTCCTGCGGCTTCACAGTTAGCAGGGACCACCTTACCTGGACTAAATGCAGGCTTTCTACTTTTCAGGGGCAACAAAGATAGACTGGCTCTTTTAGAGGTTGTCTTGTTTTTCAGAGACCATACCTTGTTTTTCCCACTGCTTTCAGAACATCCTCATGGCTTGCTGTGCCCAGCTGCTGAACGCAAACACAGCCTCTTTCTACCTTCATTACAGGCCCCCAGGCTCATACCCACATCACCCAGCCCCACAGCTGCCTCCATACTAGCTGACTGGAAGTATAAAGAGGAGAGGAAAACGCAGTGTAAGAAAAAGGAAAACTGATAGGGTTATTTGAGATTTGTTCTCTTTCATGAAGCGACTGTCAATGTTAAGGACATTTTGACAATGCCTGTGAAGTATCAGATGGGGACAGTGGTGGCTGCTGCTCAGGATAGACTCATTCAAATAGATTCAGGCCATGTCTCCTGTCATTCTAATTATTGCCGGAACAGAAAGGGATGCTGAGAGAAAAAGGAGAAAAAAAGCCTAAACTGACAAGCCTTTTCTTCCAGTTTTAAGTCCCACAAAATCCCAGCTCTCTGGATTTACATGGTTTATTAACAGGATGTCCCACAAAATGGAACAAAAGCATTAACCAGTCAGGATAAATCCTTGCGCTGAGCTGGCTGTGATGAAGTCCCTGAGTTCCCTGTGAGCATCAGCTCAGTGACAGGCCACCCCTCATGCTCCTGCAAAAGCTGGGGAGAAAAACCAGAGGCATGGAATATTCATTGAATTGGGCTTCTTCCCAAAAGAAATGCGTGCCCATAAGCTTGTGTTGCACGTAATTCATGGGTATCTCGACACATAAACCCTGCAATACAGATCCTGGCTCGTCCTGCCAGCAGAGCCCAACCAGAGCCGTGTGCTGGTGCCTGTAAAAGGTTGCCCACATGAATACTGGGCTTTGCTGTTCACATCTGCCCACTGAAGCAGCATTAAGGACGCTAACAGCAGACCTCAGGATCAAACCCCTGACTAACCTCAAACTGGCCTCGAACAAAGCAAGCTGAACCTGTAGGGCCAGAATGCCACACAGTGACACCGTGCACAGAATTAGAGAAGAAAATAGCAGTGTAAGCCAAAGAACCATTTTGTGTAGCTCTCCTGCCATCAAAGACTCAGCTGTACTTGCATTTAGCTTTTAATTTGTATCCTGACTTTACTACTCTTTGCTCCATGTGTATATTGGCAAAGCTCCCGCAATGCAGTTATTAAACTCTGATACGTGTAGGTGTATAATTGCAGAGAGGGCTCTTTTTAATAATGTATTTTGATCCATCTACAAATACAGAACATAATTATCTGCAATTATCACACGCTTGTCTAAATAACTGTGCATTGTTCCTCCATCCATCGTAGAATATGAGCTTCTTAGCACAGCTACAGTGATGCTCAGTTCACAACTGTGCACTCCACCAATTACAGAAAGGACATTTGTGCACCATATGAGTACTGTGTTCACTTTTGAGCCCCTCACTACAAGAAATGGAGGTGGTGGAGTCCCAGGCCCAGGTATGTTCAAGAAACATTTAGATGTACAGAGAGTCACAGTTTAGTGGGAAATATCGGTGATATGTGGACAGTTGGACTGGATGATCTCAGAGGTCTCTTTCAATCTCAGTGATTCTGTGATTTCCTGAGCACCCTGGGCTGGTCACATCCCTCCACCAGGCACTCCATCATCAGTTCAAGCCATGACCTAACAGTTCCTATGCATGGAGGAAAAAGTCTGCTTGCACTCAGAGCCTCCACAAGCACAAAGAGCCAACCATCAGCCAAGGACACACAGCAGGTCAGGGACAGCCAGCTCTGCCTCTTCCCATTTCTGGGTTCTCTCCTCATCTTACTGTTCCATCACTTCCCAGCACAAAGTTACTCCTTCATTCCAGCACCAATGGATGAAAGACACAAACCTGAAGCCTTCGTGTATGTCAGCATCTTGCTGAAGAGCCCTGTGATCTCTGTTTTTCTTCTCTCAGGAAGAATGAAGTTCAGGAAACAATACTGACATGTATGTAAGCATATTTACTGCATCATTATGCTTCAGCAATTAATGTCATTTATCAACTGCATTCCACCAAGGAGAAGAATAAGCTTGTATGAACTGCCTTAGGTAAAAATGGCATTTTCACAAATAGAAGTCAGGGGAAAGTAAAAGAACACACTAAAATATGTTCCAAACTTTTTAAAATCTATTCCTGAGTGGCATCACAATGCAGCATCGTTTCTACATTTATCCAATAAACTCATGAACTGCATCCTTCACTATGGATTCTGATTCCCATTAGGGTGAAATATTGACAGCATTTGAATAGCAACACTATGCAGAGTTGGATTTGACAGTGATTATTTGAAATATAATTGCCCATGGCATCCATATGACAACCAGGTGTAGGTACTGAATGGAAGCGGGCTCTGTAGGAGGCTCATCACTGAATTTGCATCTCTAGGGAGTGAAGGATCATTTTGTCCCTGCAATAATTTAGCAGTTCTTTGTTATCTTTCTAAACGTCACCTCCATCAAATAACGCATTTTCTGTCCATCAGCCTTACATACACATACATTTCACATGTCACTCTTGTTACTGCCGTTACCTGATGGAAAAAAAATATTCTTCTTTAAGCTTTCTGCCCCAAACACAAAGTATAAAAAAATCTCCGCTATTTTTCACTTTGATTTTATATATAACCACATCTTGCTTGTTTGTTTTTAAAAATCTCTAACAACAGCAGCAAGGAGGGGAAAGGGATGGAATTACATTTCCCTGTAATGTGGCTTTGGAATTTTAACACGATGATGTTCCAGGAGAAGAGCTTAAAGGATCAGATCAAATAAATTTTGCCATCAGAATAAGAGATCTGTCCTCAGATGGGGAAAAATATTTTAATTTGACAGAGGGCTTCAAGGGACTTTGACAGAATTCATTTTGCTAGCAGATATGATCTAGGTATTAGACAAAAACACATTTTGTCATAAGAACACTGTTAGCTATTTGACATAATGCATTTTGGACACAATTTGGTTTTGGAGGAAGTGACAGTCACTTTCTTGTCAATGAAGCACTGGATTATGTTTTCTGCATAGAAGGACCCCAGTCCTCTTCTCAAACATGGGAAACAGTAACAGCACGGTCTTTTTAAATAGGAATGAATGTCTCAAGTCACCAACTATTGTGACAGCCCTTTTGTGCACCACCTTTGTCATCTACACAGCAGGAGCTGCCCAGGGAGGTCTGGGGAGATGTAAGGAGTTGCACCCTGTTCCAATCTCCTGCCCAGAGTTGAAGGAAAGTCTGGATGCTGCTCACAGATAATAAGATTTGGCTTTTGGGTGGCAGAGCACGAAGCCAGGAGTTGGACCTGGTGACACCCTGTGGGTCGCTCCATACCCAGGATGATCTGTGATTCTACGATTAAAATGAAGAGTGCTCTTCAGCAGTATTACTTCTGAGTGTGACTGCAGACATGGCACGCAATACAAAGACAGGCCTGGAGGACAGAGAAGGAGGAGGACTCCCCACCTGACAGTTTCCTTGGCCTCTCTCAGCCCCTCCAGGCATCGCTGCCTATCAGCAGTACAATTTCAGCAAGGAGATACAAGCACTTGGGATGCCTATGGCCTCACGCCCATTGCAGGGCATGTAAGCAAAGATCTGAGCCACATCAGGCTGAGACAGAAACTGAGTTTACCTCTGGAGACCGAAGCAAGCGCTGTAATCACTTGTCTATGTCCAAATGACAAAGCAGCTCAATTTCTGCCTCTCGTTTCTGAGTTGGGGGGGAACAGTTTGGGCAGCTATTATCAGGGTTGGCCATGCTAGCAAAGGAGGAAGGAGATCTGCCCCCAGTAAGCCATCAGCTCCCTGCATGACTTGGGAACCTCCAGCACACAGAACTGCTCCAGAATGCATTCTGCATTCCAGCTTCCTCCTGCAAAAACATGTGCTGAGTTGTTAGGGAGGAGGTGCGGAGTTCAGCACTCCCATGCTTTCAACAAATGTTGGTTATTACAGAAACCTGAGATGAAAATTCCCCTTCCAGCTCTATTCATCCCTCACAGTACAGACCTCACTATACCTCCCTGTAGACTTAGCTGATGTTTTGTTATTTTTCTCCAGTCCCTTTTTTTTCCCCTGTCTCTCATCTTTGTTTTCTTCATTCTTCTCTTTTTGTGCTTTAAAGAGCTCATCGAGTTCGTCCTCTGCACCTGCTTTGATTGCATTCAGAGAGGGAATGATAAGCGTGGGTTCATTTGCTGAAACTTTTTAATGAACTTCTCTTCAGTTAGACAAAAGTGAGTGATAAGCCACAGCCTCTGTTGTTCTGGGTTCTGACAATGCAGTGGAAATATTTTTAAACAAAGGCACGAAGAAAATTACATATTTATCTAATGAAAAAAATCACCCTTTGTGCATAAACAGACTAGGCAGGTCTTCACCATGGCAATGTGTGAATATTTACAGCATCTGGGCCAGAGAATAGCAATCTAATCAGCGAATCCTTATGTACAGAATCCCCAAAGCAGGAATTTGAAAACAGCAAACATCTCACATGAAAATTCAGTAGTATCACTGCAACTTCACAATCCTTCATACATTTGAATAAGGCCAGTTTCTAACAAAGCAAGATCTGTGCCATACTGAAACATTCAAGATGAGCTGCTTGAGTTCTCAAACTTCACACTGAGCTCTAGCAGCGTTTTGGAAAAATGGCAGGGTAGAACTGAAGGATACTAAACAAATAAAGTAACCCAGAAATGGGACATCAATGGCTGCGGATCCTGAGCACATCAGAGTGCTGGGAGATTCTCATGTGACTGGGAGTAGAGATAGCAACCAACAACCTCCAGCTGCCAGCACTAAAAGCTCTTGTGCAGGGAACAAAGACACTGAACACCAGTGCTGGTCCATACAGTTCCAACAAAGTCAACAGAGGCCAAGTGGAGGGTGCAGCCCACGTAATCAGAGCCCTCAAACAGAATGAGTGACAGACAGCGCTCACAAGGGCCAGACCCATTCCACATGCACTGCAGCTCTACCACCACTGCATCAGTCAAAGCTGTGCAGATGGACACCCATGGATGTGTCTGGCCCAGGGCTGGAGGAACATCACAAAATGAAGAAAGAGTAAAAATTTGACCTGCTAAAGTTCAAATGCACTCCTGAGAGATGTTGAATGCTTCCATACCCTCATCCAGCTGGGCTTTCAGATGCAATGGTCAGAATAGTTCTATCCCACAAAGCAAAATTGATTTACATCACCTCAGCCTGACCTAAGAGCAAGACACGTTCATCTTGGAAGAAGAGGAATTCAATCTCTCCTGGAATGAGGCCTTGGAGAAACAAAGACAAAAGTCAAGAGAAGCTCCATTGATTGGTGTGCTTTCAATTGCTTAATAAAGAGAGCTGCCATGGCAGAAAGAAAGAAAAACTAATGCAAATTTCATTTCCTTGCTTGTCAGTGGTGATGCCAGAAGAGAAAAGAGTTTGGCAAGGACTGAAGCAGGCTTAGGAATGAAGGGTGAAGCACAAGCCCCCTCGTCTTCAGCAGACTAGCTTGGCAGTTGGGCGTCTGTTCAGCCTGGATTACAGGGAGAGCTGAGACATGCACGCATCCCATTGTGCTGCTGAATTTCAATTCAGAGAACGCATGAAGTGTGGAGTGAAAGTTCAAGGAACTGAGTGACTCTTTTGAATGTATGTTGAGCAATAATTAGCTAATTAACAGTCTTTTGCTTGGCTCCACTGGAATTTGTAATCAATTTCATATGGAAAGTGCCATAATGATCCCATAATGGGATTCTAAACACCATCACTTGTTATCCACAGACAAATTCTGCATGTGGAAGTCAGTGTGCTTTAAACAGCACTGACCAGATTTTTGGGCAGCATAAATGGCAAGGCTCTTCTTACACCATGCAACCACCTGTAACACACTGATACAAAGGGAAGAAGGTGAGGGGCTCCTTAGCTGACCTGCAGCAGCACATCTCCCTCTGCATGGGGAACAACATCAGCCCAGGTCACACATTGTGGGAAGGACCAGCTTGGCCCAGCTGAGCACAAGGTGGGATAACCAGCAATGAGCTGAACACCTCCAGCCCCTACAGACAGCATGGGAAAGCTTGGAGCCTGCAGAAACTGCTGATACAGGACAGAAGGGATGTGAATCTTCCTGGTTATATTAAGCACCTCTTCATTCACTTCATTCTGTTAAGACAGCATTTGTCCTGATGGAGAATTGACCACAACAGGAGGCTTGCCATACAGCTAAGATGCTTAAAAAAAAAACATTTAAGGTTTTCCTTTGCTAAATTTTTTTAAAGCATCCTTTTTGCATTGCTCTTGGTTTCCCTCTTTTATGCCAACGCAAATGTTTATGGGACAGAACTGTGAACAACCATCGCAGCAATTTGGCTGAAATTCAAAATGAAAGATTTGATGGAAGAGCAGTGCTTTGTTTTTTGGGTTTTTTTTTTAGCACATACTGTTGCAGCACCACAGTTCACAGGCAATCCTCTAAACAATCCCACTGGCACAGGTGGGTCAACCTTCACCCAGGAAGGAGTTTTTCAGAGCATTCTGTTGCTGGAGGAACTGTCAGCATCTGGCATCCTTCAGTGACACCCATCAATGTGTTCACCTCTGTGCATTAAGTTGATTGTATGCACTGATCAGTGTTTCCTTATAAATCGAAAAGACATGAATCAAAACAGAACAGCACACTGTAATATTAATGAATAGCAAATTGATCTGTCTGTCTTTGTGCCTCACGTTCATCACTGCTATGGCATCTAAGCACCAGTGGCAAAGTCACTGGTTATTTCTGTTGCTTCCCATCAGTCCACGGCTTTTTAAGCAATGCCTGTGGGAATGTTGCTGCTTCTGCTGCTGCCATCTGATTAATTAAAAAAGAAAAACAAAAGACAGTAACTTAATTCAGAGGCACAACTGCTTTAGCAATACAGTCTTACTTGTCTATATATTTTTTTAATTTAGTTCTTACAGCAACTCTTCATTTTCATATTAATGTGGCAGGATAACTTTCCTGTGCTAGCATGCCACCGGGATCACCATAATTAATGTATCTAATGTGAAAGTTCAAGGTTCATTAGGCTTGGAATTTAGCCGGGTTTTTAATCAAGCATGTTATAGCAAATCATTAAAAGCTAAACACAATTTGTAAAATAGCATAGTGCCATTTAGTTGGAAGTTTGCTTGGGGCACAGGAGGTGGGTCAGAGAAAGGCTCTGCACTTTTGAGACCTTCTGTCAAATCAAGGACAGCAGGAGACAACACAAACCGATCTTCTCCTTTGGTAGGGAACAGCAGGAGCTGGGATGGGGTCGATTTTCCTGGTAATAGTGACAATTAAGAGGACAGCTGAGTTAAAGTCAATTGTGGTAATGATGATGTTCTATCCCTGCTGCTGACACGTCACTCACTTAAGGAGAAGCAGATCCTGTGCAGTCAGGCCATCAGATGCTGTTAATTATCGTACATTGGCACATCCAAGATCCATGTCAGCCCAGATCCATGCTGTGAGAGGTGCCGTGCATTCACAAACAACATCCCTGCATCACGAAGCTTACAGCCCAAGCAGGCTGAGGAAGAATGGCTGTCCCCACACACACCATGCAGCAGCCTCCAGAAGCAGGTCAGTACAATGTGCTGCCCTCAGCGAGCCAAGGATCTTAGCAAGCCAAAGGTTTCCAATCATTTTTCAAATATAAGTGACAGAAATTCACAAAACCAATTGTGTTCGGGAAAAAGCTGCTCAATATCAGTTTGGCCTCAACTGATAAATCTAAAGGAAGACTGCAACAAGAAACAAGAATGCAGATCCCCAAATGCCAGCCTGCACCAGGGCAATAATAATGCCAAACACACAAACTGGGTCTGCCTGCATGAGGTGTTCTTCCTACCTGAAAAATTCAGAGGCACACATTAAACTTTCAGGAGAGCCCCAACAACACCGATAAAAGAGATTTTCACAAACCTTCCAATTCCAATTATCTCCTCCTTTTGTTCTCTGCATTGTTTTATTTAAGCTTTCTTTTAAGCTTATAGGGTTTTCTCCTTCCTTTCTTGTTCTTTCTCTTTTCTCTTTCCTTTAAATAAAAAAGCTCTTGGCAAACCAGATTTCCCAAGCTTCAGCAGTTTCAATTGCATTTCAAGTAATAATCTTAAGAACACAACATGACTCAGACAGCTCAGTTGGGCAAGAACACAGGAAATGTTAGAAAGTGAGTGTCAATCAATTGCAGGTTGCATTAATTAACTTGGAATTACCTATTTGTATTCACCCAAGTGATCTGTCAGCAGAGGCTCCAGCTCTCACTTCGCTGCCTCTCTGGTGGGATATAAAATGCTTGGAAAGGGGTGCTATCCTGGCTTTGAGAAGGATGCTGGGAGCGCAGGATGTAGGGGATGTTAATTAACACCAGATTTGAAAGGTGGGCTGAGATCTCTGGAGCTTACACACACAGCACATCCTAAGGGCCCTGGGGTCTGCAGCACTGAGACTGGAGAGAATTTAAGGAGAGTCAGAGCCTCTTCTGTACCTTTTCTGTTCCCAACAACACTCTGCGTTCTGCAACTTCTGCAAACCTGCCTGTTTGTTTTTACAAACCTATCTGATGACCTCCAGTGTCTGAATTTCGTCCTGCATTCTTGTAACTGCCTCCAATTCTGTGCTTTAATTCCTTAGGCAGTCTTTGCTGGCAGATGCTGAGTTTCATGGTTTCAGTCACTAGGTTTTACAATATGTGATCTTCATTTCACCAAGTCGCTTTATTCTTTCCTGTCTCCTGCACATATTGTTATCCATCTGCTGAAACCTGGTTTGTTTGGATTGGAGTGCAAGTTGAAACACTAAACCTGATTGCAACAGTCCCTTTTGCCACTACAATTTCTGAGGCAATTAAACAGGCACAGCAGATAGCCTCCTCTTGTGCCAGACACTTCTGGTTTTAATGCTTAACACCAGAATTTGGTCTTAGAAGCCACGTAACTGTAATGGGTAGATAATGCTTAACATCAGTGTTTTCTAAAAAGTAATTTTAATGAGATGTGTTTATATTCTTCACCTATAGCACCTCATCTTTTGAGATTGGGGGGGGAGGGGAACCTTTTAGCAAGCTTTGCTTACAAGGAAAAACATTTTCCTTGGTGCTCCCTCAGCTCACCTTCCCAACACCTTTTCTGGCCCTGCCAACCTCCTGACTATGTCTTTTTGCTGCATCTTTCTTGCCCACCCCCAAACCAAGCACATTTGTTCCAGGTTTTGTTAGAATTTAAAAGCTCTAGGGGGTCTGGGCACCCAGATGACACTGATTAAGGATCTGGTTTCTTTAGCCTTCTCAAAGTCAATTCCTTTGATGTCACAAAGCTGCACAATGAGTTGAAGCCCCATTTTGGAAGTAGTGCTTCTGTGTCAATTACATTCTGCTTCTGGGCTCCACAGTGCTTAGCAGGACACAACACAAGCTGAGCTCTAACTGCAAAGTGAGGCCATAAGGACAGCTTAAATAACTCCCATTTACAGAGTGCTAGCAAGGAATTAGGAATACAGTTTTTGGAAATCAGGCAGAGAGGTAAATTTTATCCCATTCAACTTTTAAGATCATATTTGCTCAATCTCTATGATCATGCCACAGCCTTGCAAGAGATTAAAAGCAACTTCACACACTTGTGGAACTTAATATTTCTAGCAATGGATTATGTGTCCAACTACATAATAAAATCGCATGCTTTTCCCAAGAAGTTCACAGCTGAACTTGTTTCCACAGCTTTTTATTTTTCCATAGTTTAAATTGCCAGCAAACCCCAGGTTTGTGCAGGGTGCCACCACAAATGTCCACTAAGACTCCTTCCCCACTCAGAAGTTACACAATACTCAGAATCACACAGAATCACAGAATCACCCGGGTTGGAAGGGACCCCAAGGATCATGTAGTTCCAACCCCCCTGCCTGGCAGGGCCACCAAACATCCACATTCAGATCAGGTTGCCCAGGACCCCGTCCAACCTGGCCTTAAACACGTCCAAGGACGGGGCATCCACAACCTCCCTGGGCAGCCCGTTCCAGGGCCTAACCACTCTCCTAGTAAAGAACTTCCCCCTAACATCCAACCTAAATCTTCCCTCCTTCAACTTGGATCCATTTCCCCTAGTCCTGCTGTTGTCAGCCCTTTTGAAGAGTTTACTCCCCTCCTGGGTGTAGGTTCCCTTCAGGTATTGATAGGCTGCAATGAGGTCACCCCGCAGCCTTCTCTTCTCCAGGCTGAACAAGCCCAACTCCCTCAGCCTGTCCTCATAGGGGAGGTGCTCCAGCCCCCTGATCATCTTAGTCGCCCTCCTCTGGACCCTTTCCAAAATCTCAATGTCTTTCTTGTACTGAGGGCTCCACACCTGGACACAGTACTCCAGATGGGGCCTCACAAGAGCCGAGTAGAGAGGGACAATCATCTCCCTGTCCCTGCTGGCCACCCCTCTCCTGATGGAGCCCAGGATCCCATTTGCCTTTCGAGCTGCCAGAGCGCACTGCTGGCTCATGTTCAGTCTCTCGTCCACCAGGACCCCCAGGTCCTTCTCTGCCGAGCTGCTCTCAAGGACCACTCCTTCCAGCCTGTACAGGTGCCTGGGGTAATACTCCACAGAGCACACATTGCACTGGTTAAAAAAGAGCTTTTAAGAATGATTTGACATCATTTTTGACACAACATTGTGCCTCTTGATGTGTGCTTTAGTACTAAGGAAATACTTTCCTCACCTTTTCTAACAGCCTCTGTGGCATTTCCAAGGACTTTTGAGCTATGAAATAGAGTAAAATTCTTTAAATCTTCTTTTGATTAGTTTCATTGCCTCAATATTCCTGAAAGATAGCAGCTTTCTGGAAGGCAGAGATCTGATTCATTACAGGGCACAGATCAGGCAGCAGGAATGATCTCATCTGTCCTGCCACCATGGTTGCTCTGTCTCTAATTGCACAATATCAACCTAATAATAAAACACTTTCTTGTCCTGTATTACGGTGCATACTTAAAACCAAAGCTCTTCACAGTCAGCTCAGAAAGGCAGATGAAAACACACAACACTGAGAGCAGCAAAGAGACTTATGACTGAAGGTTACTTCTCTGCTCTCCTATGGGAGAAGACTAAAAGCCAGAATGAGAAGAATAAAGCCCTAAAGAAACACCTTTAAGAACATCTGACCCAGAGCAGCTACTTGTTTGGTGGAGATGTTTGCTCCTTGCTGACACATCAGTCAGGGATGTGGCTGGAGCTCACCATGCTTTGCATGATCTCATGTAACAGATCATAGCAGGCAGGGCAGAAAGGGTGTCCCAGGCACAAGGGGCAGCACAGAAGAGCATCTTATGATCTAATCCATTCAGTTCCTCAGCCTGGCACAAACGTGCCTGCCTCGAGTGCCTTTTTGCTGTTCATTCTTCCTGCCTTTGTAGCAAAGTACTTGAAAAGGCATCAGGCCTGAAAGATGTGCTGTGCTGCTGTCTGACTGCTGGAGGACAGGCTGAAGATACCTTCCCACAGCTGCAGGGGCCTCAGAGGGACTCAGCCCTGAAGAAAGCAAAGTTACAGATCTGACTTCTCACCTGAATTCACTAGTGTGACCCAACCAGCCCCAACAGCAGGATCATCTGCAAAAAGTAAACCTGACGTTCCTAACCTATCCAGACATTCTGGTCTTCACAAAACAAATCCCAAAGCAAAGCCATGTAAGAAAACCGTCCTGCTGAAAACTCCATGGGAAGTTTGAGACCTTGCATCTCCAGCACCAGATCTCCAAGTGCAATGAAAGCTGTCCTATGGGAACACAAGAACGTTAGAAACTGCTCACAAATGCAGGACTGGAGCTGGTTTCAGTGCCCCTGTTGCCTCATGGAATGACTTCTCTTCCTGTGCACTTCATTCATTACCTCCCATTTTTTGTATCTTGTTCTGAATCCAAAACTCTCCAGATCTTGAAGTAGGAAGAAATATAAATTCTAGCTCTTTTCTCTCTACATTGCCACATTTCACCACAAAACTCCATATTTTTCTTCCTTTTAGCTGGCTTTTAGCTTGCTTCTCTACTTAAACAAATATAGACTGAGCGTTATTTTCCTGTAGGGGTTATGAAATGCTTTATAAAATATGAATTGTCATGTACAATGGCATGTGTCTTATGCAATTCAAATGCTTTTCACCCTCCTGGGCATAATTACTGGGAAGAATGAAAAAAGGTTCCTTGAAACCATGAAACAATTTACATCTCAAGTCCCTCCCGGTGCAAATGAAAGCAATTTTATTACTGTTTCAGTTCTGATAAACACAGAGCAAATCAGGCATCAATCAGCAAAAACCTTTGTTCATCTACGAGACAATTTCAGGAGTGACACTACCGTGGTAATGAGCCCCTGTGTGGCAGGAAGGGACTCAAGAAAGCTGTCCAACTCCTGGCGTAGGCACACAGACACTGCAGCACCTCACAAACCAAACCCCAGCCTCCCAGCCCTCCTTCCTGTCTGAGTGGCATTGATTGAGACAGGCTCCTCTCAGTTCATTCCACCTGATTATTTCAGGTCACCACGCAGTTGGCAAGCACAAAATCTGACAGTCAAAACCTGCAGCCATTTAAGTCAGTCTACGGGAGATCCCAAGCGCAGACGTATCTCTGTTTTCTTATCATCCTGCCAGCTCTGAACTGATGAACGCAGAGCTGAAGGCCCTTACAGGGCAAGTTCATAGCTTTGGGAGCGCTACATCAAGGAGTAATGTCCTCAGATGTGAAATCACAAGCAATGCATGATTCGATCAAGGGGTGGCAGTTTTGAGAGGCAGTCTGACAATCAAAAGACCAATCCAACACCAAAATAGAAAAACCCTGCCTAGAGACATTTGTTGTTCATTAGCTTTTTTTTTCCCCCATGAGCTGGGCCATTTCATGACTCTGAGGCACCAAGGACAGGAGCATGTGGAAGGACCAAGGGGAGGGAGAACAGAAGCTGCTCTCAAAACCTGCAATGCAGAGCCTCGTGTTCATGAAACCTGGGTACTTCGCAGCCTGGGGCAAGCTGTGATCTGGTCTCATGCTCTTTTCCTCTTTTGTACCAACCTCCCTTCTGTCTTGCAAGCAGTGCTGCTCAAAGACATCCCCTTTTAGCGTGTTTTCTCTTAATACATCCTCTCTTATCATCACCATCTGCTGCAATGCCTTTGGATTAACAAGGTAGAAGGTCTTGTCTTTGCAACACCTTGATATGTTCTGCAGCTTTTAGAAGAGCCAAACGAGGACACAAGGTAACCAAACAGCAGCTCTCCCAACAACATCATTTCCAAAAGAAAATGTGTATTCTGTCATTCAAAATAATCAACTTCTCCTATTCTCATCCATAGTTGTGTTTTATTTACCTGTTACACCTATTTTCATGATTGTTCTGAACTCTTTTGATTTTGGTCCTATATGGTTAATAAAAAAAAAAAAGAACAACCCACACATCTGGAGACCACAGAACTGTCATCCATCTGCCATAACTAGCCAAGCATACTGAGAATGAGATCTGAACTCCACCAAAGGCTCATCACTTCTTGCACACGTGCAGATACAGACATGAAGATGTAGAAGGAACAAATGAAGTTATCAGTAAGTGCTCAGCTGTCCTGGCAGCAACAAAAGCAATTAGATGAGGACATGGAGTTAACAATAAATGGTGTTAAGTGAGTAGTTCAGAGGAAGGAATAATCATTTATGAAAAGTCCTGCATTTGTCACGATCTTTGTCTCGTCTCCATCTTACCTTCAGCAATGCTGTCATTGACAAACCCCTTCCCAAGGCTTGTGATTTGTGTCAGCAGTAAATCTGAGCTTTCAGGTCCCTCCAAACTACTCGTTCTGCCAATCTAAAGGGCAGAGAAGGTTTGCTGAACAAGATGCCATAAGCATCAGTGTGTTATTTCCTGCTTTCTTTAGTAATACTTTTTACCTTTTTTTTTTTTTATATCCATTTAGTCATTTAAAACTTAAGACCGTTTTTCTCTTCTTATCAGTTTATTTGCTTTAACCTCTTTAGTGCACTTCAGTGACTCAGGTCATAACTTACCCAGGCTTTCTATCTCCTCTCTGTTTAGCTGTGCTTGTATTTACAACCACCGGGTCAAAAATGAGATCTTAAAATGCTGTTCTTAGCTGACTAACCAGCCTGGAGAACCTGACAGCCATCATGATTTGCTGAAGGCTGTTGTAAAAATGCAGAATGAGATACCCAAATGTGATGGGGAGGAGAGCACAGCCAGTGGAGATGCATGGGAAGGGAGCACAGAGGGGCTCAGGGTGTCAGCTCATGAGGTATGTGTGAGAAGTGACTCAACACAGCTTTCTGAGAGAACACAGAGCATGCAGCTCCATTACAGCCCGAAGGTCAGGACAGCAGCACTGAGGGGCACAGTCCCAGAAACTTATAATGGAAGTTCTTATGTTTTCTGTTCAAAAGATGTAGGTAATATTTTAGGTCAACTTTGCAAACAGAAACTTCTGGTGGGGGCAATTACAGATAGAACTGATTCAGATAATTTTGGTAACACGCTGGCGCTCAGCCCCAGGTACCATGAAAAAGAAAACCACAAGTTTCCACACACACACAAAAAAAAGAGACCTAGACAGTGCATAACAAAGACCACTTCTCAGCTTAAGATGAATGGGGAAAAAGGACTACTGCTGCCCAATAACAAACATCCAGCGCAGCAAGTGCTCTGCTCCACATGAGCGTGCCATCTCTGCAGCTAAAGGACAAGAGACCCAGTCTCACTCTTTGATATTTATGTGATTTATAGCAATACATGCCTGCTGTCTGCTGCACATCGACTTACTGCTCTCAGAGTACCACTGCCTGGAGTGCAGCTTGCACTGCAGCCCTGGCCCAGTGCTGGGCTCCATGCTTTGCTATGCATACTGAGATCACAGCTGGGATGTGTTAGAAGGCATTTGGACTGAGCTGGCTCTGTCTGACAATTCATAATTGAGTTTGGTCATCTGGGTTTTTGTCAGGTCTGCCCAGCAGTTCTGCTTCTCTTCTAAGAGTCCTCAGGTTCAACGGTCCAATGCAGATTTAAATGAAACACATTTACATGATCAAAGTCCTACAGATCAATCAGCCCTTCTCCAGGGTGAGCTGTGGCTCTTCTATAGATACACTGTCTGACAAAGACTGTGGGGTTAACTACGTATTTTTACAATATCACATCTTTCCTTTGGTGGATTGGTCTCAACCATCCTTTGGTTCAGAGCACAGATCACTCCTTTCAGCTTGTCATTTTTTAACTTGATGTATAAAGAGTTCTGATAGCCCCTGAAAACTTGCCATCACGGTGGACTGCCCGTGAATCTATTCAACATTTCTGTGCATCTGGTGGATTTTGCTGACATCTTTCCCACTTCTGCATCAGATGATTGGCACTGTAGTGATGTATTTTGGAAATTCTCACAACTGGAGCAGATTTTCAGGCTTGACTGGAAAAATCTACATTTACTTTTTATTATGTAGTATCTCTCAACTAACGTGGAGAATTTCTCCTGGAGAGCTTTGATCTGGAAGACACCTTAAACATATACATATGAAATGCTACAGGAACACCCTGCGTAGATGAGTTACAGCAATTAAGAAAAGGCCAGGTTAATGACAGGCTCTGCAATCAGTAAAACTGATCCCTCAAAGCTCAAATTATTAAAGGCCCCTTGGAATACGAAGACATGACGTTATTTTACCAAATCTTGTCCTGCATTTAAATGCCTTTTACAAAACCGTTTGAGGGGAAAATAAATAAAGGAAATGTGACCTCTGCCTGAGTTTACCTCTTTCCTGAGCTGGAATAGAAGCCCCATCCAGGCTGCTAGAACACAAAGCCTGCACAAAGCAGAGCTGTACAGATCCAGTTTGCATGCAGGGTTGCATGCAGGGTGCCTGGTGCACTGAGCATGTGCCGATTGCCTTCATCAGTTTGCATCTGAAACCAGGAGCTTCACTTTGATCATTTAGTATATGAGCACAAAGGCAAGCTAACAGGGACAAGAGCACACAGCTATTCTATAACAGCAGTATTACAGCAAACATTTTATCAACATTTGCATCCAACAACAGGCTGCACCACTTCCCCACTACTGAAAGAGAAAAAAATAATTAGTCTTCCACCCTTTTTTCACACCTTGTCAATGTTATCTCAGGGTTGCTGGAGATGAGGTGGCTTAGCATTTATTCTGGCTGCATATGAACCATATCTGGCACATATGATCATCTGAGTTGTAGCAAACAGTAGCATACACAAGGATTGCCATGAGAAAAATGATACGTGGGAGAATAAAGCATTGTATGGTTCCAGCATCTCCTGGCCAGGCAGATCTTATCTATGAGCCCTTCTTGTGCAGCAATCAGATATGGAAGGGGATTGTTTCACTTCTTTTCTTCTTTTTAACTATCTTAATTCCCTTCACTCAATAGTAGATCAGCTGTCCCAATCTGTTTCTCCTAAAACAGGAATCACATCACAGGAAAGCATCCCCTAAACACCTCCAAATTGCAGCAGCTTTCTAACAACAAGAAGATGCAATATCCACCCCAGGGCCTCTGCTAGACCTTGTACCCATGCTGGGTTTGAGCCTGCTATACTCACGCTAAACAGTGCTGGATTCGGGCCACAATCTTCAATTTTGCTCCAAGGGAGAGCAGAGTTGGATAAGAACAAACTGAATTTGACAAACCCTGTTCTTAATTAATTTACATCCAATTAGGATTAATTAGTCACCGACTAGAGTCTCAACCCACGTAATTATGTATCAAAACAAATAATCTCACACACAAAGTGAGGTGGCTGGTTACAAAGCAGCGTGACGCCACCCTCCCGCAACCTTGCTTCCTTCCCCAGGTGTCCAAGATGAGCAAAGATGCAGCAGGGAAACCCCTCCAGATGTGGATGCGACTGGCGCTCACCCAGCACGCCCCAGATACAGCTCACAACACATCTGACAAAAGCCTTTTCTGGACCACAGTGATCAGGCATAGGACAGACTCCTCAAGGGACCCCAAGCTGCTGAAGCTCAAGGAGCATTTGGACACTGCTTACAGACACAGGACTTGGATCTGAGTGATGTGCGAGGCCAAGGGTTGGACTCAGCAACTCCTGCAGGTCCCTTCCAACTTGGGATATTTTATCTATGATTAATCCCATATTACTAACTTTATTCTTTGCTCTTTTAAGATGGAGGGTTGCAGTCAGAGGCAGGCTGCGTGTGTAAATGTGTTCATACTGATAGCCAGAACAGTTAATCCTTTCATGCCATTTTTTCTCTTTAAATGAGGCAGCACTCACAATTAAAATCTAGCATACTGGGGACACAAACAACAGCCTGAAGGCCTGGCTCACACAGCGACCTGGTGTCATTGGGACACCAGGGCTCAGACAGATGTTTAGGGAGAACGCAATGGAATGTAGGCACATATACAGAACACAACAACACACATACAGGAAAACGTATGGCAAGAAAGGAAACATCTTAGGATGGTTTCACCATCCAGTTTCAGCACTTCGTTCTCCAGCTCATTGGTAGATATACAGCATTCAACTAAGCAAATTCAGTGTGACATTCACAGAGAAGTCGTTCATGAAAGACTGGGAGATTTTTGTCAGGTTGTATAAATGAATCAGCCAAAGTGACACCGTGTAGGAGACAGAACCATCTGAAGAAGAACAAAATAACCTATTTCTTACAAGGTCTAGATTTCACCTTAAATTCAAATGCCAATTTCAAGTGCCATTGAGGGTAATGGACTTTGGGAGAAGTTAAATGAAAAAGCACAGGTAGGATAAATAATCTGAAAGTGCCTGGGTTGTCAATATGGCAACAGTAAAAGCAGAAGGCTGTGAGATGCAGCAGGACAGCACTGGGTGCAGAGCAGTTAAGGAACTCTTCTTAATGCCCCCAGAAGACTGAATCATGCTCCAAGCGTCTGCTAAAAGATGAGCCCTTCTGAATTTATTCTGCAGTGTTGAAAAGCTAGAAGGGATGAGGTTTGACATAACTCCTGTGCATTCCTTTGCAGTTACTTGCTAAACAACAAAGTTGCCTTAACCCTGCAATCACAGTGGGTATCTGATCTAAGGTGAAACTGAGATGCCTCCTCAGTGGTGCACAGCTCTCACACTGCAGAGGCATAGGAAGAACTTGGCTATTCCCCCTCAGCCCATTTGTTTCAGCCCTATTTTGCACGAACAAATTCCACTCAGTTGGACAAAGTGAGACAGAACTTCCCCAGCCTCTGAGTCCCTTTAGCTCTGTAGGAACATAACACACCCTTTGCAAAGGGCAGGCAGTTCATACCATGTGTGATGACTTAATGGTTTCAAGCTACGGCAGGGGAGATTCAGGCTGGACATGAGGAAGTATTACTTTTCAGAAAGGGTGGTCAGGCACTGGAATGGATGCCCAGGGAGGTGGTGGAATCACCGACCCTGGGGGTGTTCAAGGAAAGACTGGATGTTGCGTTGAGGGACATGGTTTAGTAGGAGCTATTGGGAATAGGTGAACAGTTGGACTGGATGATCTTTTAGGTCTTTTCCAACCTTAGTGATTCTATGATTCTATGACATCCTGGGAGTCAGCAGATCAGCTTCTGCTACTGTCTAAGACATCTGCTGACTCTTTCAGCCTCCCAGTTTCCCACATAGACGATGCAAACAGCCTCCTTCTGTTGTGAGCTCTGGGGAACGAACACAGCTCACTCCACAGGGAAAGGAAGAGTGGGAAGCAGCTCTGCCCTCCTTGGACCACCAGCATCACATCTGCACATGCATTTTGCTCAGCAGTGAACTTCATTACACAGGGATAAGCCTGCTCTTAATAATGCTTAAACAGATTCTGTGGACATTCAATTCTAGAAAGGAGAAGACATAGTTTGAAAATACACTTCAAATTGTTCTGAAGTGTTCTGTTGTCAATATGAGGCATTTGTGTAGGTTCAGATCTTCTCATGGTACTCAGTTACCATCTAATCTCCCTGCTATCATCTCAATACCTTCCTAATACTTGTTTAAACAGATCTAAAATTACAGGTAGCTCTCATAAAGAGGATGTCATCCATGTTCCACCTGGGTAAATAAGCACTTGAAGAAGAGGAGAAAGGAATTCAGTGAGATCCCCCACAGCTCAGCTTGAATTAACCACAGGCAGTGTCTGAGTACAATTTTTATTGTGCTCCACCTCTGTTTAGCTTCATTTCTTTCTTTCATTGCCTGGGTGCCTTATGCTTTGTCTGCAGTCACTCAGCATCCCCTCTTGGTCTTCGCAATTTAGTTTCAGAAAATCTCTGGATTGCCTGCTGTAAGGCAGTCCTTAATATTTCATTCTCTTCGTGATTTGTAGTGAATATCACTGCTGAAAACTCCCATCAGGTAAGTCCAGGCCTCTTCAGGCTATTCAAGCTGGATTTCCAGAGCTCTTCAGGCACCCAGGAACAGAACAAGCACATGGCTTCCCCTAAGAACAGGGGAAGATGAACAGTGCCACCCTAAGGTGGAAGACAACAGTCTTTTGGGGACCGTCTTCTAACAGCCAGGAAAACAGGTGAGGGAATAGAAGAGTCTGTCACAGCTCTCATCCTGTTGATAGAACTTCCCAAACCTTCACTTCCAAGCCAAGAGGACAGGGTAGATGCAGTTCCAGCCTGCAGCTTGAAGGCAAAAGGGCTGTGCCTCCCTGCTGTGGGTCTGAAGAGCTCACACAGACCTCAGCATGCTGTCTCCATCAGAGTTTATGTTTGAGGAAATTATTCCTTTACTGCTACTGTTGTGGTTTTGGTTTTGTTTTTGCCTTCCCTTCTTCACATGGCAGCCAAGCACCAGGCCTGAGGAGGGAATCAAGCACTTAACACACTTACATGCTCTGGAAAATCTAGCTCTTCACTTCCTGCATTAGCAATTCTCAGATATCTTGGGTTTTCTTCTCTTTCCCCCTAAAAAAAAATACCACTCCTTTCCCTCATTTTGTTCTTTACCAAAGCTTTATAGCACTAGGAACCATTATGGAGGCATCACATCTTGGTAACTCAGCTGTCCTCTTGATGGATGCCTCTTCAGCCTCCTGATCCCATTCCTTTGCCAGACTGCAGAAAGCAGCCAAGACCCTTTGCAGATGCAAGCTGGTGGGGTTGGGTAACTCTCAACAAATCTCCACAGATCAGCATTGGCTGGGGAATCCTCCTCAGTATTTGCAAAGCTGAAAGCCAAAGCAGCACTGTTTAGCACCTATCCATGCCTCAGCAGCACTCTTCAGAGCTCAACCACACAAGTGGTCCCTTGAGCCAACAGGAAGGTTAAAATCCATGATCTGTGTTAAAGGCTCTACTGTAAAAACATTTGTTCTCTAACAGCACCATCAGCTACTTAGAAGAAGAGCAAAAGCCTCTTCACCTACTTGTAATTTTTTAACATTAGGAGCATGTATTCATCTTGCTCCAGCGTTCTGTCAGGTATAAAATGAGAATGTGCATAGAGTCTCTTTTCTGAGGTATATTACCTCAATCTTATATACAAATAACACAAAGAACTACAACAGACCCTCTCATTTAGTCCCAGAAATCGAGAAATTCCACTTCTACTTCCCTCACAACATGCATTGTCCTGAATTAAGATTAAATTCTTTTACATCCAAGGCCAAGAGCTGGTTAAAGCACAGCATGCCACACGAGGAGCAGAGGAGACTGCATCTGTGTTTACTCGTTTTGTTGACTACTTACCAAAGAAAACTGCTGTCACCCTACTAAAGCATCAAGCTGTCTCTTTCTGCAGGTAGCTGTAGGCGTACACCCACTGAAACAGTTCCTTGCTCAGGCACCAGAAGGACTCAATGCAAAGGCCATGCAATTTTTTTTCCCATATATACATGCTGTCAGAAATTGACTCAAATAGGAGAGAAATGGGCTGTATGAAACTCATGGATTCTACCAAGACTAAGTTCTTACTGCAAGTGAATGGCATAAATGCACAAACAAAGCTGACATTTTCCTCTGGATATGTGGGCTGCACGTTGTTCCCAGAGCTGGAGAGGCAGCGTCACCGTTTCCTGCTAATCAAATCACTACTGCAAACCAGATGTTAGGATCAGCTCTGAGTGGACTCTAACAAAAGGATTTACTTCTCTTCCTTGACTAGAAACCCATTCATCTTCTGATGCAGACAAAGGAATCTCTGCTTGAAACGCACCAGAAATCCCTCCCAAGTCAACTGATGCCAGGCTGTCTGTGCCAGGCCCTGGACTGATCTGTTTTCACACCACCACCTCAAAAACTTTTCCAAAACCTGGCACAGAAAAAGGCTGCTGTTGACCTATGGAAACAGCTCCTCACCTCTCAGTGCAGACCACAAAAGCTGTTTTGCAGAAATCACAGTGTTTACTAGGGCACATTTGTTTTTGTTTCGTAAAGAAAAATGCTGCTCGTCCTCTGGGCAGCACAGGAAGAAAACCTGTCAAAACCAAATAGCTGCAGTAGCTGTGCAAAGAACTCCTGACTTCTATTTTCAGCTCGCTGTGAGACTTTGGGCAAATCATGATGTCTCTGTACAGCACCAGTTTAGCCAAACGTGAAAGCATGTGCTTACATCCCATGGTGTTTCAGTGCTTCGCTGAATTAGAGGCAACCTGCTCCAGTTTCCCCTCTCATAACATGAGGGGAATGATGCCACCTCTCTGTAAGGATCCTCTGTAAGGATTCTATAAGGAATCCTTAGAACTTACAGATTCATTTTTCCCTAAGGAGAAAACATTCATGCTAGTCTGGCTCCAGCTGTGACTATTTCCAAGGAGAACACACAGCTCCAGAAATAATTCTGTATGTCAGCATGGCCAGATTACTGGGCCCAACTGAGTGAAATAGCTCAGAAGAGACACCTGCAAGACTGACAGCAAGGTATCACATCCTAAAAGCCATCTCGTGATCTAGGACTGATCCCAGTAGAGCAGAAGCACAACAGCCACCTCTTCTCATAAGAAGGAGCGTTATAAAGTTATTATTTCTGAGAGTCAAGGAGCACCACTGCTGGAACACCTGACTGTATCCCTTACACAGAGCCAAATCCAGGATTCAGGCTTCAAGCAGTCACAACACAAAGCAGTACACCCAGCTCCTGAGAAAGTGCCATCAGACAACACAGAAGGGCAAGTCTCTGGGAAAGCAAACCCTTCTCTGCCCATGATTTAGAGAAAATACCAGCATGCATGCCTTCCCATTAACCTACTGGCCACCATACCCATGGGTTTCTCTTTCAGTTTCTTGTTTGCCAACATAAACTTCCAAAATAAACAAGGAAGTTTGTTTCATCAACCCACACAGAGTTAACTTCAGCACTGTTTCGCATTAAATGGTGCAGCATATGGAGTTACAATTCCAAGCCATCTGGATTATCATTAGCCATCAGGTGCTCTGCTCATTACACCTGTTATAAAGAAAAAGGATAATTACATGGAGGGGAGGGAGAAATTATGTTCTACTCACAGCTTTGCTACGTTTTATCAATACCTTCCTGTCCCTTTCAGTTATATGACCAATATGCAATATTGCAATATGCAAAATAAAAACCATTCACATGAGGCAGAAGTAAAGACGAGTGAACCTTCTTAGCCTGAGCAGATGTTTTCCATTAGAAAATAATTTGTCAAAAGGTAGAGAGACTCATACTAGTAATTTTCAGAACAGATTCCTTTTACTTTGGAGGGTAACTAGACTCAATTTAATTGCAAATGTGCTTCATGGCACTCAGAATAAGGTAAGAAACAGAAATGGGACTGCACACTACTTGCTTAATCAAAATCTTCCCTAAAAATAAAGAGCTTGTGTCCTACTTTCCCCAGGATAATTGTTGATTCCTGATTTAACCTCATATCTCCTGGATATCTGTCTTTTGAGATAACATTTAAGCATACTGGAGAGAAACTAAATGAAAAACTTTACTGCATCCATAATGTAAGTCCCTGAGAAAAAAAAAAACAACTGTTAATACCAAAGACAACACATCCATTTCAAGAAGCAGACTGTGCTGAACCAAGACAGAAAAAGGTTCCACAAGGAGAGAGAGCCTCTATGGGCTGGGTGAGGGGGCACCCGGCTGCCCTGTGCTTTACTTTCCCCTTTGGAGTTATTAGGCTGTGAGTCATTCAGAGGAAACTGTCTCTCTTCCAGGCAGCATCTAACATCATAAAACACCATTCCCCATTTATTTTTCCCCTCAACAATGGCAAAATGCAAGTAATGACAAATGGCTCCAATGCAATTAGCATCTGGCAGAACAACAGCAAAACTACCATGAGAGAAATATGGAATCTGAAAATATATTTTCAGAGCTAAGCCCTGAGGAGAGAACTTGATCTTTACCATGCCAACACCTCACATACCTTTGGGAACGTAAGCCCCCACTATAAAGAAATACCATAAAGAATTGGGTACCTGCAGGCACACGTTCATTTATCTTTGCATGTCAATCTGTAGACACGTACAAGCAAACATGCACATGTATATGTGGCTCCTCTCTTCCCAAAGGAGGAAATAATGTCTGCAGTGAAAGCACTCTGTGCATTTGCACATGGGAGCATCCTATGTCATAGGTGTCCTTAGAGTCACACAAACCCTTTGTGTACACACAAGCGTGTTGTGCATCCACACAGGGAAGCTATGCATGACAGCCTGTGTGTAGAACATGCTGCAGGAGCATGCACTCCCTGCATCCAAGCCACGTGCTGAGAGGTGCACATGCACCTCCTGTCTTGGTTGCAAGGCTTTGTTCCGGTTAAGTTTAATCAAGAATTACTCATGCAGATTGCACTATCTACTGTTTGTCTAGAGCTTCCAATCTGTGCTGCAATACAACAGAGCCAGGCCAGGGGCTGTTTGCTTTTTTCCCTGTGCAGCTACTTATAAATCAAATGCCTACAAAAATAACCAACCCAAATAAACAGGCATGCCAACTTGCAGTCAAGGAACGAGGCGTTGATGGAAAGGGCGAAGGCTGAGGCGACTGCCAGAGTCCCAGTTCTGTGCTGCTTGTGCACACTGAGGCTGCTTATTTCCTGAAGCCAAAGACTTGCTTGTGTGACCCGCATCCATAACAAGCCTGTAAGAACAAAACATCCCCACCAGGTTTTGGCTTGGGCTGTCAAAGGTTCAGTGCACAAACTTGAAACTGTAAGGGATGATCCTTCTTCATTCCTAGAACCAGGAGACTTTTACCTTCCACAAGAGAGCAAATTTCACTAAGTGAAGCTAGGTTGTTTTCATAGTAACAAATCATACTTCCTGAGGGCTTCAAGGGAATTCCTGGCTGCACTGGAGTCAACAGCAAACCTCACACTGACTTCCAGGAGCCAGGTTTTCACTTCAGAGCATTTTTCAGGACATTTTTGTAATGCAAAATGCTTTAGCACATCACTTGTGCTGATGAAGATAGGCAGCACAGCCTCTGCAGTATGGTTACAGTCCTATCTTGTGCACACACTTCAGCCTATAGCTATTGCTATGGAAAAAGAAGCACAATCTATACTAGTAGCAGGCTGTTCTACTGGGGGATGAGCTTGTTCACCTGTAAGCTGGCCTACTTATATCAGCACAGAAACAAAAGCACACTCTTAATACCTGCATGTTATTGCTTAGCTCAGAAATAAAGTCATTACCCTTATCACCATTCTGCAGATGAGGAAACTGAGGAGCATTGTCTGTGACCCTGTTACGAGCAACTTTTCTTTCCCATCTCACAAAATAAGGCACTGACACAGAACAGAGCGTGTCATTCATCCAAGTCATTTGGCATGGCTGTGTTTATAATTACCACCTCTGCAAAGGTAACAAGAAGTTGCACCTGGAATTTAAAGGGCACTGTCCGCTCAAGGTGATGGTCCTCTAATAACAGCAGGTAAATATATGATGAAAAGCTGTGGTGACAAAAATAATCCATATTTTAAGGACAAAACTTGGACTTTTAGTGAAGAGACTGAGTTTACAACAAAACCTATCAAAACACACCGCACTGATTGTTTATTGTTCAAGGTTTTTTGGTTGTTTTTTGTTGGTTGCTTTTGTCCTGCGATCTTCAAAGGCTTTATCTTACAGCTTCAGAGATTTCTTTTGTTTCCTTTCCTTATATCTCCTTCTGAAGATACGCAGTTCAGGGTTGGATACGTACTCTAAAGGCGCAGGTTCTGTTTCAACAGCATTTTCATCTAAAAAATGAAAACATCTCTCTAGAAAGAATGACTTGAATCTCACCAAACAAACAGGAAAGAGGTAATTACGAAAAATACTAGGGGGAAAAAGAAAAGTCTTTATACACTTGCTGAATCTCCTCAAGTCTGTAACAACGCTCTGCAAACCAGTGTTTGGCTGCTTAAAACAACCCATGAAGATTTTGCAGATCTGTGAAAGTGGAGCAGGGATCTCAAGAGAAGATGATTGCTTATTGACATTTCTATTTCCAAGCCTTGCTCAATACAAGAACTGAGATGCATAAAGATCAGAAGCGACAGGGGAAAGAAGTCTGAACATCTCCCACCGGTGCTGAAGTTCCACTTAAATCTGTACCCAGATCAAAATTCCCAACTTCCCAGAAACCTGAGCCATTTTAATTATCTTATTCTATATTTAACTTCCCTACCACGTGTAATAAAAACAACCAGAACCTTACTTACAGCATCTAGGGGGCCTTCTTGGAATTGAACACAAAGCACCAAGATCTCATCAAGAGTTTTAGTCTCATCCTAACTCTAAGAATATGAAATATCGCCTCTTATCTAGTCTTAGCTGACAGTTCTTCTCCTCTTCATTAAGACTCCTGAGCCCAATTAGGGAAATAGACAAACGAGAAGATGGCTGCTGCTGGGTTTAGCACACAGCCATACCCCAAAACACAGCAAGCCATCCCCATGCTGTCAGTCAGCACAGCCTGATGCCAGGAGATAGCCACACTAACAGCCCTGTCAGGGCTGGATCAGGCTGCTGTGCTGCACAGGTGCACCTTGTAATGGCTGAAACAGTACCAACACTTGTCTTACTTACACACCCAAAAGCCAGGAATTTCCTGTAATACATAGGTCTACAAATAAAAAAATACATACATATACACACAAAAGCACAGTGTGTACTGGGTATGTGAAGATAGCATAACATAACAGAAAGCACAACAAGACAACAAAGCAGCAAGAAAACAAGGCTGCAGAAAACAAGAATCCACTCAGAACAATAACAGCAAGCACAAAGAGGGGAAAAAAAAAAGCTGCTTACCTTGAGAAGATGCACCAGGTCCTCAAGGAGGTAGAGATCACCAAATGAGAAACCCTCACCTCCCCTGCCAACCTTTAAATGAGGGCTGCATCCTGGCTCCACCCCTTCTGGTCACTCAGCTGCATTGCTCACACCTGAGCCCTGGGCTGGCCCTGCCTTCCCACCAGGTGTTCCATCACTGCTGTGACTCTGCATTTCCACTACAGATAGCATTTGTCTCAAAATCACTTTTTGCACCTGTAGTCTCCCTAAGATTCCCTCCCCTGATTCCTATTTTTCTGCCTTCTTGTTCTGATCCTTCCTAACCAGTTCTTTCTTTCCCAGTCGCTGTAGCTTTCTCTGATTTTTGCCAGGATCATTGATGGCTATGGATTGTCCATGGACCAATTTGCAAGAAATGTAGTTTTAAGAACGTGAGAGCTGGCTGAGTTTAAGCTGTCAGTTTCTGATCTGCTCTACCATTACCAGCCCCATGACTGGAGAACTGCTGCATGTGAATCGTGCAGCGCAGAATTTTAGGGAGTCTGGCTTTTTTACAGCCAAGCAGCTAAAGCCAAATGGATGCTGTCACCTGAGATCCTCAGGCTTTTTTGAGATGATCCTCAGTGCTTAGGAGTGAGAAAGGTGTGAATGAGCCTCGGTCTCCCCAGCATCCATTGCAGTGCTGCTATCGCAACGAACGCCTTGCACCTCGCTGTTCCAACCAAGAAGCAAACACTGTTCACAGATGTTACTTCTGCACATCCACATTTCCTTCAAACTTCTTCCAACTATGAGAAAATGCTTTTCTCAGCCATTTTTCATCTGCCTGCTCTGGTGCCATAACCCACATTGGCTGCTAGAGACTTTTCTTCCTGATTTTTAAAATACTTCTGCTTGCCTAAACCAGTGCTAGAATAGTGTAGGTTTGGAACTTCTTTACCATTTACTTCCCTTTTATGTTCTTGGGCTGTTTCTGAGTGACTTCCTTTCTAATTTTGAAGTTCATCTTACCAAAACTAACTAAATGAATTAAAAAAAAAAAAAAAAAAAGGAAACATTTGTAGCCAGGGCTATCAGTATTTATGCCTCACAGTTGGCACAATCTCCTTCTGATTGCTATTCAATGGTTTGAATCTCTTCAGAGATGTGTAATTTCATTTTTAATCAGGTTAGAACTGCAAAGCATCCTACGACATCACTGGCCAAGTGCCCCCAGAGAAGTATTTATGTTGCTGTAACACCATAATCATCCATCAAACACAAGATGTTAATAATAGCATTTAATTTGCAAATGGCATTTTGCTTTTATGTTATTTCTATGTGCTTTATGGAAGCAGAAAAGCTAATTATCTACACTTGAGAGAAACGTAAACAGAGGATATGCTGCAGAGCAGACATTCAAGCCTCATTCTAATCTTTGTTTGCTGTCTGGTCCAGTGAACCATACCTGCTTCTTCAGATAGAAGAGATACCAAACAGCATATCATACTTGTGAAGTCTAGCCCCACTGTAAGCTTCAGCAAATCACACCATCTTGGCTTTCTTGATTAATGTGGGCAGCAGTCAAGGTAGGGGGGTTCAAACAGCACCTTTGTGACAGGGAATTAAACGCTGCACCTACTGTATTCATGTCAACTCCCATCCTAGTCTTTAAGTACAATCTTTAAGTACATTTCTTTTATTTGTTCTCCCTCTGGCTGATCTGCGTGAACACCATCAATATGTGCTCAGATTTTTCCATTTCTAATCTCCAGTATTGGGCTTTTGTTGTGAAAGCCTACATTGGTTTTGGAAGGGCAAAGAGTTCTCCTCTCTCTCGATTTTTTGCAGTGCAATCATACTCAGACACTTCAAAAACAAAAACATTGTGGAAGGACAAGAAAACAGCTGTGTGGCATCAACAGCAGCAGGGCAACATCATTCCAGGCCACCCACCTGCCTGCAGGGAACATCTCCCTTGCATGTCCTGAGTTCATCTGTGCTCTGACATCACATCTCCAGCTCCTGCCACCCAGTCACCCTGCAGCCTTTCTGCCTCCACACGCTGTCACCTGCCCTCTTCTTTGTGCTCTCCTGCAAGCCGCTGCTGCACAAGGGAGCGACAACGAAAGCTGTGTACAGAAATGCAGAGATCCCTGCACTTCTGGGACAAGGAAAAGAATCATCTATCAAACTCTAATTCCTTGAGCGGGCTCGGAAAAAATTAATAGCACAAAACTGGGGAATTCACTTGGGCACGTTTGTTATAGAGTCAAACAGTGACTGTAAGTGTTAACTCCTTATTGAACAAACCCAGCAGAGCCCTGCAGAGGTCTCAGCTATCAGCCCGCTTCTGGCAAAGAGGAGGAATGTAATGAAACAGGCAGATAGAAAGAGATGAAGCCTTCCATTGCATTTAAATTCTCAGTGAAGTCGGGAAGCATGTTGCATGCCACATGGAGTGTGACGGATCTGGCAGTAAACTGCCAGTGGAGGCTGACATCTTCAGCTTCAGGGTGGATCTCAGCCTGGAAGAAAAGTCTTCCCGCTCTTTAAAAAGGCAGGCATGGGCTCTGACTCCAGATGGCAAAAGTTGGATTTCTAAGACTAACCTGTTCACTGTACGTCCCTTTTGCAGGAAGGGGAGAGAAAAGCAAATTGTTTCTTCCCAAAACAAGCTGCTAAGACAAGTCCAGTGAATCACGCTGGAGATCCTCATTTCTCTCCACTGAATATAAAAAGGGATGAAGAGAGTCATTCATGTTTTTGGTCTTTCAGACACCAAAGCACAGTAGTATGTATTTCACCTTACAGCTGACCACTCTCTTCTAGGCTAGGAGACTTAAACTGAAACAGGAGATAC
Organism: Lagopus leucura; assembly: GCF_019238085.1. Lineage (NCBI taxonomy): Eukaryota > Metazoa > Chordata > Aves > Galliformes > Phasianidae > Lagopus > Lagopus leucura. The sequence goes on along the minus strand of NW_024962294.1, from coordinate 2,276,189 downwards.
ACAAGTGCTATCAAACCAGTTCCTTTGGAGTTCTGCCCCAGGGCTCCAGCCTTCTACACCAAGCAGATGTTCAGTGCCTGAGATCTAGAGCAGCACTGACCAAACCACACAACTGTGAAGGATGCAGGACGTGGAGTTCAGTACAGTGGCTCTCATGAGCTATATACTGAGGTTGTATGGAGGCACCAGACTGGAATTGAGCTAGGAATTGAGCTTGCTCTTTCACATGGATAGTAAGAGCAGTTGTAATGTGAAAGAAGAGAAGTGAGGTTATGTTTTCAGAGCAGGAAGATGCTCCTTCCACACTTCTTCTTAAGCACCAGCATCCACCTTCAGAAGTACAGAATCTCACTGAAGGTGTGACAGGTTGCTGGGCTCTCAGCTCTTCTCTGCCCTCCTGCTTGGTTCACTCTCCAGCCCACTGTGAATCTTGCTTTTAATTGCATCAGTACTACACCTGGCCATGGAGTAACCCTCAGATCCATCTGATCTGTAACTCTGCATGAGCAGCTCTGATTGCTGTGTGTGCGCTGGATTTAATTACCAAGTGCAAAGGTTATCCCAGAATGGTCTTCATGAAGCAAGATCCCTGCAGATATCCTCAATGAAACACTGCAAGCTGCCAGCACCAGGGGCATCACCTTTCCCACCACTTCACATCTGCTCAGCAACACAGCAGCTTGGGAGTACAGTAGCTAAAGAAAAACCAACAGTGGAAGGACAGAAAAGCACATTTAAATCCAGCAGAAATGCTGCAATTTCGTAAACAGAACCATGCTAGAAGTGGGATGAAATGTGACCTTATGTATGTTTATGTCAAAAAGGAGTATACTTGTCTCTATGAAGTAAGATGAGTGAATGGCAGAGAGATGGGAATGGAAGAGATAAGCAAGATTGACATGTAGAAAATCCACATGGACAGACTCACTGCCTGTTTAGCCTTGTCCCTCCCCAGGTGCTAAAATCACACTCCGATCCACCCTGTCTCTCATTTCCAATAAGTAAGGGATATTTGGAGCCCTGCCTCACCAGGCTCTAACAATGCAGTACTTCAGTAAGCTGAGAAAGCATTTTATTTGATGCTCTAGGCTCAAAAGTTCTCTTCTGTAGACTGGACCTGACCCCAAGGAATCTTTCCAATGCAGCTTTTTCCATGAGGATCTGTGAGTTTCAGAAAACGCTGATTTTCATTGATCGAAGTGCAAACCAGTGTGGTTTTCTCACAAACCCAAGCAGACAGCAAAGTCCGTAGTTGTTCTTTAGCATTCCCTTCTGGAAACACCTCCTTTTAACACCGATGCTTCAACTCCAAACCTTCCTGAATTGACTTTGTATCAATGGAGAAGAGGAAGCAATTTGCTGTCATGCAGAGGAACGGGTGCACCCCAGGTTGTGTGCAGCTGCAGCAGCAGTAAGCAGCAAAGCTGGATTAAAAGTCTCTGCAGTTTTTTATTGGAGCTTCTTTTAGACTGAGAGATGTGAATATAAAAAATAGCATCTTAACAATAAGAGAGCTGCTAAGACTGCAATTGACTGCACGGTGCCAAAACCTCCCTGAGAATAGCACAGCTGTGCTATTACAATAAGTGCTAAAATTAAGGAGGTCAGATCACCTTGGGGAACCTGACAGGAAGACCTAATGAAGGTCTGCTATCTTCTAACGTCATCTGTATGCAAGTATTTGGGAAGAGAACAAAGTGCATGCATGTGGACAGCCAGCTTTATCTGGGGACTGAGGGTCACTGAAAAACTGAAATGATCTGTGTTATTTATAAAGTTAAGCCTCTGTTTCATGAGAGCACGAGCTCTGGACATCATTCCTGCTACGCATTTGTTTAACTTGAAGTCTTCACTCCCTTGCCTTCGGTGGAAGAGGCAATAAAAGCCATGGAAAAGGTTTGCCTTATATTTAATTTGGATCTTCCTTGTTGTAAACTGTGCCTGCGACTTCTTAGCTGCAGCAGATGTGATGAAGGCACCACTCCCTTCCTGCAGCCACCTTTTATCCATTAAGATTATTATCACTTAGTTTTCTCTTTCAGCTACACAATCCAATTATTTCCCTCTACTCTGTTGCCCACAGTTTTCCAGACCTCTTGATCATTTCATCAGTCTTCTCCGCAGTTTTCTCTGTTAATTGGTTTCCATCACTCTCAGAGTTCAGTGGCCCAAACAAGCTGAAGTCTCCCAGTGCTTTGCAGAGCAGGATGACTGCACACATCTTGCAAGCTGCACTCCAGCTTACACTGCCAGCAGCCTTCAAAGAGTGACCGCTGCTTCTGGCCTGTTTTGGTGCCTATTGATCAGCTGCAAAGCAAGCTTCAGGTGAAATGGAATCAACCAGAAATTGCAGTAGATTGGAATTTATGATAAGGTTCAGAAGAAACTTCACACAAGCTGCACTGCACTGCATGCTGTCAGACACGTCTCAGGGAACATCTTGTTGCCCCACATCTAAACCTGGTGCCCCAAACACAACATTTCAGGTGTGAGATCTCAATTTTGGGATTCTTTCACCGGCCACATTCCTCCATTGCAGACTGGGCACAATCCTCTGTGGCAGCAGCTCACCCAATTTCTATACACACTCAAGCAAGCACTTCTCCATGACCAAAACAAAAAAATCTGGACTAAAGATTCCAAGAACTGAGATTTAATCCATGGAACAACTTGTAGATCACTTTGAACCAAGCAAGTACTGAAATTAGACAACAACAAAGATGTGAACTTGCCTGAGGTCACTCAACAGATAAATGACACCAGAGCCCAGGGCTCAGCATCACTGCACTGCCCATGCAAGACATCTCCAGGAGGTTTATCATCTGAGAAAGAACAGGAGCTGTTACAGCGACTTTGCCTTGAGTTTCTGACTTGCAGACGTGCTGTCAAACAAAATGCTTCTCAGGTGTTTTGCTCACTTCAAAGCAGCAGTGGAAAAGCTCTGAGGGTGGATGAACTGAGTTAATGAACAGGGCTTTCCCATCTTCACTTGTTTCTGACCCCTAGCTGATGAAAATAGAGGACACAAACACTGAAACTTACGGCCCTATTTTGTTCAAATAATGGCTCTACTTAGCATTCAAGCCCTTACTAAGGGATAGTGTTTATTTTATTTTAGAGTTTAATTGAATCCCCAGAAGGCTGTCTGTAGGCAAACTCATTTGAGAGTGAGATGCTAAGAATAGTAAATGTAAGGACACATCTGGGACAAGGACACATCTGGGACAGGCGTTAGAAGGTGACTTTCTGGAGCTGTAAACCCTTACCTCAAACCCATCCCAAGCACGATGTTCTGGCAGCTCCCCATGAGCCAATGCCCCTGGGAAGTCAGAGCTGCTCGCTTGCATCTATTCATGCTTTCAGCAGATAATCGTGGCCTGATTTTCACCCAGCTTCCATCAGCTTCACATTGTTAACTTCATCCAGATTTGGGAGAATCAGTTCTGACTTAAATCACCTGATGCGCAGAATTCAGCCTCCTACAGCCCTGGTCATTAGCAAGATTATTCCATCTGGATTAACCTGACCAAGAACTTGCTCGTGCTTTTAGCTGAAATGAGAATCCCAGGCCAGCTATGATTCACCAAAAGCCCATGGCAGTTTCTTCTCAAGTTGGCTTCCTTGATCAAATCCTAAATTTGGTCATTAAATATGCTCCATGTCCAAACCCAAATGTGTTCAGGTGTCAACACTCTGCTTCAGGATTGAAGTACTTCATTCAGTGCACATCCCACTGCTCAAACTGGAACATAAGCACATCCATACTCCTCAATCTATGGAAGTCAGGCTGCGCTGCTGCTTTGGCAGACCTGCCAGGAGTCCCCCAGAGGTCATGCTCAGAAGTGGCCCCCAAACCAACAAGGATTTCAGCTGGGAACTGAGACTTAACTGGGACTCCATGAGCTCCCAAAGCTCCCAGTCAGATGCATGATGTGCTCCAGACCCTGCCAGCTCAGAAAGCTCAGCCAAGGAATTTCAGCTTCCTCCTGCAATGATCACACAGAGTTAATTCCTGCCACGTTCTGGACCTGGCAAGGGCCACCCGGGTTTTCTCATGCCAAGTGCCAGTCATTTCTATTGTAACTAACTAGCTAATGGCCTGGCAGGATGCCGTGAGCAGACCCGGGGTTAATGAAGACTTCCATCAAACATCCTTTGCGTGGCTGAAGGTGACAGGAAGATTTAACACATTGTATTTGTTTGGAGGGGGATGGTGATAATTAAAAATTAAATGGACTTTCTCCATTATGCATTCATTACTGACACTTCTGTATTAACTGGGGATTTCAATTAATAGTTCTTCGCTTGTGCAACTTTTTCAGCAGCTGAAGTTCTCGCCAGAGCTAATTGCTAACGCCCCTTTTATCCTCCATCTCCACGTACTTTTAATCTGCAGCAGGAATCCAGGCAGTTCAGGGGATGCTCTTAGAAACGCTGTGCAGAAAGGCAGCAGAACGCATCAAAGAAAATGCTCTTGTCTCTGTCCCAGTGCAGCTCTCTGTTCGCTGGCAGTGAAATAAATAAATAAGGAAATAAAACCACATCACAACACTTAGGATTTTCCTCTCCTCCACAGCCAGAGGACAGAATGCTGACACGGCTCTTTCATGGACTCTCATGCACACACTCAGTTCTGCTCATTCTTTTATTTGATAGCTTAACATTGCTTCTGAGCTGTGCTGAACAAGTTACTACTACTGTTAACATTATTTATAGCTGCAGCCTTGCTGTGAATCAGAGGAAGCACCTGGCCACCCTGCTGTATTTTACAAATGCTCTCTGTTTTGGTTTTTTAATCGAGAAAAACTACAAAAAATATTCAAGGAAGACCCAAAAATAGGCATTTCCCATGTTTAACTTGTTTTGATTTCATTTATTAGGACATTGCCTTCCATTAGCTCAGAGGATTTTGAGAAAGAAGAACACACAATACTGGAAGAAATGTTTTGTTCTGCATTAACCAAAAGTTTTGAGGGAGTAGAATTGTCTTCTTTCCTTCCACCAGAACCAACCTTAAGCCCCAAACGTCTCATTTTCACGCCACAAATGACTGCCCTGGGATCATGGTGCTTGGAAGGTTGTGAGTCCAGCTCCATCCCCAGGGACAGGAAGCTCCTCGTGTGCCAAGGGCCAGGGAAGCACCTCAGACCCACATCAGGGGGTGGATGTAACACCTGGCATGGTCTGCAATGCACTGCTCTGCAGACTGCAGAAACCATTCTTTGAAAACTACAAGTTTAGGGGGTTTGGCCAAGCACCCCTCATGTGACACCTGTAAAAAGTCCCTCCTGCTCCACCAGCAAGCGTCATCTAGATAAAACTATCTCTATTTTCCTATGAGAACTTGTTTACCATCAGTTTCTCAACTGGCTTTGTTTCACACCATGTCCAGTGAGGGCAGGAAACGCACTGGCACAGGTTGCCCAAGGAGGCTGTGGATGCCCCATCCCTGCAGGCATTCAAGGCCAGGCTGGATGTGGCTCTGGGCAGCCTGGGCTGCTGGTTGGTGACCTGCACACAGCAGGGGGTGGAACTCAATGGTCACTGTGGTCCTTTTCAATCCAGGCCATGCTATGACTCTATAAAACAGAAGAAGACCAGAGAAATGGTAACAGCGGATGACCAAGGATGAGCCAGGAAGATGCTTACTTCACTCAGCTCCCCTAGCCTTAAAAAGTGGGGCAAGCAGATACAAAGCCTTTCATGCTCATCCCCTGCCTCCATGCTTTTACTTTTTTTTTTCCCTGAATCTTACCATTTTTGCAATTCCTAATACGTGCTGTGGTATTTTGCATTTATTAGCTCTCAGTGAGGCTCTCCAGCTAACCTCACCAGCACAGAAAACAATCAAAGTGTTAAAAACCAACTGCTGTACGCTGCTGCCACGAGCTGAGAGCCCCGAGCGACGGTTTGCTCTCCTTTATCTCCAGAGTGCCTCATGCATGAGAACATCAACACCCATCTGAACACAGCATCACAACTTCCCCTACTGGTGAGCACACAGCAAGATGCTTCCACCTCTCCCCAGGTGAAACAGAGTGCACTGGCACTGCCCTGGGCCACTGGGCTGTGAATTGCAGCGAGGAGCATCCCAAACCAAGGCATGAGCACAGTGGATGCTCAGCTCTGGACGGTAACGTGCCCTCTTCATTTTCCATGGCAGCAAACTGGCATTTCTCCAAAGACTGCTCTGCTCACCACTCGTTTCTTCTCCACGCATGCGTAGCTCCTGCTACATTATTACAATAATAATACAAAACATTTGTAAAGTGTCCTTCATGAAATGGTCCCAAGGAGATTTCTTATTCAGGCATAATTAAACATGCAATGGACACAACCCTTTTCCATTCAGACTTAGCAGCAAAAACAGATGGGGTTCTTCCCATTATGAATCAGTATCAGACTGCACGCTGACCTCAGCTCAGAGATGCGAGGAAGCTGCAGTGTGAAAGGAAAAGCAGAATCGAGTGGTGGGGAAAAGTTTATGGACTGCTTTTCTCTGCTGACCTCATTCTCCTGGAAAAAGGCTTGGAGATCAGTCCAGCATCAGAGAATTATCACCCAAAATAGAAAAACAAGGAGTACAGACCAAGGGGAGAGGAAGATTGATAAAGAGATGGAGTAAATTACCATGCAAGGAATATACTTCCTCCTTGGCCACAAATAGCCTTGATCTGCAGCACAAGCAGACAGATGCAAACTATCTTTAATCCACTTTTAGGTATCCTCTACCTTTAATTCACAAGCCAGCAGCAAGGGAGTAGCTTCATCACAGGTTTCCCATTGCTGCTGACCCCACTTCATCCCATCAGGCAGCTCAGACAGGCTGCCGTGCCATGGGGCTGTTCACACCCTGAGTAACAGCAAGCATTATTAATCCAAATGCTGCTGCGTATCAGAGGGATCCACAGGCAGCATCTTGCCCCCGTAACAGCAAAGGCTGTGGGAGAGGTGCCAGATCACTGACACTGCATAGAAACACACAGAGAAACAGAGAGAGAGTCACAGAGCTAATATTTTTGAGAGGTGTTTAATTCTCCCAGTGAGTGGGAGCCTTGGTCTGCACCCTGTTGACACAAGGAGTGGGAAGAAAGGCTATTTACACCTTTTACTTAAGGTCAGGTGTTACTTCAGAGCCCTGAAGTGATGTTTCAGCGCTCACATTTCCCCTGCCCACAGAAGGTGACTCAGGGAGCAAACTCAGATTGCTTCCTCAGTGTCAATAAAGCGAGATGGATGATGTGGGATGCGCTGAACACCAAGATCATGATTTACAACAAAAAGCCCCCGTCTGGATGCCAGGAAAAGCCCATAGCACTTCCTTAGATGGCCTCTACCAAAGGGAACAGCCCCTGCCATACATCTGCTCACCAAAGCCTTCCCAGCACTGAGCAGCACCAATAAGGACAAACCCCAGCACCATAAAGAGTTGAGGCTGGAAGGCAGCTTTGCAGATGGCTCAGCACAACCTCCCTGCCCAAAGGAGGGTCAGTTATAACACGTTGCTCTTGGAAATGCACGCAGACACCTGCAGGTAGCTCCACAATTAGCATGGGCAGTGAACCCCAAGATCACCTCCTGGTGAGAAAGAAGCAGCTTCCTTTTGTGCCAGCAATAAGATGCCACAGGAGTGAAGGGAAGGCCAGGTTTGCTATCCTGTCATCCTTTTCTCCATTTGAGAAACCAGAGATACACGTGCAGGGGGGAGATCTAGTTGTGTGCCGGCCATTAACGATGCCTCTGGAAGGCATCTCCCAGATTTCGCTTGCAAACAGCTGCACAACCACAGCAATTTCATAGAAATTAAAGGAAAACAAAACAAAAAAACAAAAAAATACCCACAAAATCCTACAAATGGAAGCCGCCATAGAGCAGCAAAAGACGCCCAGCTCCCCTCGGCGCAGCCGCCCGCTCCCACCTGTGCACCACGCGAGCTCCGCGGCGGTCGGGCGCCCCCTAGCGGCCGCGGGCAGTACTGCAGCACGGCCCTCCAACGGCGGGAAACAACCGCGGCTCCACCGGCTGATGTGTTTTCCTATGAGATCGGTACGAAAGGACAGCCTGCGGTGTCCCTTCTCGCTCGAGCCGAGATTTCTGCTGCTTTCACTGCAGGGATCATCCCAGCCCCTGCCATTCCCATTTAGCACACAGCTGCGTGCTCACTCTCAGCAAGTTTGCTGATGACACCGAGCTGAGCGGTGCGGTTGCCACGGTGGAAGGAAGGGGTGCCATTCAGAAGGACCTCAACAGGCTTGAAAGGTGGACCTGGGTGAACCTGATGATGTTCAACACAGCAAAGTGCAAGGTTTTGCACTTGGGCTGGAAGAATCCCAGGCATCCATACAGACTGGAGGGAGCGGTCCTTGAGAGCAGCCCTGCAGAGAAGGACCTGGGGGTCCTGATGGATGAAAAGCTTAACATGAGCCAGCAGTGTGCATTGCAGCTCAGAAATGGGATCCTGGGCTCCATCAGAAGAGGGATGGCCAGCAGGGACAGGGAGGTGATTGTCCCCTCTGCTCTGCTCCTGTGAGGCCCCATCTGCAGCACTGCATCCAGATCTGGAGCCTCCAGTACAAGAAAGGCAGGGAGCTGTTGGAGAGGGTCTGGAGGAGCCACAAAGATGATCAGGGGGCTGCAGAAGACAGGCTGAGGGAGCTGGGCTTGTTCAGCCTGGAGAACAGAAGGCTGCAGGGTGACCTCATTGCAGCCTTCAGTACCTAAAGGGAGCCTACAAACAGGAGGGGAATCAACTCTTGGAAAGGGGAGATAACAGCAGGACAAGGGGAAATGGTTTGAATTAAGGGAGGGAAGACTGAGGTTGGATGTGAGGGGGAAGTTCTTTGCTATGAGAGCGGTGAGGTGCTGGAACAGCTGCCCAGAGAGGCTGTGATGCCCCGTCCATCCCTGGAGGTGTTCAAGGCCAGGTTGATGGGGCCCTGGGCAGCCTGGGCTGGCATTAAATGTGGAGGTTGGTGGCCCTGCCTGCTCCTTCCAGCAGCATCTGCTCACAGAGCATCATTAACAGTTGGAATTAACCTCTGGGAAACCAACAGACTTCACTTCTCTCTTTCCACATAATGCTACCTGGAAATTTTAGCCCTCTCTATTTTGGAGAGGGGAGAAAAAAAGAAATTTTCATGGGCCAGAAAATCAGTTTTCTGTCCAATTGCAGCATGGAGGAAGCCTGTTGTCACACAGAACAAACACCAGCAAAATGTTCTTGGGGGTTTCGTGCCGACTCACCCAGTGCAATACTTTTGTTGGTTGTATTCTTATTGCCAGCAGTGCCCAATGCCTGCCCACGTGGCTTGCAGGCATCTCAATGCTGAAGCTGCCCTGGGAAGCTGCAGGCTTTGCTGCCACCCAGGGCCCTGCAGCACTCGTAGCACAGCAAAAAGAACAAATTGCTGCCCGTTTCGGTCCTTTTTATTTGTTTTCTTTTGGCTGAGGTGACTTACAGCAATTCATCTCCCCAGCTCTGTGCCAGCCTGCATTACAAATGTTCTCGTAAGGAGTAATGAGCCAATGGAGGTGTGCTGTGCTGTGAGCAGGAGGTCCACAGTGACTACCAGCTGCTTTCTGCTGCGGGTGTTGCAATACAAACACAGGTATGTGCAGCTTTCCTGCTTTTGGTCAGGTTGCACACACACATGTGGCTCTGGCCAACTCTGTCCCAGCCTGAGGAGATGTGGGTGAGCTGCCAAATCCAGATAGTAGATCAGGACAAACAGATTCTGTTCTCTGGTGCTGTTATATTACTATTAGATAACAGCATATGAAGAGCCAGCCCTGATCAAAGCCCTTCTGTGGTGAGTGCTATCTGCATTTGTGCACTGTGACACAGTGATCTCCAGCTTGAGGACCACAGTCTGTAAAGGTGGTAGAATTGAAGACTGAAGTGTGCAAATGAGGCAGGTAAAAAGGGCCCTGTCTTCTCTAAGGTTTGTCAGAGGCCATGCACTATTGTGGTTTCTAGCTCGCAAGCAAACAGAAGAAGAAAAAACCAAACACCTGGCTAATCTGTAACAAGAATCATTGCTTTGGTCTGGTATTTTTCCTTGGGATTTTATGTTATAAATGACTTGTTTCTCAGCTTGCTAAAAAAAAAGTGGTAAATAAGGTCTGATTGGATCTAGTGTCCTATCTTGAGAAGGGTGTTACTGCATGAAAGGCACCTTTGGGAAACATGACTTGGCAGAGGAAAAAATATTTGTAAAGGAAGGAACCTTAAAGGAAAAGACAAATAATCCTCTTCAGCGATGTACAAAGTCCTTTACGTTGTAGATCTCTAGCCATTCTCACGCATAGGTTGCTGCCATAGGATGATGTTACTGGCTATGTTTTACTGGCTACGTTCCTGTAAACCCTTTTAGGGCTGTCTGTGGAGCCTGGGGAGCAGTAGCTGGAAGGCCAGTGAGTCTTGAAAGTTGCCACTTGCAGTTCTTGTTGTCTCATTGCCTGTCCAGTGGTCTGGCATCTGCACTGAGGACAGATGGGCCAAAGAATGGGGTGAGGGGGGACCTGGGAAATGAGTGCAGTCTGCAGCATAGCCACAATTCAAGAGATCAGTGGGTATGTAGGGAAAAAGCACCTACTTACTGCAGGCTGCTTGGACCACTCGAAAGCTCCTGGCAAGGTTTCCCTTCAGAATGCTTCTGGGGAAACTCAGAGGCTGTGTAATAAAGCACAGCGTGACTACATGGATAAGTAATTGGCTTAAAGATAAGAAACAGAGCATAAGACAAAGGGCATGGTTCCTGCAAAAGATACAGCCCCAAGCAAGTTCATTATCTCCATGGTATTCAAGAATCACTCAGCCAAGAGATTGTGGTGTTTTAGGCTGGTCAGGACTGGGTAACATCAGACTCTGCTGAAAAAGACAATTGCTTCCAGATAACTGTAGCAAGAGCCTGACGAAATGAGAATTTCCTGGAGCCTGAGTAATATTTTCAAACAGGAGACACTTCTTTGTGCATCTGCAGTCACAGTGACTTTCTGTGAGACTCTGGAAAGCACGGCGACATGGAAAAGGCACAGAGATTTGTTACTGTCTGTGTGGGCATTCCTGAGTCATTAAGATCCACTGCTTTGAAATAAAAGTTACAGATGAAATCATCAAATGATAATGAATTAAATTTACAGAATACTGTATACTGGGGAGGAGTTGCATTTGTCCACTTTCCAGAGACCTGAGGGTCTCCATACTGAATTAACACTTCAGAGGAATAAACGTGGGACGCTGCTGTCATTTATCTTAGCAGCTTCCTGCTAATCACATACAAGATCCTATTAGAAGCGGATGTGGCTGGGGGAAAAAAAAAGAGGTAGAGCAAAAAGCAGAACACAGGGCATGGGATGAATCACCTGACCCAGAGAATGTCAAAGAAATGTTCAGTGAAAAGAATATTCTTAACAGCCAAAGTAAGAAAGGAACTTTTTTTCTTTGAATAGAACTTTGGAGGAATTCTTTGCTGCCACTACAAAAGCAACTCTGCCTTAGACTGCAAAGCAGCCTGGAGGTCTTGCACACTGTATTTATAGCTTCTAACCCCACGGCTAGCACTTATCCTGCAAAGCATCTGTCTTAAAAACCATTGGAGGAGTTTGGAAGGAGCTTTGAGTTGGGTTCCCATCGAGTTCACCATATGGCACATTTCTTCTCAAATCAGAATCAGATCAGAAGTGGATGACCCCAGTAGACTTAAAGAGGAAACGACCCAAACTGTTTCCCCCACACTCAAACAGGATTAAACTCAATTCTTTCAGAAGATCAAAGAGGTTCAGGTCATTTTTCCCCCTTCATATTTTTTCTGAAGAGCAGCACTGAAGCACAAGCCTGGAAAACAAGATGCCTGCATTTGTGTTTCAGATGCTAGCAAAGGCCCGCTCTGCAGCCACCTGGCTGTCTGCAGGCAAAGGGAGGAAGAGCTGTCTTCTCTTGGGGCTGCCCAGCAGAGACTCTTTTTCACAGATGGAGAAATGTCTCTAAAGACTGAAAGTAGCTCCTCTTGTACACACGCTCCATCTGTGGACAGATAGGGAGGTCAAGCCCCGGGCATGAGATGCAGTGGTCTGTGTTAGGAAACTCCTCCGTGCACAGGGCAATGGATTAAGGGTATTTCTGTAAGGAGGAACTCCCTCCTCTCCCTTTCTTTGTGCATCCAACAGCAAGTTGTAGAAAATCAGCCAAATGATGTGGCGATGATTCTGCTGGGCACTGTGCAAAAGATGCCGTCTCTTGGGAGAGACTGAGCTGGCAATTGTTGTCATTCCCATCCCTCCAAATCCCCTGAGCTCAGATTGCTGAAAAGTTCAGGCGCAAAGACAGATCGATGAATACAGATTAGCTGCCCTCACAACTGCCTGCATGCATCAGTTTCAGAGCTAGATTCTTTAACTTTCTATTAGTGGCTAATTAAATCAGATTTCCCATTGCATACGTGAGGTGTAATGAGCGTGGGGTGAAAGTAGCATGCAGCATTCAGGATTTGCAAGGCGACGAGGGGAAAACTGTGAGTGGGGTAAAGAGGATTTAAGCAGGGAGGGGCTTAATTTGCTTTAACAGCAGTGCAGCACCCTTCCCATCCTCCAGCATGTGCTTTCCTCTGGCAGGCTGTTTGTCTGGCTGGGAAGTTTGTAGTTTGTGACTCAGCCCACAGTGCTGTGCCCTGGCTGCTGGATGCTGATGCTAATTCAGAGCAGCACTCTGCATGCTTGGAGGACCTTTGATCCTGGGCATCTGACAGTACTTTGCCAGCTACATCCACATGTGTGAATCGCCTTGTCAATCACTGATACACTCATAACAGCACCCAGCACAGCCAGCATGCTGCTTTCTTCCCATCTGGCAACAGTTCACAAAACAGGAGTTTGTTAAAGTGTCATGCAGTGAAGGATGGGTTCAAAGGGGAGAGTCATGTCTGAATAAGATGGGGAAATTTTTTCATCAGCATGGTCATCTTGTTAGGAAAACAGGCTTCAAGTATTTCTTCTTTTTTGTTTCGCTAAGAAAGAAATGAAGGAAGAAGAAAAATGAAAAAAAAAAAAAAATGGAAAAGGAAATAAAGGAGAAGGAAAAAGGAAAGGAAGCAATTTTTCAGGAAAAAAAGGCAGCAAATCTTCTTGAATGCTCCCACAGTGACCAGAGAACTGCAGTTCATGCACATTCACAATGGCTCATTTCTCTTAACGTGGCCAGGAGACCCCATCTCAGCATCCCCCAGGAGGAGTCAGCAACGAGTGCACAGTGCCAGCCAGGAAAGCAGAGCCAGCAGCAGAGCCTTTGTAGGGTACCTGGAGCTGTGAGCAGGTCATGCACCCAACGCTCCAAAATGTTTGCCCCTTGTTTTGGGGGCGAAAGCCGGTGAAATCCTTACATTTCTATTGCCAGCCCGTGGTAGAGGGTGGAACATTGCCAGAGAGCTGTAAACATGAGTTGTGCCTTTGTCGGTGATGGCTGAAGCAAACTACTAATTCTGTTATAGTAAGGAGAGGAAGGGTTGGGCTGGAAAGCTGCCAGGAAGGAAGGCACGGTCCTGCTGAGCAGAGGTCCCAGGCAAACAAGTAAACGTTGCCAGAAAGGTCCCACGAAGCTTGTTATGCTCACCTGACCTCCAGCACCATTGGCTCCTTCAGTGCATTGCTCTATGAGATGGATAAAAAACCCCGTGTCTCAGAACACGAGCATCGTATCAAAGCAGAAAGGCTCACTCTCCCCAAGAAATGGAAGGAGTAACTGACACTTTGCCTCACTGGGAACTTTCATAAGTGGTTTTTTGGCAGGATTTCACGAGCACTTTTTAATCTGGGGTTACAGAGCTGGGAGTCGTTGATGTGTTGCAGCCATTCGGGCTGAGGGCTGCACCTCTGATGTTAATTGAATCCTGTGATCCCTAGCATGCCCTTGCAACACCAATAACTGAAACATCTGGCAGAGCCGGAGCAAGTGCATTAAAGTCTTGGTTCCAACAGCAATTAAAAAGGGGGGGAGTGGGGGGTGGGAGGGGGGAGAAAAAGAGAAAAAGCCAATTACATGTAATTGGATTCAGTAAACTGAATTATCTCACTATTAAAGCAGTGCTTGTTTTTTAGATAGTGGGACATTCAAACTATCAAAAGCATTAATTGATTCATCCCCTTTTTCAAGTGCTTTCCCAACAGTGCCTCTATTCAGGAACTGCAACCTTTTGTTCTCATGGGGATTCTGAATTATACAGACCATGTTTGTATCTTGGTGGCTCTATTCATTCTGACTTTTTTTGTCATGTTGGTGTTTTAACTCAAAAATGAGCTGAGACTCCTGCAAAACATAATGGAAGGTTTATTTCTTCTTTTGTGGCGCCTTGGCTGTAGCTGGAGGTGTAATTTAACAAGGGGAAAAGGGAAAGGAGTGTTTTGAGGCTGATTCTTAGTCGTTCAGGTTTCATGTGTGGGAGCTGGGTGGATGGGTAGGCAGCCAAAAGGAGCCAGAAGCCTTCCCTGCACTGCTGTGATACACAGCCCAGCACACACCTGCTCCCCTCAGCACCTTTTCACACATCTGAGACAAGTTCTTCATAGGTCCTCTGCAGCCACCTTGCAACAAAAGATGCTCAGCACTCACCCAAAGGATTTCTGGGCCAATGCTGACCACAGGCGCTCAGAGCAGTGCCATAGGAAATCCCTTCTGCCCACTGCCAGTCACTAAAAGCCAGTGTCACCATAGCCAGGGATGGCAGGGAGTCGTTCTGTGCCCAGGTGGAACGTTTGTCACCATGCACGATTGAGGCTGAGCTTGTGACATCTTTCTTTCTGCCTTACTAAATGGATACTGAAGGCTAGAAAAGCCAGCCATGAGAGTTAAGTCAGATTCAATGAGTTATTTAGGCAAATTGAAAGCATTATGTCAATTTGATGGGAAGCGTTTCAGCCCAGAATGGGACTATTGGCATTTTCTTTCTTCTGAATCAATAACTCCTAAAGGATTACAATTTAATTTTTAAAGGGTAATTCAATCAAGAATTTGAAAACAGAGGACATTCTTAAAATTAAACTTTAATAAGATTTATTTATTTTTAAAAATTGTACTTGCAGAGGAAGAAGAAGAACCATATCCAAACTGTCAGGCTTCAAGGGGCAGTTGTTTCTTGTATCCCTAGCAAGTAACTGTCCCTGTGCTTCAAGTTCTTGTTGAGGCTGGTTCTATCCAGGTGCTCTGAAAAGACATCTTGTACAAAACCCAAAGATTTGGCTGAGTTTTTCCCTGGTTATTGCCACCAGCACCAACTGATCACTGCATCCAAGAGCCTCTGCAGAGAAGTGGGACTGGCAGAGAAAAGGCAAATTTCAGGCAGCTGGGTGTTAAACCCTTGCGAGTCCTGTGGAAATCACAGCCCTGATCACTTTATGACAAGTTTGAAAAGATTTCCAGGCTAATTCTGGGCAGTGCAATAGTTTGAGAGCCTCATAAGCAGTGCAAAATCTCAGCAAATACCTTCAGATGAGCAGAGCAGCACTGCAGCAACAGAAGCCCAGTGTCCTTTAGCTGTGCCCCATGCAGGGGCCAGAGGCAACTGGATTAGACAGCATCTGAATGGTGGGTTTAAGGACTTTACTAGAGCTCAGCTGCAGAATTTAGATGATAAAAGCAGCAGACAGCTTTTCTCAAGTGTTTAATCTGCATCTCTGGGCGTCTGAGTCAGATGCCAGGACTGAAAATGTCTTATCTTGTTGGTGAGCTCTTGACTTCAGCAGGACTAAGCATGTGTTAAAGCACTCAGGGGGCTTAGAAGGGGTTGCACAGTGAGCCATTAGGAACTGGATGGGAACTGCAGTCTTGACAGATGACGCAGTGAGGACTCAGGGGATGCTGATCTCATAGGAATGCATGACATAGAAGTGGCAAAGAGCACTCGGTCCTGTTCTGGGGAGTAAAACTTTCAAGATCATCTATTCCCCAAGTCTTTCACTTTCATGAATTTTTAATGGAGTGTTTCTTCTTGTATTTTTCATCATTTACTTCCCAGGCCCTTATTCTGCTGCCCTTCGAAATTAAGAAGCTGCATCCATTCAGTGACTGTAAATCTGAAATCAAATTACTGATAATCACAGCAGCTTTCCACTTACAAAAGTCACTGTGACACTGCAGAAAGCAATGGATGACAAAATGCTGCTGTAGTATTCCCTCACCTCAGCGCAGCAAGATGTATTCCTTCAAAAACAGCAGTTCCTCCCCATTTCATTAGAAAACCCCTTAAGAGCACCTTGCACTAAATAATGTGTGCCTGGCACTTCTTGTCATACAAGTCACACAGCAATCAAGGACTGTTCAGGTGGAGTAGTGCAATAGGGTGACACATGGCACAGAGAAACAATAACGAAGATAATTATGAAGATAAGGTCCCTTTGGGAAACCATTGTACAGAATGCTACAGAAAATCTGAGCTATTAAGAGGTTTTCTCATAACCAGTCTTTTCACAGAGAAGCACTCAGACATCCCAGAACATCAAGGTTAAAAATGCTGCCTGCTTCATTATTGTAAGACAATGGTTTTCCTTTGAACTATTGTTGATGTGCCAGATGGGCCATTGATGTTTGGCTTGAAATAGGGGGAATTGTGTGATTACAAAATGCAATAAAAATCCCAAACACCTCTCTGACTAAAGTGGTATCAGCAGTAGTTCTGTTTAAAGTGACACCTAAAGCTTGAGAACCTTGCTGTAATTAAGCATGCAGAAAATAAAACAGAATGACGCCGAGTATTTTGTTTTTTTCAGGACTCAATGATTTCACAACCTGAAAATAAAATAAAATAAAATAAAATAAAAATAAGAGAAAAGTGGAATAAAAACCAGATGGAACAGAGTTCTTCCACTAAAGTAGGGAAAGAAAGCAGTCAGAACACCAGAGGAATTCTGCCATAGTGATGAAAGAAGATGGTAGCACATCCCTAGGGATCAATCCGTGCCTTGGAGCAAAACCCAGGGAGGCAGGGACAGGCAGCATTGTGCAATGAGGGGCAGTGCTCCAGTCTGCCCCAGCAGCTGCAAAACCCTCCAAGCAACAGAATGATATCAATCCCTATATTTAGTTTATTTTGTAGTTTCTCCACTGGGTTGAATACTCCTCAAGAAAAGAGCCTTGGTTTTCTGTACCTCTTCATGTAGATATATCCGAAATGGTTGTTCCCTAAATTAAATACCAAAAAAAAAAACCAAAAAGAGAATGGCTGGAGAGAGATGGGTTCCTGTTTTCTCCATCATCGATAACTGACTTTTTCAGTTACGGTTTTTGTTTTCAGTACCTGGCATTTATTATCTGCTAGAAAAAGTAGACTGTCTGTTTCTGTACATTTCTGTTCCTTTATGGCTACCAGCGTGTTGTCAATTCCTTGCTGCAGGCACTGTTTTGTCATAATCCTTCCAAGAATTTAAAAAAAGAAACCTATATAAAAAAAAAGAATAATGCAATATGAATTTCAATGTTCTTTCCTTTTCAATTAATGGCTCAAATAAGCATTTGATTTACATTCGTAGAGACACTTGCTGCAGGCTAATTAAAAATAACGTAGTGTTGGCGGATCATTTATTGAGGGAAAACAAATTGACAAAAGATAAATTAAGTTGCGACGTAATTAACTAAAGAAATACACAACTGAAATAGTAAATTAATACATCCATTTATAAATATCTCAGCCAGCGAATAACGGATTTTAAATTTCCCTCTGCAGAACAGGGAACAAGCATTCATTTAGCATTCAGTTGCTCTGTGACTCCAATTTGCATGCATGCTGGTGCACCTAAGCTACGCCTGGACCTTGAACTTGTCAGCACAAGGTTGTCTGCTGGCTGGTGGGGATGTTTCAGGAGAGGATGAATGCAGTAGTGCAGGAGGCAGCAGCGAGCAGCCTTGCTTCTGCAACCAACCTCCTGAATCCTGAGAGTGTCATTCTGTATTCCTGCGGAGTGAGGGGTCTACAGCCGTTCTGCTCTTTAAAGAAGTGTTTTAAATCCAATCAGTGGCAATTCTGAATAGCTTCATTACGTGGATAAATGCCCTGTCGTTTCGTTCCGTGTTCATTTCCATCTTGATCTCGTAATTGTAATATCTGTGGGTGATATTGGGCAGCATTAAGCTTGGGCGCTTAAAATTTGCCAAAAGTTTTCTTTATCTGTTGCATAGCAATTCATAAAAATTACCCAGAGATTTGACCAGACAGACTGGCCAAGGGAAGTCTCCGTGCTTTAAAGTATGATGAATTTGGCATAAAAAGCACAGGGTGGAACAATTCCACTGTCTGGCACATTAATACAAAAAGCACAGATTGCTCTGGCCAGGAGGAGGAGGACTTTCTTGTGATGCATGGGGCTGACTTAATGCAAGTTTCTGCATGATGGAAAAGGAGTGGCATCAATGCCAGGACACAGGTTGGAAGGATTAGAAAAATAGAGCCAGATGCAAGCTGTGTGCATCAGCTTCTCACAGTGTGCAGCAACAGGGTCAGTATATAGGAGTTACATGAATGGTTTTCCCAGTCTTGACTCTGAGATGGTTCAATTCATTGGGAATAGGCAGGGGGAAGGCAATTTGGGTGAAAGCATCCAAGGCTGTGAAAGTTCATGACTCTGGCAGGATGACAGCGAATGCACAGAATGGACTTCAAAGCCTCAGATATCAATATGTGCTGATAATGGGGAGGTGGGGGCTCCTAGGGCACAAGTCTGAGGGAAAAAGGAATAAACCAGAAAGCTGGCTGTTCCTTAAGGCATTATGTTGCAGGTAAAAGGCAAATTGTTCCACAGTGAAAGAAGGATGTCAAAGGACATTAGCCTGGCTGAATGAGAAACTGCTCAGTGTCCTCGAAGGATGAAAGACTGATAAAGATGGCCCTAGAACAACAAACATGGAGATGCAAGATGCCAGCTCTGTCCATGAGATACAACCACCATGGGGCAGCAGTAGGCAGAAGCAGCTTCCCTAAAAGGGATGAGAAAAAAGAGCTGATCTGCCTTTTAAAGGGAGAAAAACATCACTGACAGATGTTGCCAGAAACACACGTGGATTCTTTCATTATAAGTTTTCAGCAAAAAGGTCAAATGCAAACCTATATCTGTAGTGAGCAGGGAGAACCATGGTCACTCCTAGGAGCTAAATCTGATCAGGAACTTCATTTTAATTGCTCTAAATTCCTTTGAGAAGAAACCTCTTCTTTGTTTGGTCCTTAGGAGAGGCTGAGGTGGCTTTCAGTGTCCATCTTATGCTACAGGAGCTCAGTATCCTGTGACCATGTGGATTGTGATACAGCAAAGTCAGTGAACCATTGCATCCTTTTCTCTTTCCTCCATCAGACAACCCTGTGCAATCCTTGTGGATAATTTCTGATAAAAGAACACACAATCTGGGTTCTCATGGCTCAGGAAATAGAAAATAATGCCTAAGAGTTGGCTTTGCAGATCAACCTAAGGAAGGTACATTAGCATTGATTAGGGTAGTTTCCCACCTCAACTGCTGAAAAGAACATGAGCTTTGAATACCATATCAAACCATTTCTGCTTCATTGAACTTCTCTTTTATGCTCTGTTGCTTTGCTTTGGCTTTTCAAGGTGTGACCATTAGTGAAATGGAATAATAACTATTACCAGGGATCCCACTTCAACTGCATTCACACAAAAGTCATTGGTTAGGTTTCAGCAGTTGTGTATAATTTGTAAAGGAAGAAAAAGGAAGAGGGAAATAATTTGTTACACTTCAGCAGGCAAATGAGAGGATCCAAATGAGAGTAGCTTTGTAACAGCACGATGTCTTGCTTGGTAACTACTCACAAAGCTGATTGGGAATGGACTCTCTCAGCCAGATAGTGTTATATGCTGCCCTCAGTCATTCAGATGGGGGAGCTTTATTGCAGAACTCAGTGGGAATATAAATGATATTCAATGGAAGTACTGCCAGCAGAGCCCCTCTGGGTTGGAAGATCAGCTCTAAATAATTTGGGTGGGAATTTGAAGAGTTCCATGGGAGTGCAAAACTGATTTCAGCTTTCAACCGTAAATGAAAAGGAAAACGCATCAAGTTAGAATAAATGTTGCATACATGAGTACAAGGAGGGAGAGGGTGAAAGGCATGGTGTTCTCTGGTACTGTATGCAGCAGATAAAAATCCTATGTAGGTTAACTGGAGCTTCCCCCTGCATCCCTATTACAGAATGCAGTCTTGGTGCATTTTTGTTCCACCCAGCTGTCCCTGCTGCCTGTCAGCCCTCTGACTGACACCGTATGGAAACTGCACCAGGACAACACACCGTTTTTTGTCTGTTTCTGAGTTTTTTCTCATGCAGTTTTTTTCTGAAGGTGAAACTTAATTTACGCTCAAGTTTCCTTCTGCTTTTAGCTTTCAAGGTCTTCGTTCAGATTCTGCTGTGTATCCAAGGCTAAACAGAGTTGGGTGGATATGGAGGGAGGAGAATGTTTGAATTCGGTAAAAATCACCCTAAGCCTAACTGGTTTGCTTTAACTAGGAAAGACACGACTCTGCTACATTCTTATATCCTTTTTTTTCATCAGAGCAACTCCACTACAGTCAGTGGAATTTCGTCTGATTTACATTTGCACATGAGAGGAAAATTAAGCCCCAGAGTGTCTGGGAAATGAAAGCCAGAGCCTTTAGTCTTGTTGCTTTTTGTTTGATTGCTTGGTTGGTTTTCTCTGTCTTTTTTTTTCAGCCCCAGCTCTGTCTCTGCTTTCTGAAACTGGAAACTATGATTGGAAAAGAATGTTACTGTTTTTCATTCCAGTTTTTCTACGAGGAAAGAAAAGAAAGCTTGGAGTAGTGAAAGAAAAGAATAATTATCCTTTTTTTTTTTTCTTTTCTGACTGAAAAGGCTTCAAGAAGATGTCTGTTATGATTGAAAATGCAATTCATACCAAAACAGAGAGATTCAATAGAGAATGAAAAACGGAGATTCAATAGAATGCATTTGCCCCTGATCCAGGCTATGAAATGTTGACAGCCTGCATCTACCCTTTGAGTTTTCTATTTGCTATCACGTTCTTCAGCATCTATACCTGCTATTTGCTGCTGGCTACACTGCTCTTAATGCTTAGAAACACCAACGACCAGGAAGCCCAAACCAGGTCTGGACGCTGTGGCTTTCATCTCAGTCTAATGGTGCCATATGTCACTGAGAATCAATATATGTTTATTCCATTTCTCTGCCTTAGTCATCTGAGTGTCTCATTCTCCTCGTTAGATTTTTCTCCCCTGTGGAAACCATAGTTTTTATGCAGAGTCTGCCTTCCATTTTATTTAGGGTCAGTCTTCTTTTATACTGGACTGAGAGCACTCAGCATCTGTTTTTGCAGCTGTCTATGCTAAGACAACTGTGCAGCTGGCCTCCTTTGGGCACTGTGTAACCATAAGGAAATGTCACTTATCTGCACTGCTGATGCCTTCAAGTCCTTTCCATTCCTTTGGGGTACAGTTTCCTAGCCCTGCCAATATTTAGTCCATCCAGTGTCACTCAAAGTCCGTATCTGTTACCCAGAGAGACCGATTTCTGAGACAGAAAAAAATGAATCCAACTGTAGCTGCAGGAGATGCTGTCCCCAGAACTGCAGAGCACTGAGTTCTTCTGCGTATGCAGACAGAAGCTGAGCGACAAAGTGGTCTTGAGGAGGATGATAACATGCTGGATGAACACCTGGCTATTAACTTGAGGGGCCACTCCAAGACCCAGGAGAAAGGGAGCAGCAACTCCTGTTCTATCTGTTAAATAAGAAGCCAGATCTCTGGAAGAGTACACCCTCTGCCTGGATGAACTTAATTCTGGATAGTTTTATGATGAAAAGACAACTCCTGGTGTGGGTTCCATCATGTAATGCACTCATGGTGTTACCAGGAAGCTGCAGCTCTGGTAAGACTTGCCCTGTAAATACACAGTTACAGTACTACAAAGCAGAGACCGATCGTGTCTCTCACAGCATAGAAAAATGGCTTAATTGCAATCAAAGAAAGAGGAGATATTATCAAGGGCATGTGGACACTCCATGTTTTCTCTAGGTCTCTTTGCTAACGCCACCTGCTGCTACTGGAAATAGGTCAATGGAGTGAAAATGGAGAAATGAGCACACTGAACCCCCTGACTTGTCCATTCTGCTGGTCACAGCTTACACGTGATGTGACTCTAACTCACAGGTGAGCTAGGTTGAAGGCTATACTCAGGAATCAGACTTTCAGGAGCCTGCTTTACTGATATCCTGGCACGGACTGCAGAGGTTACAGTGAGACTAACAGTGTTCCAGGGAGCACAGGAATACATACAGCTGTCTGGCAATGATGGAAAGATCCATTGGTCCTGGCAAATCCTTCTCTACATCTGGAAAACTGTCCTCGTGGACTTTGGTTGGGAGAAAATAAATAGTGGCCATGAGCAAAGCATACAGTGTACAGTCAAGATAGCATTTCATTAGCATGATTAGATTTGGTCTGAAATCCTGATGAAAGCAGATCTTGATAATAACTAGAAATGAAATCCCTGAAGCAGTATTGTAATGCAAGTATTTGAGGAGACCAGGTAGCTCCAGGCAGCAGAGGCATGACTATGATGAATTTAATAAGCTGCAGGAACTTTGTTTATATCAGATATAGAAGGAACAGCCCAAAGCGAGTTTGCAGTAGCATACTGTGGTACTACATATTGTATTTATTATTGAGTGCTATATCAGAAAGAATTTCCTTCAGGTTCTTCCTTTGCTCCTCATTTGCTCTTTTGTTCCACTGCACTTGATGTTTGATGTATTTTTCATTCTCTGTCTTCACTGGACTTTGCCTTTTTCAAAAATTTCCTATGTATGTGGGCATGATCTCAAGAAATTGAGGTTCTCACAAAGCTTCTGATGCAAGGATGCCCTAATTTCTTACTCGGCCTCAATGAAAAGCACACACAGCAAATGTTTGGGTTCCGTGGGGCTGTGACAGTGCAACAGATCTCAGTGAGAGACCACATCCATCCTTCCTGAAGCCTTGTGGAAGCTTCAGAATCTTGTTGCATGAGAACAAGATGACAGCCATAAGGAAGACACACAGTGTTGGACTGTTCAGGTTGGTTTCAGATGAATTCAAGCCATTTCTCAAGACTGTCAGAGAAGAAGATAAAAGATTTTGGCTTTCTCGATTGGTGTCTCATTAGAGTCAACTGTCAGTGAGCTTAGCCTCTAGTGGGCTCCTATTAGGAAGCTCACAGAAATGATGACTTCCAGCTTTCAGCCACCTCTACTTTTCTAAGCATGTTCTATCCAGAGACTTCAGAAGCCTTCTGAACACTCGATTTGAAAGAGACATCTCAAACTAATGATCAGTCTGGTCAATATGTGTCAACAATCCATTGATAACTGAACACTCTGGAGAGCTTTATTTTCCATCTCCTGTGGTCAAAGGCATTGAGCTATTATAAATAGCTCACAATTCAGGATAAAGAAATACTACTTGAGGCAATCAAAATTATATCTAGATCACCCAAGAATCTGTGAGAAACACTCTATGAAGTCTTTGCAGCCCAGTAAGATTTTCTCTGAATGGAAATATGCAGTAAAATTTAATTCTAAGACCATTCTCTCCAGCAATGGACCAGAGAACTACTCTTCCTAGAAACTACTGTTCATGTCAAGAAATCATGTCTCTAAATTGCAGCTTGAAGTGACATTTGGCCCATTGATACCATTGATAACAGGGAGTTAAAGCTGAGTATGATCATTCTTTTATTACATTCTCTCTCCTCTGATATCTGCACTCTAACTGTTTTGTTCCAGAGGCCAGTAATGTAACCCTGCTATTACATCTTGGCAATAACAAGAAAAGAGAAGACAACAGCTGCATGAAAATGTGCCTTTTTGAGTGCAGAAGGAAAGCTAGCATGACATGAGCCTTCCCTAAGATTAAAAGTGGGCTTGAATCTGCCTCTAATTTTGTCTAACTATGTGAGCATTGTGGTTTCTCTCCCCGTTGGTGGCTGCTGGTGTGGCTCTGTCTGTGGAATTCTAACACGAGCAGCAGGTGAGTGAATGGTCTTGCAGATTGGACTTGAAATGACACTGTTATAGAGTCTTTTAGGTGACCTTTATACAACCCCACTGGCTTCTCTCTGCAGAAAGCCATGGGGCTGCAAGAGCGGGGCGCCCTGCACAACATGCAACCGGCTTCCATGCATTGGCCCTGCTGAGCCACTGAAGGACATATAGGGCCTGAATAGCTTTCTTACTGCATTGGTGTGATTAGAGCTGCCACTGCAGCTGTGTGGAGAGAAGGAAATAGGTGCAGCATCAGGCTGTGATAACAGAGGTCAGATCATTGCTGTACGTACATCCTCAGGGATTAATTTAGACGGACATAACAAGGCCAGCTCCAAAACTTGCAGCACTCAGGACTTATGACCTGCAACTTTCCCCATAGGGCAGGTGCCCCTGCCATTGCCAAAAGAGAAAGAGAAAATCTAAGATTTATTCTTCTTTTGAAAGAGATTATTTCAAATCCACCTCCAACACACAGAGCCCTTTATACTAGAGGCTAGAAATAGCAATAATAGCCCACAGAGGTAGGAGACCCATGTTTGATTCTCTCTGCTTTCTGAAAAGATGAAAACTCTCCATCTCTTAAGAAAGTAGCCTGGCTGCCGTAGAGATGTGGTGGGTGAGGGGTGCTCTCTCATTTTATTTCTGCATTTAAGCATCAAGACATCATCTATATATATCATCCCGTTTTAGTTGCTTAAGCCTTGTTTTGGATGTGGTACTTATCGTGCATCATTATTGCTTGAAGAGCTACCATGGTCCATTAAGGTGTCCTTCTGCTTTGTGTCTTTTCATCCAAGGCCTTCCTCCACCCCACGTTTATGTCTCATTTCCTGCTTCAACGTGTCAATGCAACTGTTAGGAAATGAAGGTCATTTCAATAGCACGGTCTTGTTTGCAGCAGCAATGGGGTGTGATTGCAGAACATCTGGGAGAGTGTGGGAGAAATGAGGCTGGTAGAAAATGTGCTCCAAAAGCTCTGAGCACTTTATGTGAGAAAGCCTTGTTTCCATTAGTGAAATATAGATTTGTTGTGACACTGCAAGTCTCAGCTGTGAGATGCACAATATTTCCTTAGAATATCTTGCACTGTTTAATATATCTATTAAATGCTACATCTAGATGTAAAAGCAAACAATAAAACATGTTTATTTACCTTTGAAACATTTGGCAGAGTAAAGCATATCACTACAAATAAATATATGTATATAAATATACACGTTTCCCCATTCAAACCTACTGGATTTTTGAAAAGGCAGCAGTAAAAGAGAGAAACCGCAGATTTTCTTCCCAGGTCCACATTTACTGTGGACAAAACAAATCCTGCAAAGCTGCATTTATTTATTTACTTATTGCTGCTATCTTTCTAATGCACCAAAAGGAAAAACCAAAGCGTTGTCCCAGTGTGTTTGTACCACTGCATAGGATATCCAAGAGCAGCCAGTAATCACCGTCTTCACACAGATCCTCCCTGTAATCAGTCTTCAGCAAAAAACTCAGTATTTTGTTTTTATTGGCATTTATGGCCGTATTTATCCTCCCTCTGGTGGGGCAGCAGAGGGCCTTTCTCAGCTGTATGTGTGTATGTGTGCACTTCTCAGCATCTCTCCACTATCAATTCGTGAAAATTGCTTTCATTTCTGAAACCAGAGCATTTCAAACAAGAGTGGGGAAAATAAAACTGAACATTATAACAGCCTTGTGGGTTCAGACAAGTGCACAGCAACCAGGAAGGCCAAAAATAAGCATCTTTTTGCTTTCCTGCTTGATGAAGGTTACGTTCTCCCGGTGCCTTGTTTTCTTAAGTTTAATACCTTTTGATATTTCTCCAGTCCTGCTACAGCCAGAGCTTTAGACACACGAAATAACCTGTGTACCACAGGAGCAAAGAGCAACCTGACCTTGTCTCTTGTCACTTTCCTGTTTGCTCAGCAGGAGACAACTGGCTGTGCTGAACCGCTTACGTTTGTAACACGATGCATCGAGGCGGAGGCTGGGAGAAGGTGAGAGATAAAAAGCAAGTATATATTTGTAATTCCACTGAATCCCTTCAAATAACTGAGAAAGCACATGAACAAGGGAATATTTTGTCTTTTTTTTTCTTCTTTTTTTCTCCCACAGCAAACGTAAAAGAGATTGTGATCTTCCCCGGGTGGTGCTGTTAATACAGTGACTAGATGAAGTGCACTTACTTCAGATCTGAGGAACTGAGGAAGCAGGTTATGTTAATATCTGAAATTGTTTCTTATTTATTTTCTCCCCCCTCTTGTTCCTGCCAATTTTACACGGTGGCTGCTGAAAGAAAGCTGGCAGTGCAGGCTTCGATGGAGCAATGGAAAGAGAAGATATTCCACATGCACAGCAGTTGGAAGTAATGCCTTCCCAGTGCATCTCTCTATAAGTAATTAGCCAGGTGTTAATGACCACTTGAGGGTTTGTACATGCTCAGCTCTGGGAGTTCTGTAAGCACCAAGTGGGAGCATGTACTGAAGTGAAATTAGTGTGTGTATGGTAATTTTATAGCAGGGCCTTTAGTCACAGTGTGATTTGTGAGAGAGAAAAATATTGCTTTTGTATTTTTTTTCCTGTGATGAGAAGTATAGTGGTCACAATATATCTATACAACCAAATACATCTGTGCAGATGATATCATTCTATAATCAATATCTGGAAACTAATTAGTGAAATCTGATAGATTTCAGTTTGGAAGCCAATTTTATAATGAGAATAATGGTGAAGTCGATTTTGTAAGACTGAATGGAGACCAAGACAAACATGCTAAATCTATCTTATAAAGATTTCCAGGTAATAAATCCAGAACAGCCACAATTACAGGCTAATCCAACCTTCTGGAGGGGATAACCAGAGATATTCCCTGAACTAAGTCCTTTTTAAAACACTGTTCATCTAAAGTTCTTTTCAGCGATGAAGAATCTCCCATTAACCTGCGTGTGTTGGTCCAGTGGTTAATAGGGTTTGCTGCTGGATCACTGCTGTTTAATTGAGGGCTTTTATTACTGAGCATGATGCCATATGGAATGTGATGTCCTTTGGGCAGGCTGGGTCGGTTGTGCTGTGTCCCCCAGTTCATGCTGCACCCCCAGGTCCTTGTTTCAAGGACTGAAATGTCCTTGGCTCCATGCAAACACTGCTCAGCAACAGCTAAAAATATATAATAATGGTGCGCTGCCACCACTGTCTTCAACAGCAATCCAAACCATGGCATCACAAGTCTCTACTATGAAAATTAACCTTATCACAGCCAAAACCATGACAATGCATTGCCCCTTATCGCAGACACCACATCGCAGCTTCAGCCTTTCAGTCTGATGAGAGGGAGGGCAGTGTTGTGGCAGGGCTTGCTCTCAGGAGCGCCGTTAGAGCGCGGTCATCAATGCCTGCAAATGATTCCGAGAGGAGCCATTAGGAAACTGTAACGTGCTGTTACTAAAAAACCACTTACATTTTAAAAGGGGGAAAGCAGACGTACGAGGCTGCAATCTAAATGTGCATAAATTTCAAACAATAAATAAATAAACAGTGAAGGAAAAGCATCCAAGGGAGAGCACCACACTGCCCAGTCCTTTGTAAAAAGTTGCACAACAGTGGTGATAAGCTGGCTGCTAAGAGCACACAAATGATAAAAAGCATCACAGTTTCATGTGCTGCATCCCAAATTATGTGGTGTTTCAAGGCTAGTGAGCACCTTCTCATAAAGAAAGAAGCTATCTTGACAATAATTTGCTTTAGCAGCTTTCCTTGAACGTCATGAATTAGTAGAGCAGAAAACAAAACAAAAGCTCTAAAATAGGGTTGAGGGGTTTTTTTTCATTGCAGACAGAAAAAAAATGAGGCTACAAAAGTGTATCTCTCTCTGTTTCTTTCCACATGAGGCCCCTGATTTAATTAGTCGAGTCACCAGAGACTTTGAAAGAAGCTTTCTTCAAAACGCTTTTCCAGACTCTCGGGGATGGAAGTAAAAATAGATTTTAAATTGGTCTTTGGGAACTACTGTTTACTTTAGAGGTAGTAAAAGAATAAATAAATACATCCACTAATGAACTCTAACGATGGCCTTGTTCCAAGCCCTTGTCGAACCCAACAGTCCCAATTACTCCGCTTTCAGACTGGCAGCACAGGGCAGCACAGTCCAAAGGCTGTTCCACCACCTCTGATGGAGGCAATCCAGATTCATATCATCCCAATTAGCCCCGTGTGGCCCGCTGCTGGGGTGTAAGCAAAAATCCCTTCCTGCTGGCTGCAGCCACACCAAGGATTTCACTGTATGTTTGCTGGTGCCTGCTGCATGGGTTGCAGCCCTGCTGTTTCAGGAGGTAAAGCAGCTTGCTTCATTGCTCTGTCCTCCAGGGGCAGAGGCCTTCTAGATGAGCGTAGGCATGTTGCTTCCTGCTGCCTATGCTGTGCCACATTGCACTTGCATGTTTTTCAGCTCGACGCAAGAGCAGAGATAATCCAGACAATACGTCTGATATTTTGTCACTCGTTCTCAGCAGCCCAAGCTCCCTGGCTGCAGAGATGGACCTCCTGATGGTTGTGGACGATGACACACAAATAGTTGCTGTGAGCACATTTGATTGTGCCAGTCTGCTGCAACTCAGCCAGGGTGAGCAAGGCAGCAGTGAGAGGGGAACAAAGACCAGGCTGACGGCTGCACCCATCCTCCATTCGCAGAGCCTCTGAGATTGAACTTCCCAGGTTGCCACCTTCACTTCTCAGCCCTTCCTGAAAACCAGCTGGGACTCATCACCCCACAGTCACAAATAAGATGACCTCAGTGGTTTTGTAAGAAACATCTTGCTGTTGCTGAAATCCATTAATGAATGAGGCCGGTTCGTTGTGCCACAGCTGGAACCTCAAGCTAGCTGGAAGAATCTTTGTGATTATTCAGAACAAAAAGAAGACAGAATTTAAAACAAAAGAGCGAATCCTGTAAATCTTTAAGTCCCATGGAGAATATCAATATTATTGATAAAAATATTTGTGGATAAGTAGGAAATATGTCAATTATGTTGAAAGAACGCGGGTACTTTAGGCATGTGTGCAGGTCATCTCTAGGCTGTATCTTCACACAGTGGTCCTTAGAGTGTGCCCATCAGCTCCTCCTGCTGCCTCTCAGCACAGAGACCATTTCTTGCTTTGTTGTACCAAGGTTTTCTAGCATCTGGAAGAGTTTAGGGAGTATTTTTTCCATCTTGTGGTGATAAAATACTTACCCATCGATTGCAAAAAATGTTCCCATAAAGTAGCAGGAACACAGAAAAATTGTTAATAAAACCATTGGCTGTATGTTATGGACTGCAGTGACTCTTCAGGGGCCAGATACAGATCTCAATTATAAGCAGGAATAATTTTCTGGCACTCAGAGGACTTACACTGGCATACAACTAATACGAGCCAGAACTTCATCATAAAGCATCATGGCCACATTAACTTTCACAATTTACACCAGTCAAGGGGTTGACTCTCAACATTTTAGAGTTTGGCCAGGAGAGAAAGAAACGCAATTGAGTAGGGGCTCTGTTTTCAAAACCAATTTCTAACTAATAAAATTTTTCCCTTCATTTTAAAACACAGCCCTCTCTGGTGCCTCTATCCGATTGAATGAAATATTACCAGGCTGTGTAATATCATTGCCTGGCCCCCTGGGTCACGCAGAATGCATATTGCTGCATTTACCACGATAGGGCTACGACTTCACTGCACAGCCCAGAGTGAATCCCAGAAGATGGGACAATGCCTGGGAGAGGGCTGCTCTTTAAAGCTCTTTTAATAAGACATGGGAATTTTGAATTCAGCCCCGAGAAAGCAATAAGAGTCGAGTGAGATTCATGGTATTGCAGCTGTTTGGCTGACAAGGAAT
Organism: Lagopus leucura; assembly: GCF_019238085.1. Lineage (NCBI taxonomy): Eukaryota > Metazoa > Chordata > Aves > Galliformes > Phasianidae > Lagopus > Lagopus leucura. The sequence continues at coordinate 2,246,269 of NW_024962294.1, read as the reverse complement.
GTGCCAACACCGATGCTGGAAACAGGAGGTTGCAGTCTACACTCAACCCAATGTGGTCAATGGTGGTTTCTTTGCAAGTGCAGTGGCAGCAGGTTCAGGGAGATCAAGCAACATTTGCACCAGTGATTTCTAATCCACACAAGGGGCAAAAAAGTGGGGTGCTCTGGGACATCCCATCATTAGGGGAGGCTGAAGGGAAAGCATCGTGCTGCTGGAACTAGTTTGCAATCAGGAATGAGCTGAGGACTGCAGCTGTGCAGGGAAGGTGGGAGCAACAGGGCAATATTCTTTGGGAAGCCAAACAATCAAAAAGCTGAAAGTTGTGCTCTAAAAAGGGTTTGAAGGTTGCTCTTCAATCCATGAAATCCTCCTAATCATGGAGGCTACAAACAATTTGTTTTTCCTCTGAGGAAAGAGAGGTATGGGGCTGAAACTGTGATCCTAAGGGATCATTTCCCACAAAGACTGATTCTCTTCTTGTTATGCCTAATCTAAGTTAAATCTTCGGCCCAGCCTGACTGAAAGAACTTGTTTTCTGGTGAAGCTTGGGCTGAGAAGGGATTTTTGATCCTGAAAACAAAGACCTGTGAGCAAATACACATCAACCTGGAGATTAAAAATAAAGCTACAGAATGAAAACTCATTTCAAACTGCAGCACCAAAACGTTATATTACTATAAAGGCAGCCCTCAAAAGGAACACGTTAACATTTTCAGAACTTTCTGCTAAGATAACACAGCGGTGATATCAACACAATTCTGCATCACCTTCCATCCTGATGGTACTGCCGGTCTGGACCGAATTTGGTCGCATTAAGTTTTGCTAGCTGTCTCTGCTGAGCAGCCATCATATCTTCATCGAGCCCTCTGAAAACTCCAGCCATTCATTCTTGATGCAGAAATGACAACTGTGTTGTTCTGAAATGCTGACGCCTGGCGAAGAAGGATGTCCCTGGTGCCTGGGCCTGACAGGTGGATTTATCATTCCTTCATGGGCTCCTGCAGGTTTGTCTGGGGGCCGCGCTGACAATAAATTTGACACAGGAAAAACTTTGTACGCAGATGCCCCACTGTGCTCTCTCCTATCTTGTTTACAGTGCACCTGCTTTTGGTGGTTCTTTTTAATGCGAGCCGCCTTTAATGAATTGAACAGCGTTGACATGTGAGTCTTGTCACTTTATGGGGTGGAAAACAGTCACTGTCACCAGCAAGTGAATAATAATAGAGATGAAAAATTAGTCAAGAGGAGCAGGGCCTACACATTACTGTGCTAATTATAAACATTGGCACCTTCATACATCAGAATTAATTTCTAATAGAAAGTAGGCAATGTTCTGTTTCATTTATCACTGCCCACTGCTTTTTTAAAATAGGATAAGCAGACAAGTAGGAATCTTCTGCTGCGATCTGATCATCACCTTTCACTGAGAATCACAGAATGAATCATAGAAAGGCTTGGGTTGGAAGGGACCTTCATCACATATTGCCAGAGAATGGCTTGGTGTGGAAAGGACCTCAAGGACCATCTAGCTCCAACCAGCCTGCCATGGGCAGGGTTGACACCAACTGGATCACTTAGGGATGTGCCTGGACCTATAATCCCTGCAGAAGGGACAACTGGGGAAAATATCATCAATCATCCTTTATCTGTACTGCTTTTGTTTCAAAGCACAGACATCCGTGCCTGTGAAATTCCTTGCTGTAAGCAGGTTGGAAGGCTCTTTCCATTTTCTGGCCAGGTTAAAATTATTATTTATGAATCAGAACAAATTTTGACAAATGCTTTCAAGCATGAGGGAGAGAGGGAGGTAGAAAAGAGAAAATAATACATAAAAATTTTAAGACCATTTCTACTCTGGCAAAATGAATACTTTGCCTTGGCATGCTGAAATGATGTTGTACTTTGATATTGACTTAAATTTAACTTTTCAAAAGGTTTAAAGGGAGGCAGAATCCTCCAACCTGAACTGCTGCCTTTCAGATTAAACCCAGCAAATCCTCTGATCTGTCAGATCGCTCTTGTTGCCTATCTCATTCCATGGGGAAAGTAAGCAGTAAAACTGAAATTTGGGATGTGCTGAAGATGACAACAGTGAGAGGTTCCTTTGAGCAAAGAACCACGAATCTGGAAGGTGAGGCTGTGCCTAACATCAGGCTTTAGAAGTCAGGCAGTAGTTAAGGTTTATCAATGATGGATAGAAAGAAGGCATTTCCAGAGGGTGGCTGATCACACCTTAGCTTGCAATTTAATCATTAATTTCTTTCACAAGTTTTTCCTTAGGACAGGAGCAGGAGATGGCTAAAGGCTTGGATGAACCTTCCACAGCAACATTCGGTCAGGGTGGAATTTTCCAGATATATGTGTGCTAAGGGGGGAAGGGCTGAGTGTAGCTCTCAGTTATCTCAATCCCTTGGATCAGAAGAATGTTACAATGATAAAAATCACAGAAATCTTCTTAGCTGTGAATTCGACATTATTAGTGACTTTCTACTGAGTGATAAAAGTGAAACAAGAATAGAGAAAAGGCATGAATGTGATCTGGTGTAGGTTTCTCTTTAGCTACAGGTAATCAGACTGACAAATCCCTTAAGGGTAATTACTAGAGCCAGCTGTATGTTTACTTGGAAATGTGCTCTGACTAAAACTTATGGCTCTTTGGAAAAATAAAATCAAATTTTAGTTCCAAACAGTACTTGCCAGCATCTGTGCAGATCTCTAGAGCAAACCAAAAGTCTGGAGAGGCTTATTTGGAGCAACAGTGTTTTCTGATAACAGGTTTGGAAATCCTGCCTGATCCCTGGGCACAGACAAAGCCAAAGTGCTGAAGATGTGCTCAGAAGGCAGAGAACTGGCTGCAGTGGCGGCCCTGAGAAGCCCCATATGAGAGCATTTCCTTGGATGTGTGGCCATGATTTGTGCCTCAGCCCCAGAAGGGCACCTTGCCACAAGAATCACACACACAGAATCACAGAAATCACAGAACTGTAGGGGTTGGAAGGGACCTCCAGAGCTCATCGAGTCCAACCCCCTGCCAAAGCAGGTTCCCTACAGCAGGTCGTACAGGAAGGCATCCAGGCAGGTCTTGAACATCTCCAGAGAAGGAGACTCCCCCACCTCCCTGGGCAGCCTGTTCCAGTGCTCCGTCACCTCACTGTAAAGAAGTTCTTGTGCACATTTGTGCGGAACTTCCTATGCTGCAGTTTCCCGCCATTTCCCCTTGTCCTGTCTCCACTCACCACTGAAAAGAGTCCAGCCTCGCCATTCTGCCCCCCGCACCTTAGATATTTATAGACCTGGATCAGGTCCCCTCTCACTCTTCTCAAGGCCAAACAGACCCAGTTCACTCAGCCTTTCTTCATAGGAGAGATGCTCCAGGCCCCTCACCATCTTTGTGGCCCTCCGCTGGACTCTTTCCAAGAGATCCCTGTCTGTTTTGTACTGGGAGTCCAGAACTGGACGCAGTGCTCCAGATGAGGCCTCACCAGGGCAGAGTAGAGGGGGAGGATCACCCCCTGAAGCCTCCTGTTAGGCAGAGGTAGGCTATGAGATATCGCAATGAACTGTGGCTAAATTACAAGAGCAAAAGATCAACAAATCCAAACCAGAGAGAGAGCTCCTCACTGACTCAGCAAGGGGGCACAACCTATTGGAACAGTTTCTTTTGACACTGTAAACCCTGACACAAAACTCTCACTGTTGTGGTTTGGTGATTTTTTGTTGTCAGTATTCCGCATCAGAACATCCACATCACAACACTTGGACCAAGGGGAGTTAAAGAGTTAAAGTTCGGGTCCCATTTACTGCCTCGTATGGGCATTTTGAGTATCCTGAGGAGAGGGGAGGGGCGGCATCCCCGGAGGACCTGGCGGGAAGAGGAAGCGAGGTGAAGCTCCGGAGGATGCCAAGCTCCGCCTCTCCTTCCTGCCCCGGCTCGGCCGTCTCAGCTCGCCGCGGAGCAAAGCATGTGCTTTCCCTCGCACTGCCGTGGTTTGACTCGCACTTTGCGTACTTTCGTCTCTCTCATTTTGTTCGATTTGGTTATATTTAGTAAATTATCGTTCCTCCTCAGATCGCTGCCTCTGTGTTTTCTCTTCGTTAAAACTGCTAGCTCTCTGCCCTTCCCCCTCTCCCGGAGCGCACGCGGCCCGGGGCCGGCCGGGTCGCGCGGCAAGCCGTTAGTACAGCTTCGCTTTCCCCGGGGCCTCTGCCCCCCTGTCACGGACTTTGATCTAGGGGTAAGCCTGTGACACTTTATGGGGCTAGACAAGATGGGGCAGTTAGGGCAGTTAGAGACGGGTGGGATGACGCACCTGGTTGCCCCTGGCGACAGCACTGTGATGTCACGCCGGGGTCCCGGCCCAACCAACGCACACCTCTTCCCTGCTTGCGCTGGCAAGGCACTGCAGGCGAAGAGGGTGAACCAAAGGTGCCATTTGGCCCCAAATTTGACAGTATTTGGCTTCAGGCCAGCACTCACCTGCCCAGGAAAGTGCAGGGAGCGGACGCTGGCCTTTGCAATGGGAGACAGAGCTCACGATGCTGGTGGCACAGCTCCGACGTCCGGCACGCTGCTCGATGAAATCGATGAGCTGTGCGTGCGGTTCATGAAGCTCTGCCTTAACACCAAGAAGGTAAATACTAAGTACTGCTAACGGCAAAGGGCAGAAACCCAAGCCGTGTGAACCGGTGAGACAAACTGTGATCTGCTGGTCATGGATGTGATCCATTCAAGCGTGTGACAGCTGAGGCACACGTGGATCAGAGTCAGCTTGGCCAGGGGCTGGTAGATAGGGATGGGGAACAGAGTAGGCCCCACATCATGCACGATGATGTGGTTATGGACCTGCTCCAAAAGCTGGACACTCCCATGTCCACAGGGCCAGATGGACTGCACCCAAGAGTGCTCAGGGGGTTTGCGGGTGTGCTTGCCAAGCCACTCTCCATCATCCTTCCACAGTCCTGGCTAACCGGGAATGTCCCGGTGGACTGGAGATTGGCAAACGTGACGGCCAGTCACGAGTGCCGTCCCCCCGGGCTCAGTGCTGGGGACGCTTCTATTTCACATCTTCAGTCATGACCTATAGTTGGGAGGCAGTGTTGATCTGCCAGGTGGGAGAAAGGCACAACAGAGGGACCTAGAGAGACCAGATCGTTGGGCCAGGGTAAACTCCATGAGTTTCAATAGGGGCAAGCATCGGGTCCTGCATTTTGGTCACAATCAACCCAGGCAGCCTTACAGGCTGGGGGAGCAGTGGCTGGAAAGCTGCCTGACAGAAGGGCAACAAGCCTTGTGAAGGGCTTGGAGAATATGCCCTAAGGGGTATGACTGAATGAACTGGGCTCCTTCAGCCTGGGGAAGAGGAGGCTTAGGGGAGACCTTACTGCTCTCTTCCAATACCTCAAAGGTGATTGCAGCAAGAGCGGGGCTGGTCTCACTGCTGACAGGAAGAGGGGAAATGGCCTCAAGTTGTCCCAGGGGGAAGTTTTGGTTGAACATCAGGAAAAACTTATTTACAGAAAGGGTGGTTAAGCACTGGAATAGGCTCCCCAGGCAGGTAGGAGGTTGAGTCACCATCCATGCATGTGTTTAAAAACCATTTGGATGTGGTGCTCAGGGACATGATTGAGAGGAGGGTTGTTAGACTTAGGGTAGTATGGTTAGGTTGTGGTTGGACTCAATCATCTTTAAGGTCTTTTCCAACCTGAGCAATTCTATGATGCTATGATTCTAGGAGCAGAGGGCGATGCCCTTCACTGTGCTACCAGTAGCACCAGGAAACATCCAACATCGCTGTCCACGTCTGGGCAAGAAGCGTAAGCATTGCATTGTGACACTCCAGAATGGTGGCAACCAAATGGAGAATTCCATAGGCAAACAGCAAGATGAATTCACACCAGCGGCCAAGAAGAGGCGCACAGACTCGCCAGAATTACCAGCCGCTCTGCATGCAAAAAGCCTTTTTTCCAGCAACCCGAATGGCAATGAGAAAAAACAAGATCAGCCGAGCTGTCCTCAGTCCCCAAATCTGGCTGCCCAGCAGCACAAAATTCAAGAAAGCTACAAGACCGACATCTCAAACCAACGGAATTTCCAGCCTGAACCAGCGCTGCAGAAACAGGCTGAGGGCCAGAAGCCGTCCGGCAAACGTAAATGTAAGACAAAGCATCTCAGCGTGCAGGGAAGAAAAAGATCATTCTTCGCTATGGATGATCCATTTGACATTGAAGACACCCAAGATGTGGTCACACCACCAAAAAAATTGATGAAGCAAGCAGAGCCTGCTCTGCACCATGGCTCCTTGCCCAGCAAATTCTAAGAGCAGAACCAGGAACTGGTTCTTTCCAGGAACTGTTACATTCTGTTTAAGATTTTTAGATATTAATGTTAGTAGTTTTATGTTGTTTGTTTATTGTAATGTTTGTTCTAGAATTACTTCGTTACGTATGTTCTCCAATGCAATTGTTTCTGCTAATAAAATACACTGTTACATATGAAAATGTCTTTCCTTTAGATAAGAAAGCTGAATTCTAGTTGGATGGATTCTCTTTTTCCGGGCCGGTTTTACAAAATTCTTCTGCTTCATTAAATGCACACAGGCTCTAGTTTAAGTCTGTTAGTACTTGCGATTTCGTTCCTGCTTTAGGGAACACATCCACACACGGGCTTTGTTTCATGCAGAGCACAGGTTACACAGAATGCACTTCTTGCGGGTGATGGAAACAAAGTCAGGTGGTTTATAAATAACTGCAGGCCAGACCTCCCCCCCCCCCTTGGCATTTACCCCTTTTTGCATGATCTTAAGCTTTTGGTTAATTGAATAAACAAGACTGCTCACATCCCTTCTTTATTTCTAACTTAGTCTTTATGTAATTACTGTAGCTAGAAAAGGTCAAGCAGCTGACTCCTGCATTACAGTTCACTAACACAAGCAAAAAGCACTATTCATTTTGAAGGCACTGACACTATCCCATTACACGTTACCTTGTTACTTTCTTTCGGGATGCACTTCCCAAAGTTATCATGTAATAACAACTTCAGCACCATTTTTTCCCCTTGGTAATTACAGGAGAATACTTAAAACTGCAAAAGAAAAGCTGAGGCTCTGCTACTACAAAACTGTTCTGGCTTCACTGATTTCAGTAGCATGAAGACAGCAGAGAACCTGGCACAAATCTCTTAGAATTCTGATGTTACACTAGGTTTTCTTTCTTAATGATATAAACTTTCAAAGCAAATTTGAGTTATAATCTTTTAATGTTTTAGACTATTTCCTTTATGTTCTTCCTCTGAAAATAAATTTTACTTAATTTATACGCAGCATAACATTGTCCTAGAATTAACAGAAATAAAAACTGAAAGAACACTTACATTTTTGCTTATTCATTCAACAGAAGGTGAAGATATTTTGAAGACATTCAGCTCTGTGTAATGATTTTGGAGATTCCACCACTAGTTTTCAGCAAAAGCAGAAAATAATTGGAATTTCCATAGTGACTGAGAGCACACCCTGTGCAACTTATATGCATTCTGCCAATGTTATCTTTACCATCACAGGAAGATTAAAGCAGAGATCCAAAAAACAATACATCATATTGCTATGATGACTCCCAGGGCTCTCAACCACAGAAACAAATATTCAGCATATGGTGCAGAATTACCACAAAGGAGCCTTCCAAATGCTCAGAGTCTCTGCAGTATTATACCAGAACCACAAGTTTTGGTTAGGTGTTTTCCTATGATTACTTAATTTTCCTTAACAACCTCCTATTTTTCCTTCCACTCTTTTCTTCTACTTCCCTTTGTTTACCATCCCTAGAACACTTGCATCTTATAGCTCCAAGGCAAGTACAAATGAGCTCTACATCAGTGCTTGTCTTCAGTTATCTTCTGATCCTTGCCTCAAAATACTCATCTTAAAGCTAAGATGATGGCTCCTTACTTGTGAGAACTTCTCACGAACTAAAACAGTAAGCAGCAATCCTGGTCTGTGACTTGGTTCACCTCTGCTGCATATTTTTCAATAGAATTTTTGTTTTCATAAATAGCAGACTCCATCACTAAAAAAACCCTTTCTTTACATCTGCTCCTGGTGGCTGATCTAACCATCCACTATTTAAAACACTGAGTTCCAATTAGAAAGCTTTGAGAAAAATCTCATTCTTAGCATTTTACCTTATCATCACAAGCAATTCTAGCTAGAGATCTTCACTCAGAAAAATTCAAATGCTGTTCCATTATTTTCATTAACTTAGCCTGAACTATACCACAAACCCAGTATTCCTTAGGTGAAGATAAAATACTGAATTCCTGTTTGTTATACAAAGCTGAAACCAACACAAGGAGTACAAGAGTCAATGTGGTTTGATAAACAGGGAGGACCAGGACTGTGTTCCCAGCTCTGTCCTCTATCTCCTGTGGGATCCTATTACCTCTCTGTACCCCATTCTTCTAGCATTGCCTGTGACATTACTCAGATGGCACACATCTTTCTTCCCAGGTGACAGACTGCAAAGGTAGACGAAGACATAGATAGTATTAATGGTACTCCAATTTTGTGAAGAAATGGAGAACTCTAAAATACATAGCTATAGTGACAATTAGGTCCCAACTATCCTGCTCCTGAAATTAGGATAAGCTTGTACAACATTTGCAGACACTGAGTGTTTTTGCATGGATTGCTTGCATCCTTCAAGTAGCTCCTTCGCTAAAGAGTTGTGTGGGATAGACCATGCATGAAGCAAAAGGCTGAGTCAGGGCAAGCAACAATATCCCTCAGACACTCTAGTGAGAATAATATCTTGTGTTACAAGACACTCATGAAATGACATACAAGCATATTTGGTAGTTCTGCTTATAACACTCAACATGTAGATTTCCAGAACTGGAATTTTTTTTTGTCCCTCCAGGTAGAAATTGATGTCAGGTCTCTGAAATTAGTTCCCTGTTCATTCTTCCTTAATGACTTAGATATTAACCACAAGCAGAAGGCCAATTATGTTGAGTTTAAATAAAGTTTCCATTATAATACGTAGGAATTAGCAGCTGCATCTACTGATTTTCTCCCTCCAGCTAAGGAAAGGTTGCAGAGAATTTCCAGAACAGGCTCCTGCAAGCTTATGCTTTTCACATGCCAGTAGAGCTGTTTCTATAGCAAAACAGTAGATTAAACTTTGTTAATTGAAATTTCTGAGACAGTTGTTGACAAATACGTCAGGAATGAAATACAACCTTTTGTGAGGTGACCCCAACAACGCTCAGCGTAGGAAAATCAACCATCATGCTGCTGCTATATCACGTGACCCGAGCTCACATTAGTGTCTTGGAAAATAATCACCTACCTACCAACTCCCTCAGCCTTTCCAGCTTCATTCAAGGATCCTATCTTCTCTGCCCAGATCTATCACATATCACTATCTACCATATATATGCAATAAGTCATTTCGTATGGGCACTTCTAGCTTGTACTTTACACCAGAAAACTTCAACTATCTGTTAAAAGATTCAACCTCTGGAGTTTCAAGTGAACATGTGAGAAATTAAGCGCTCCCACTATACACAGCTTCACTCAGAGCTTCTGGCCACCCAAGCCTGCTTTCAGTGTAGTCTTTTATTTGCAGGGTTATGGGTGCACAGTAGGTAACAAAAGAAGGAGTGTGGAATCGGATTGAACACAGCACCACGCAGAGCCATCGTGGCTCAGGAGGGAGCTGGAAGCTCAACCATAGTCTCCACTGGGCCAAAAGCCATTGCCAAAAAGAACATGGTGACCCAGACTGAGCGCCTGTACAAACATGCAGCTGTCCAGGTCCCTGGCTGCAGGGAGTGTCTGAGCCTCTCACTGCTACCAGAAGGTAGCAGAGGTATCAGCTCTATGCAGTGTGAATAGGTGGACTGCTAAAGCAGGACGTAGAAAGATTAAGGACTGTCAGTGAGTGTGAAAAGGAGACTGGTGAGTCCACACCCTGCTATCTCTGCTATAAAAGTGCCGGGCGGCAGGAGGCGTGGGGAAGGGGATGGAACACACTGAAAGTAGTGGTGGAACCCCTACCTTCTTGCCATCGTGCAGAAGGAATGGACATAAGAAATAGGGAGAAATGGAAACAGGTCCCTCTGTAGGGTGGCAGGTGAACCCCCTCCCAGCCTATCTCACCTTGCCAGGTGCTATTCCCTTCAGCAGCAGGGGAAACCCACCAGATCAACACATGGTTAACATGCTGGTGCCACTGAAGGATTTATTTATCTTTAATTATCATGGAGTGGTTTATTCAGTACCAGGCCTGCTGGCATGAGATGGGGTCCATCTGTGTCAGAGGGAAGTTTATAGCCTGGCAGTTGGCAAGGCTCATTGAGAGGGCTTTAGAACAGGCTTAAAGGAGGAAAGGAATAAAACTAGAGATAAAACTTGCTAGAGACAATTCTACGGACAGCATACCAGGGTTGGCAGGGAGACCAATTGAAACGAATCTACACCAATGCACACAGCATGGGCAACAAACAGGAGAAACTAGCAGCTGTTGTGCATCAGGAAAACTTTGACAGTTGCCATTACCAAAACATGGTGGGATCATTCTCATGACTGGAGTGCTGCAATGAATGACTACAAGCCCTCCAGAAGGGATAGCAAGGAAGGAAAGACAGTGGGGTGGCTGTCTACACTGGAGAGCGTTTTGATGTTGTGCAACGCAATGTTGGGAATTATAATGTTGAGAACATACATTTCCTGTGTATATAAAAAAACAATTGCATGAAGATGAAAAAATGGGGGTTTAATGTTACTCCTATAAGGAAAAGCAGCACTGACTCTAGACAGAAAACCTCAGCCAAAAGGCCTCGGCACTGCAGAATCCACAGATGGATGAGCATGCAGAAAACCCATGCAGTCCTCCATGGGAGCTGGGAGCTGGACATAGAGGGCCAGCAAAGCAACACTTTCCTATCACAGCCAATCACAAGCCCTTGGACATTTGCTAAGGTGGTATTTTGAACTAGCTCCAGCTTTAATCGTGCAGCATCAGTCAGAAAGCCATTATTCAGCAGTCTTTCCAAATCTCTCCCTAGTCAGATTCTGTGGTGAAAGAAAGGGGTTTGGTCCTCTACCCGTGTTAGTAATTGTGGTGCATTGACACGGTTGACCACACTGCAAGCTCATTTGGAAAGATCTTCCTTTGTACTGCCCTTTCAGCAAGGCCCTTGATACTGCTAAATACCTTGATAAGGGCTATCTCATCAGTTGGACACACTGCATGTTTGATCCATCTGCCCTATACAAAATCTCTGATCCTTGACCCCGATTGCCTTTCATCTCTGCCTGTGCTTATAGCAGCTGTAAGATAGCAGCTACCTTTTCAGCATCAGTCTCTTGCACTCCCCATAAAAGCTCTGCCTGCTGACATCCTCAAGTGCTGAAAGGAGGCTGGGAGAAACACTGACAACTTGCAAATGCTGGCAGTTCTGGAAGCATCACATCAGAGCAGGAGGCTCTCATGGTGTGAGAAGTCTGAACTTCCACAAAAAAAAAAAAAGCTCTCATCATTACATGCTTGAACAGCTTCAAGAACAAGAAAAAAAACCTTCATGAATATTCTGGCAAGTATCAGAAGGGCAAAACTGACGCCGCCTTCACCCTCTCTGGCTTCTCATCACCCATGTAATTAACACTCACCACCCCATGATAGATGAGAAATTCAGTGCAAACTTCGAATGCTAAGCAAGGAGGGTGGGTTGGTGCCCCCTCCTATCCCTGGACTGATGTACTTACAGGTATTCTCTGATGACCTGGGTAAATAGGAGCTTCTTGACTCAGAGACAGGATAATGAGGTGTGTATCAACAAGCTTTATCGATCTGTACTGCCTGGGTAACCACAGAAAGCCCTGGTAAAAGCTTCAAATCCGCTCTCCCAGCATGCAGTGGAATCAAGATAAAACTCAAAAGGGATTGTCTGCAGACAGTACCTTCTTTATTTAAAGCCTTGATCAGGAATCTGCAAGAGTATTTCAAATGAAAGGAAACAGAGATGTTCAAACCCTCCCATGAGCTGTGCATTAAGAATGGAGTAAGAGGTGTAGGAACAGGCTGTCAACCTTTGTGCAAAGTCCTTGTCTTCAGTGCAGGGCTGGAAACTGCACTGGAACAGGCTCAGCTGATACACAGCAGCCTGGATGGTGGCACAAAGCTGCTGTGCAGGTTTTGTGTCCAAGCCATGGAAAAGAGGGTTTCAGTACAGAAACACTAGCAGAAAACTTTGGCCAGCTTGCTTTCTTTTTTCTTTTTGTTTTTCTTGCAAAAGTTTCATACCAATGCTGAGATGTAAACAGATTTTGAAGAGCAGAAATCCAGAGGTGATCTGAGGTCGTGACTCTTTAAAAAGTGGTCTGTAGAAGAGAACAATAGAAAGCAGAATTTGGAAGCTATAGCAATAGAGGTGGGAAAGAGTCCATAGCACATCAGTGGAGTGAAGGATCAGCCACTAAGGCAAATAGTGAAAGATTCTCTGCCTTTGGCAGTTTCAAATTAAAATGAAGCAATCATCACTATGACGCTAGTCCAGCATCTGTCAAATGTCTGTTCTTTGGCCCAAAATAGAGCTGCACAAGGGATCTGACCAGTATCAGGTATTATCGTCACTACTTGACTTAAACCTGCCTGGGAGCTTACAAGAGTCATCAGGAAGAATTTCTGAGCAGTTTTAAAGGCACAAGAACATATGAATCGACTCCCAGTTCTCCAGGTTCAGTTCCTTCACGTCGGTTGTTTACATGAGGCTCAGACCTCTACAGGCTGTGACCCAGTGCCTTCATGACTGAAAACAGCAAAGCACCAAGACTAAATCCAGCTGCTGTTGCTCCTCCAAGGCATATTCTTACCTGCACAAATTACAAAGCACTCCATCTGTGCTAAGTGGATTGAAACATCAGACCCACAGTTGGGGTAAGAATTTGTGTTTAACAACTTTGCAAGTACATTAGATTAGCAATTATCCTGTTCTGGTTTTAAATTCCATTTTCACCTTCTTTCTTACTGCTGCAGGATGCAGTGTCCGTGTACTGTTCAATCAAATACTCCATTAACAGCACCAGAGATAAATATTGAATTAATGGAATAATGCAGGTTAATAGAAGATTTATGGGATAATGCTGCAGGATACTGTGCATGAATTATGCCAGCAGCTGAACCACTGACCCTCCCCGTGCTCTGACTGCAGGCACAGTAAGAATAGGAGGAATAAAAAAAGAAGCTATCTAAGATTTAAATATTTATTGGGAGTATCAAATAGGTCATGGATGTGGATAGATGCTCAGATGAAGCACGGCCAAGCCCTAAGCACTGACTTTTTCACGGTCTACTTTCCTGTTGAGATGTAACAGAATCTTCTGAGCAAGTGCTCATTTTCCTTCACAAAATTCTGTCTCCTTCAGCCCCATCCAGAGCAGAGGACCTCGGTTTGTAGTTCCTCACAAAGGCATCTCATTAAAGGCTGCATGAGCCCTCTGCAGAGCAGCAACCAAATGAAAATGCAATATTTTTAGTAAAAAAAGAACAACCCACAACCCCCTCCAGAAATGGCCCGAAGCAATTACCTGCTAAAGCCCAGCACAGCCCTGGAATGCCAGCCAGAGCAGAGCTCTCATTGACTCAGCATGCTCAGCCACAACCACACTAATGAAGGTCTGCAGGCCCTGTGCATGACTGACATGCCAGGCTGATTTAATTTCTGCTCAGACCAGCCATGCCTCTCCCTTCCATCCATTTTCTGAGGCTGAGCATCTGGAGAGACATAGCCCAGCTCCAAGGTGCTGCTTACCAACTCAGTGGCATTGGGAACAGTACAAGGGAACTGTGACAAATTCACAGTCCGTGACCAAGGGAGTGGGGAGCCCAAGAAGCCAACCAGGATGGGCTTTCATTCTGTTCCTGTAGCTCTATTCAGCACATTGTTTTTTTAAAGTTTGCCTAGTCACTGTTTTTTTATGCTTGACTTGATGAAAAAAGAAGGAAACTCATCTTGCAGTTGTGTTGTTTTTGTCTTTTCTTCCAGGAAATGTATGTGTGCAAACTCTCCCTAATTTATGTAAATACGGAGGCAGAAGAGTTTCACTTCACTGTTACAAATTAAAAGTTCCATGACATTTCCAATTAGCTGGAGAGAAAAGCAAAGCAACCATAAATACATCACAAAAGCAGGGCACAGGCAGCACGCTCCCATCGCGACACTGCTTGGCCAAGCTCTGGGCTCTGCTCCTTACAGCTGAGATTAACGGCCTGGTGGCAAGGTGGTCTATTGCTCTGGGAAGCAAAGGCAGAATTTGTGGCTGAAAATTTGGGCACAAGAGGAAGAGAAACCACTGAGAGCGCTTAAACCTGGCTCATCGTGGCACCTTTTGGCTGATCTGAGGTGTAAGCTGGGGAGAGGAGTTTGTTTAATTCATCTGCCTGCTGGTGCTTGACAGGGTCTTGGCTTCTGTGAGACAAAGTCAGTGAAGTGCCCATTCCTGTGACCTGCAAAGCTGCTGCTGTCAGAGTCAGGCTCACTGTAAGCATCTCTGCCCAAAATGACTGAGACAGGTAACAGCGTTGTAGTGAAAAAATGAAGGCAGGTGGGTAGCATCCCCCAGTGAGGGCAGGACACGGGCTTCCCACAGGAGACCACCAGCCCTGATTTGTCCCTTCCTTGAAGTTCCACATCTTGGACTCAAGGGACCTTGTGGGGCACCAGAAAAAGGTAGAAAGAAAAGGCTCCTTTTCTATATGAACAACACTCCTTTGCTGTGTGATCTGTTTGCTTTACAGGAGCCTGTCCTTGGCATGAAGGGAAAGCACTGTAGAGGGCTGAGTCCAAAGGTCAGCGTAGGCTGTGCCAACCAAACTGTGGATGCACTGCAGTTCTCCCTCTGCCTGTTGGCCTGAATGTCTTCATGTTTTCTGCACCGGATCTACACATCATCTCACCCTGAGAGGCACAGCTTTAGCTGAGGGACTGAGAACGCGTGGCTCCAGTTGTAAATCATTCTGCAAGGATGATTTTGACGGCCCTCAGACTTTTTAAGGCGGTTGTGTGAAACATCTCATGTCTGGTTGCCGAGCTTAGGGGTCTCTCAGGCTTCCCCTGGGCATCAGGATACCCAGGCGTAGGCACTGCAGTGCTTGGCATCCCCCTGCAATGCTCCTGCAAATGTTAATATTCGTGGTCATGTTTGCACTGCCTCCCAGGTCGTTCCATAGCACAGGGCGCCCTGACTTTTGGTGGTGGATTTCTGGAATTCCAGCGACATCATCTCCCATTTTACAAATCCATCATGCTGCAGACACAGTCAGGTACAATGTGTTCAGACATCCAGTGCAAGAAAAACTAATAATAATACTGGTGCTTTTTATTGGCTTCACACACCATAGCTTGTACATCTCCTCCCTAGGGCCAGATGAAAGTTTTGTGTTGTTGTTTAAGAAAAAGCCCATTTTGGCACTACAGCTGACAGAAAAATTGAGAGCTTCATTTCTTTCCCTTCCCCCTCTCTTCCTCCTCTTGTAATCTTTGATAAAGAAAAAAGTGTACTCTGAGAAAGGTATGCTAATTAACAATTAATTCTTTTATCTTATAGTGCCAAAACTGTAAGACCTGAAAAAGATGTAGAATAAAATTAGCGGTAATTAGCTTTTTAGAGCATTAAATAAACAGTGACATGAACGATGGAGAATTAATGTTATGCATTTATTTTTAACAATATTTATACAGGCAGTTTTTGAACAAGGCCCCGTGGCATTAGCTTTTACTAATACAGGCAAAACAGCAATGAGAAATAATTACACTTAGTCTGCATTAAGACAGCAGTATGCAAATCAAAGGAATAATGAAGAGAAGCCTGTTAATAAGGTTTTTGGAGACTCTACACTTGAATGTAATATTTGGGCTTTGTATTCCTCTGTGGAATTCAGGAATGATTACCCTTCACCATTTCAGACCCCAGTCACGAGGCTCTCAGCAGCACTGGGATGAATCGAGGCTGCCCAGCATTTGGGGCTGCGCTTCTGCTTCTGGGTCACTTCTTTTAGAAGCAGTGAGCAGGAAACAGGGCTCAATCATGAGCAGGAAAGGTGGCTCAGCCATGCCCAGGCCACTCTGCATCCCAACCACAGCCTGGCCAAGCTGGGTGTTTTCCAAGGGCTGCGCCGATGCACTGGGATGGGTGATATCCAGAAAGGTGAATGCTGTGTCCCATGAATGAAACATGCACTGTTGACAGAACTATTTTTCTGACTGTGTTCACACTTTGCTGTTGTTTTGGTCTTTTGGGGCACCTCTGGGAGCCTGTCCCCACCATGCTGACACACTTGGGGTGTGCATCCATCGGGCAGTCCTCCAAGTGCTCACCTCACCTCACCTTCTGGAATTGTTCACACACAGAACATTCCTAAATGAGAAAGGGAAGGAGAAAATGAAACTTTGGCTCCTAGTCCTGAACAACCCCTGCATCATCCACCTTCCATTATCTCCAGAGCAAACACGAGAGAAGAAAATGGGAAGATATGTTAAACCTCGCTTGCGTTACAGAGCTTTACTGCTAACAGGGTGTGCTAATTAAGAAAGAAGCCTTGGCAGATGCATCCTTGAAACACTGTTTAATTAACACTCTCTCCAAAGCCAGGCAGAGGGAAGCATAGAAGGGAGAAGAGCCCCCCAAGCCTCCCTAAGAACACCAGGACACAATGCTGGGTATGGACACCCCAGAGGGGCTGCAGCTATGGGTGACCCATAGTGGCACAGGGACGCCTGCAAGGGACTGCAGCCTGGTCCACAGCAACCCAGGAACGCCCATGAAGGACTGTGGGTGGGGAAAAAAAAACAGTTCAAAGCAGAGAACAGCAGAATTCCTTCCAGCACACATTCTGTAACCCCACCAAAGGGTCTGGAGGAGCACGTGGTGAAAATGGGGAGCTGGGACTTGGAGAGGTGTTCATCTGTAACCGAGCCTCAGGGAGTGGGAGGTAATGCGTTTCCTTAAGTGTTTTTTTGATTGTATTCTTTTTTTACTTAAACCAGGCATCAGGACTTGCTGTTAATTGGCAAGAAATTAAATTAAGTGAAAATCCCCCACTCTGTGACTGCTTTGCCCACGAGATGCTGACACAAAGCATGAGCTGGGCTTCGCTGCTGTCAGAACACACAGGGCAGGGGGGAGCTGGCTGCTACCACTCCATTGACCTCTTTGTTCCTCCTATTCACACACTGGGAACATTTCTTGGGCTGCTGGTTTTGCCCATATAGATGGTGCTATAAGGTGATGATCAAGGTTGCAATGCCTGGCAGTCAGTTGGAAAGTCAACTTTCTGTAAGTAGTTGCACCTTCTAAAGCTGATCACTTCTCTTTGCATTTAACTCTTTGATGCATCCACTGGACTGTTGGTAATGCAACCAACTGCTGTTGGTAATGAAAAGCACTGGGTCCAGTTACTAACACAATACTCTGCCTCTTTCAGTAAGCCATCTATAGCAGGAACCAGAAGTCCACATTCTCTCAATTCTCCTTGCAAACAGTGAAATCAAGAGTTTAAAATAAAGATAAGTTTCTTGGGATTGGAAAAGGGTTAAACAAGTCAGAGTGACTGCATGTATATGCTGACAGTTCTCACCAACTCACGCCTCCACTCTTCTTGGAAGTGGAGAATTATTCCCCAGTGGACAGCCTGGAAGATGATGATATTCCCTTTGCAGAATGATTGCAAGGTAAACAATGACAGTTCAAACCCTTGCATTGCTCTGCCAGTCTCTTAACAACATTAATGGGACTATCAGGAGGCCACGAGTGTGTGAGTGTCTCTCCGTGGTCCATTTAGAGCCATCCTTCCTGTGGGAACAGCCCCAAAGTTCTCATTAGGCTCAGTGGTTGTGATGATTATAGTGTAGCTTCTTTTTCTTTATCTTCAGACCCACCTGTCTTGTTCCCATCTGGATCATACAAGGATATCTACCATACTGGGACTCTTGGGGGAGAGACAAGAAAAGGATCCATTCCTTCCAACAAGTAAGATGACCCAAAACACATAAATCATGTGCATTTACAGGAGCTGCAAGTGTGGCTCAGAGGTATCACAAATAGAAATCAAATGGCAAAACCAGGAGGAAGGAGAATCATTTGCAAAACGCTCTTCTCGGATGAAATAACAAATAATTGGAGGCCACCAACTGCATCCTTGAATTGAAGAAACTCTGCATTTCTCTAACAGACAGAACCTGAGGAGCAATGAGAACAGCGTGTCCTGTCCTGATCTTCAACAGCTGTATTCAGCAATATCAGATACAGCCATAGAGTGGAGACTGGAAACCTCAGTGCTCCTTCCTGCCAATGAGTGTGACTGAAATGCTGGTCCAGAGAGAAAAAAGTTTCCTGAGCCCACCAGCCCTGACCCATTTCTGCAAAGTGTTTTAATTTCTCTTGCTACATTTTTCTAGTGCACTCTTTCTGTCTTCCTGCGTATTGAAGTTTACTTCCTAACTCCCACCTGCAGCTGAACGCCTGCATTTCTGTGAAGATCGCATATAAAACAAAATTAGGAAAGGAGCGATCAGCTAATAAGCAGTTGCTTTTCATTATGGGAAATTACAGCTTTCATGTCTTCATAAAGTAAACGCCTGTCAGCTCCAAACCAGCAGACCTGTTGCATCTACTTTGCTTTAGTGGGTGGATCGTTGTGCTGTTAGCAGAAATTGCTGCTCCTTGGTGCCTGGGGACAGATGCCAGAGGCATGGGGAAGGCAGACGTCCTCTCCTCCACTCTCTGCTGCCCCAGAGAACAGTGGAGAAAGGGAAAAATGGGAGGCAAAACCTAGCCCTGGAGTTCCACTGTGTGTCCAGTTACTAAAATGGCTTTTCCATCCCTGCTTCTTTCATTTCACAGAATCACAGAATCACCCGGGTTGGAAGGGACCCCAAGGATCATGTAGTTCCAACCCCCCTGCCTGGCAGGGCCACCAAACATCCACATTCAGATCAGGTTGCCCAGGACCCCGTCCAACCTGGCCTTAAACACGTCCAAGGACGGGGCATCCACAACCTCCCTGGGCAGCCCGTTGCAGGGCCTAACCACTCTCCTTGTAAAGAACTTCCCCCTAACATCCAACCTAAATCTTCCCTCCTTCAACTTGGATCCATTTCCCCTAGTCCTGCTATTGTCAGCCCTTTTGAAGAGTTTACTCCCCTCCTGGGTGTAGGTTCCCTTCAGGTATTGATAGGCTGCAATGAAGTCACCCCACAGCCTTCTCTTCTCCAGGCTGATCTACCATTTGTTGATCTTGATCTATCATTTGTTACCATCGCATTGGGCTCCTGCAAGACATTGCTGTGTCAGAAGAATTACCCATCTAAAGACATTAAACCTCTCCAGGCCCTCCCTCCAAGAGTCTGTGAAGGTTACACGCTGTCAGGCCAAGGTGGTGCCTTCCATGAATGCTGATACAGGTACACAGCTCATGAAATGTTATTTAGGATACGTGTCTTTTAGGGTGACATCCAATTGACTGGCTTGGACTGATCTACCCTTCACTGCAGCTTACAGACTGCTGCTCTGCAAGAGAAGGATGAAAGCTGTCACCTTGGAGGCAGGTTTTTTGCCCTCTTGTAATGAAAATTTGAGTATTTGCAAAAGAAAAGTTCACGCAGAGAGAGGCCTTCATGAGAAACCCACCTGAGTGCTTTTGGATGTTTCCTGTAAGAGTTTCACAAGCAGAATAATGTGGTTGGCCCATTTTGCAAAGAGGAAGATACTTACAAAGTGATGGAGATAATCACTGGTTGCAATATTTGGATGTCATGTTTAGCACAAAGCCTCGCCGCTTTTCCATTGCTGCTGCTTGGGGATTTTTGCCAAGCTGTGTTTTTGGGCTTCTCAGAGAGCCTGTTTTATGGGCATCAGAGCTATAGATGCTCACCGGGAAACAACAGGACCCAGTACGCACACTGGATGACTCCTAGATTGATAAAACCAATACCAGCAATGGAGCTCAAATCTGGGGAGGGCTAAATGCTAAGGCTGTCATTGTCCCCCCTGTACAGCACATCAGCCCTGTGCAGAGCTGCTGTGTGATGCAGGTCCCAGCACGGCATGCAGTAACTCAGCCAGCAAGGCTTTGTGGCGTGGGCAGGCACACAGCACTCCTGGCATGCCACGTAAAGCAAGGATGTGGGAGCACAGCTTTGGGCCCTAGGAGCAGAAATAAACAGAACATTGTCAGAAACAGAGCCCAAAGTGATGCTGGGAAACATCAATCGCCTCTTCCATAATGTAAACCAGCTTGGCATCTCCAGGTTGCTTGCTTGTATGCTTTGGAGCTTGTCCAGTGTTTGTGAGAGCAGGCAGCCTGCTAGGAGGTATAGCTGTTGCCATGGCTCCCTAATTACCTTCTGCGAGGTTACCATAGAGAAAAGCCCAGAGCTGACTTTAGAAACAATAGCACTTCTACTTTGTTTACACGGACATTTCAGTTTTTAAATAAAACTTTACATGAGCCAGAAATTGAGCCCTCAGTCCACTGCGGAGCAGGGAGGGTTTTTATCACTGCAGAAACTAAACAAATGTTTAAACAGTTGTTGCTGTTTACACTGCACTGAAACCCTGAAAGCAAGACTGGGCAGGGGGGCTTGCTCTGCTGGCTTGCTGGTGAGTTGTTTGTTCTATGGAAACAGTGTGGCCTTTGATCATGGGGTGGGCAGGTCCCAGTGAAACCGATGAGGTACTGTGGGTCCAGGAGATTTTTGCTTGCAGAAAAGATGCATTCCCTCAAAAAGCTCCGATGAGAACAAACCCAAGTTTCCAAGCAAGAACCTGCTTGACAGAACCAGGGTTGTGTCTGACACTGTCCCCTGCTTTGGAGCTTCCTATGAGGGATGTATGGATGTGAGGCAGTGCTGAAAACACTTAGAATCACAACACTGCAGAGTGGCTATTTTGGTGGAAATTTATTGCACTGCACCTACATTTATTGCACTGCAATCCCTTTGTATTACACAGAAGACACGAACAGTGAGCAATTAAAAGAGAGGCAGCTCCCATCAGCTGTCCCTTGGAAGGTTAGGTTCGTTGTGCAGGTCCATGGAGGAGATGGGAAGAGAAGGGCAGGTGCTGCTGCTGTGGAACTTCACAGAAGGCATTTTGGGATCACCAAGCACCGCCTCTCCACGTTGACTCTTCCATGCACACACTTCCATGACACAGGTGAGACCTCCACCCCACCTCCAGGGAAGTTGCCTGGGTGACCTTGCAGAGGATTTGGCTGCACAACAAGGGAGGGCTTTCTGCAATTTTGGGTAGATCAGAGTTATCAGATCAAGGCGACCACAGTTAGTAATGGGCTAGCAATTAAGATGTAATTCCCACAGGGTGTTGCCTCCCACAGTTTGGTACAAAAAGGAATTCAGAAAACTCTCTTTGCTGTTGCAGTCATATACATCACTTCTCACACCACTGTCGGAAAGACAGAGAATGCCATACCCCCTTTGTGGCATCAATAATATAACAGTTTATTAATTCTGCAGCAGGAGAAGTTAATTGGCTGGGGATAAATTATGAATGTAGCAGGGAGACAAGGGAGGTCTGCATTCCTCTCGCCACAACAAATGAAACAGAGTATTATTAATCCATAGCAAGATTAAAGCAATTTTCGTGGCTCTTGCTTTCTCTAAAGACAAGTGAGTGTGAATTATCTCTGCTTTCAAGTCTCAGGAGTTCTGTAGGATTTGCACTGGTGTTCTGTCCTAATGAAGAGAGGATGCTACCTCCATCACTGGTCAGGAAAGGAAGAAGTCCACTCGTCCTTTGTGGAATTGCCCTTCTGATAAGATACAACAGCATTTTGTCTTAGTTGATCCACTTATCAACAAACAATAAATAATCATCGAATCATTTGTGTTGGAAAAGATGCAAAAGGTCATCAAGTCCAACCATTGCGAGTCCACCATCAAATCATGTCCCTGAGCACCATATGTAGGCATCTCTTCAGTACCTGCAGAGATGAGGACTCCACCACCTCCCTGAGCAGCCTGTTTCCAACCCCTGACCCCACTTCCCATGAAGAAATTCTTCCTGATACCTTATCTAAACCTCCCCTGGAGCAACTTGAGGCCATTTCTTCATCTCCTAATAAATTAAAACTTCCCTGTGTGTGTTTAGATATGATAGATAGATAGATAGATAGACAGACGGACAGATAGATAGATGGGGGGGGGGGGGGGAATATCACCAAAACAAATGGAGCTGACATAACTGCTGGTAGTGGCAAACAAAAGAGTACTGGTGCAGTTCTACACCTTGTGCTGGCATTGAAATGCTAAATAACCTGCAAACAAGCAGCACTTCCAAGATGGGCTTCAAAGAAAGGTCACTACCCCTTTTAAGAAATAAAAGGAGCAATTCAGTCAGTAAGCAAGCTAGAAAAGAGGGAAAGCAAAAACCGAGGAAATCAGCAGGGAAGCTAACCAACAGTGGCTGTGTCCCTTCTGCTGGAAGGATCATGGAGAAGGACTGTGAATTAAAGCTTCCTTTAGTTGAGTCCCTGGAGAATAATGGGGCAAAGATGACAGCAGAAGAGAAAAGTTGCTTTTTCAACGCTGTAAAAACAGACAGGATCTTCAGGCGTCCCGGAGGAATCTGTGACTTCCAGAGCAGTGGAGGAAGCGTGGGACCACTGCGTTATCTTGCTGCACAGCTTGGCAGGAAGCAGATGTGTGAGTAGCAGGGAGTGCTGGAGGCTCAGCTGGGTCAGTGATCTCCTTTCACCTCAGCTTGATATGAATGCATTCATTTTGCTCATTATTCGAGAAGTACAATGTGGCCACATTGCTACGAATTCTGTGGCCTCGGCTTAGAGAGAGTGTGAGCATGTCTCCCCCTAGTAGCTGCCTCTAGCAATGAAAATTGCCTCCACCTTCCTGCCTTCAAATTAGTGAATTTTTCCATCTCACTGTCAAGAGAGAGCTGAGGCTTTCACCCCCAGATGTGTGGTTTGATTCATGCTGTCTCTCCTTCTCTGCATGTCCCACTGAACTGATGTATCTGCAGTGCGTAGTGGTCCTGGCCACTGGAAAAAAGGAGTGTGTGTTGTGGGAATAACAAGGAGACATCTCTTCTGTCCTGGATTTTCTCTTGTCTTTTACATAAGCAAACATGAGAACCAGGGAAATGTGAACAGCCCACTCCGATTCAGAAGCATTTTGCACCCTGCCTCCATGAATGTAAAAGCTCCGAAGGAGCATCAGACAATCAAATGTCTAGCATTTGCCCTCCAGCTATAGGAAGAGGTGTGTCAGGTCCTCTCCCCATGTTCTTTTTGAAATACTTCACCCCAATTTCCTTTTTGTGGCTCTGCAGTGGCTGGTTGCTCAAAAGCCAGTCATTTTCCCCTTCAATGACACCAATTGTTCTAATAGAAGCTATTACCTCTCCCTGCAAACCTTGTCTCCATGGAATCCTTTGACCACGATGGTCAAAGCACAGCTACCATTTTCCACTCTTGCACATCCATCTCATTACCACTCTTCCATCATTCAGCTGCCTTACCACACTGTCCTCCAGACTTTCAGCAGCCCTCACCACAGACCCTTCTGCCCTCACTTTCTGCTGGCTCATAATCCAGATCATTCTCTATCACATTTCTCTCTTCAATAGCCCACATCAACACTTAGGTGTATGACCTTTATGTAATCCTGCACTCAGGAGTCCATTCCCATACCTCAAGTCTCTGACTTCCCCTCTGCAGCCCCACTGGCTCCCCTTGCTCTCCCAGCCCTCCTGTTCTCCTGCCCAGAGGTGAGCAAGCAGGCTGCTCTCCAAACCAGGAAGCCCCAGGTGTGGCTGCATTCCTTTGGTTTCGTAATGTTCTTTAATCTCACATCAAAAAAGAACCTGCTTTTAGCCACAAGATCCAAGGAGCAGCTACTGACACAAGCAGGGAAGTTGCTACAGTCTAATTCAAAGCCATCTCCCCACGCTCACCACGTGAGGTTGTTTTATTTTCTTTTAAAACCAGGAATCAGAACGCTCTTATGTTTCTCCGCAGAGCCGTAAATTGAAACTAAAGGGTAGATTGAAAAGCAGCAGCTTGTACCACATAACCAGTGACCTTCCTGAAGAACTTTAATGCCTGAAACAGCCAAAAATTTGTTTTGAATCAATTCAATATCACCTCTGCACTCAGCAATCTCTACCTCTGAAAAAGGCTACAGGGAGCAATGTGGTTGTCTAAGCCAGGCTGGCAGCGTTTTGCTTACAGCAGGGTAGATGGCACTTCTCCTTAATGGGATTGAATAAAAGCTTCCAATGTATTTTCCTTTCCGTGGGGTCATTTTATTTAGAGGTATGCAATTTTTTTTTTCCTTGTAGGTGGAAGTTCATCACATCTGCTGATGCTAATGGATGTCACATGTTCCTGCTGGCAATAAGGCCACAGAGTTACACAAATCCCCTTACCCCCAAGCCAAGCTGGAAGTGGCTCCATTTAGAAAAATGGATGACGTGGATCAGAAAGAGCTCCAGTCAACAGAGGGTCGTGCAGCAAGTAGGAGAGAATGCTGTGCTGACAAAGCCTGGTGTGATTTTGGGTAAAGCTCTTAACACTTGCATTGCTTTGGTTTGTTTTTTGTTTGTTTTTGTTTTTACCTGTAAAAGAGGGATGAAATCTTGTTCTCCTGGCCCTATTTTCCTCATAGCCACTTGTACTCATTTGCACAAGAATCATCTTCATTTGTGCACCTCTCACAAGTGATTTGAAGCACACCTAGTGCAGACCTGGATTTTCCCATAGTCTCCACCTCCTAAGAGCAAGCACAACCTGCATTCTTTAGGGTTTTACAACACAGAATAGTGCTCTGATCCCACATCAGAGCCTGACAACACTACTGCTCAGTGCCCCAAATGGAAACATTGCAGTTATTCTGATGCCTACACCAACTTTACAAAACGTAGTGAGCAACAGGAATTTCCACATGCCTGTTCCAAGCGGCTGCAAAATGCTGTGATGTAAATGAATCCTGTCCTTGTTTCACAGGGGTTGGTTTGCCCCAAGGAGGTGCATTGGAGGGAGCAGAAGAAGATGCAGTGGAAGGGCAGTGCACTCTTTGCTGGTTTTCACAGCCCTGGACCACAGGTATTCTGCTGCTGCTTTGCAGCTGAACCCACCGGCTTGTCAAAGAAATCTCCAAAAAATAACAAAGGGGTGAAAAAAAAAAAGAGCAGGAAACACAAAGTTTGCTGGCCTGGGAGCAAGCAGCAGCTGGTGCTGGTCAGCCCTGACACTTGGGAAGCAAACTGAAGGCTGAGGTCAACAAAAGCATTTCAGGTGGACGCTGCCTCATGTCCCAGATGTCACATCTCCCTGTCACTGGGGAGGCAGCACTGTTTGCAGCCTCAGCAGTGAAATGGCTGTATTGGGCCTGAGCTGCAGTCTGGAGGAAACCCACCTCTGTTTGGGGAGGACAAGACCTCAGGTTATGCTTGTCAGCAGTGGAGCCTGCTGTTCCCTTGTGCTCAAGGCTCACAGACAGCAGCATGTGAAAGCCTGGGGCAAAGTTGCTGACACTGGGCATGCAACACAGTGCCCTCTCTGTTAGATTGGCTGTGACAGGAATTTGAAAACCTGCAAGTGCTTCTTACTGGCACCAGCTGGGCAGGTCCATCCAGTGAGAGATTAGCAACTATCCACTGTCTGAGCTCCCAGGAATGATTCCTGATTCCTGAGGTCAGCCACCAACCACCAAGGAAAGGTTCACTGGCAAACCAGCTGAGATGCAGCTCCTGTCATTTTCCCCTACAAGCACATCCTCAGCTTATCCCTATGTTATCCATGTTCCTTGGTGTAAACTGAAGCTGGTTTTCCTCCTCTGCCACAGCAAATTAGGAGATCTTTGAACTCTGACCTCGTCCACATCTGGATGATTTGTTCTTCCCTTGTATTTCCTGACAGCTTCCTCTCTGCAGCCAACATTTGCCCTAGGCTGTGTTCTCCCTTTGGGCATCTCAGCACTTGGGACCGAGAGATGACAAGTTGGGTATTAGGCAGATCAGCGTGAGTGTTCTCTTTCCTTGTCCTCACCCTATCTGTCCTGATTGGTATCACTCTGGTGAGCCTGGCATCCTGCATTTGCAGTCTGAGCTCTGTGTGATGGAATCACCCCTCCAGGCTGCTAAACAAAGTCCCCCATTCACTGCCCAAGCCCTGGCAGTGGTACCAGCATCACACAGAGGTACCCGAGGCTGCTCTGCCTGTAGGCTTCAAGAGCACAGGGCTGCCATGCCCTCACACTTGGGTGATGCTCTCCAGAATGGATGGTGGCAGGCAGTGCAGATGAAAGGGAGGAGTTTGATTAATAGAAGCAATTCTTACTCCTCCACTCTTCTCTCATTACCAGCATTTAAAAGCCAGGATTTTCATTTCTTGTAAGCTCTGGTGCTGCGTACAGATGTGAAGCTGTGTCTCCCGGGAGTGCTTCCACCAGCAGAATTCTGATGGGAGGAAATGGGCCTGCGACACCCAGCAGACAATAATCTATCAGAAAGTATCCTCTGCAGATGTGCTTCCCACTCTCGGTCCTCATCAGCACTTATTATCAACAGCATTCCTTCCCCTCCTGCCCCATTCTGGGAAGTGACTGGTATTTTATCTTGTTTTTCCAGAAGGATGAAACAAATGAGAGAAAGAAAAAGTATCAGTTTGGATGGGTCTGGCTGCCATGCAGCAAAGATGAATCAGGCACCTGGGTGACACTAGATCCACTGAAGCCTGGATGCTGGCTTTGCAGGATAGCACATACAGATTACTGTGGGCTGTGGGCTTTAGCTGTGACGTGCCCTGTGCACAGAGCATTTTTTCCTCCTGAAACTGTTCTGTGATAAGCTTCAGCGCTCCCTGAAGGTTATAGCAGCCTGGTGGTCTGCTCCTTTCCAGGCAAGACAGCACAAGGTCTGTCATCTTTCTACTGATGTTTTTTTGTGTTGTTTTTAACCACAGCTGTGTTTTATCAGTATGGCTATGAGCGTGTCAGAAGACAGCACCCAGTTCTGCAGCACCTGAATTCAATGGGTCCTGATCCCCTCAGCCCCGCACAGCCTTAGCTATTAGTGATGCTGCTGAGCTTTGTGTCTGTCTGTGCTTCTCAGATCTCCCAGAAATGAGAAAGGGCCCCTGCAGTGCCATGGCACATGAAGTGCTTTGGGACCTACTGCTGAGATGTACAGGAGGAGAGTTGGTGACAGCTGCAGTGTGATGAAATGAAGCTGTGTAGGAATATGGAGACTGGAAGATAATCAGCGCTTCAGAGGTCCTGCACCTTGAGAGGCCTTAATATGGCAGAAATTCAGGTTGCTGGTGTTTGTTCAAGAGCTTAGAACCCGGGTGAAACTGGTGTGCAGGGTGATTTGTGAGCTGCGTTACCAAGTGTGAAAGGTGCTGCCCACTGACCTTGGAGAAAGTGGAAAGGAAGAGCTTTGTCAGAGGAGCTGCAGTGGGGAAGCCTTTGGTTGCGTGTATTTCAAGAGAGGAGGGTTGTTGTGTTGCTCCAGATCGTTATTAGGATTGCTTTTAATGGGGATTTTTTAATGAAACTTGGGAGCGTGGAGGAGCAGCCCAAACGAGAGCAGTTGGCTGAGCCTTCATGCAGTCACTTGAAATAATATTGTTTTGTTCTGTTCAACCAAAGCTGTGCTTCTTTATTTTGGAAGCAAACACATTTTCCACCCTAAAATTTTGTCGTGTGGTTTTCCTCCCCGCTGCCTTGCATTTACTGTATTTGTTTCTGCAGAAAGCCCATTTTTTCCAGTTCCAAACCCCAAAAC
This sequence comes from Lagopus leucura, assembly GCF_019238085.1. Taxonomy (NCBI): domain Eukaryota; kingdom Metazoa; phylum Chordata; class Aves; order Galliformes; family Phasianidae; genus Lagopus; species Lagopus leucura. Next base: position 2,218,454 of record NW_024962294.1, on the reverse strand, counting down.
AGAACATAATGCTACATTTATTTGAATCCAGATTTCTTTCTGATGGCTCTTTTTGGAAAGTTGGACTTGAACTTCTCTTTAAAACAGATTTAAAATTGTTTCAAGGGGAAAAACGATGGGAAGACTTCATTTTGAGCAGGAAGAGCTTTCTTAATCAAGTATGTCAAAGAAGAGATGGGTCTGGTATGCTTTTCATTTCACTACATCTAATTGCATGCATTAAACCTTCTCACTACTGGCTCTCATTTACATGTTCTTCTCGTTCTTTATTTGGCTGGGGGGGCAGTGGATGAACCAGAGGCTTCTTCTTTTCCTGCAGGAAAAGGTTTCTTTCTTGAACAGGATGAAAATAGGGAGTTGAATGCTTTCTCCCCCCCGAGAAGTGGTTGGTTTGGGTTTGTTTTGGGTTTTTTTTGGAGCTCTTTCTGAAGTGTCGATATTTTCTCATATCTTGTGGCGCTATGGACGAAACAAAAATGGGAGATGCTGCTTGATTTTGTAATCCCCGTAGATATTGGCTGCAGCGACGGGCACAGAATAAAGATATTCTCTTCAGAGGAAATAAATAAGATGTTGATTGGCAAGCTAAATCCTCCACAGTGTTGCTGTCTCTATGACTGGAATCCCAAATGAGCCAAACTGCAACGTGTTTTATGCTGTTTCCACACTCCAAACGCATTTTGCAATCTATTTCCTTAAGCCTACAGGACTGCTCTCTCAAATTCCACTTCCCACTTGGCCAGAAACGTTAAATACAAGCTCTCCTTACCGGCAGCACCTTTCATTTCCCTGCTCAGATTTCTAAGCACATCAGAGGGGTTAGCACGTGTTAACAGAGCCATTGTCATGAGATAATGGCCTGCTATTAGAGCATCTTTTTTCTTTCCTTTTCCTTTTGATGGCCTTGGGCCATTTTCCTGTGATGTGAGAAATGATGTCTTGCAGTTCTTGGACATATTATGGACTCAGCCTTCTGTCTCCTTGTCACAAAGCACCATCAGTTCTGTGATCTCTTTAGAGCCCCCGGATGCTGTGTGATACCACGACAAACTCGAACGGCTGATGGGGAGCAGAGCAAACCCTGAACCCAAAGCTCTGCATCCCTGCACACGGTGCACTCTCACCTGCTGTCTCTGTGGGAAATGGAGCTCCTCGTTCTCCTTTGCACAGCTGGGAGAAATGGAAAGCATCAGCCTAAGCAGTTAAACGTTGAGGTCAAGGTCTAAGGATTTACCAACTCCAGTTACAGTCTCCACTTGCTTTTCCTTAACGAAATAAAGCAGCTTAAATGACCTGAAAATACTGAGGTAAGCAGCCAGGTGAAAAAAGACAGAGGAGCTGGAAAGGAGCGTGGGGACAGCTTAGTGCTGCCAGAGGAGCAGCAACCCAGATCTAAAGGAAAAATGTTCTGACTGTCCCCACAGCATGAGGTCAGGGATGGGTGTGTGGGTACAAAAAAGACAGGGAGCTGTTGGAGAGGGTCCAGAAGAGGCCACGAAGATGATCAGGGGACTGGAACACCTCCCCTATGAGGACAGGCTGAGGATGCTGGGCTTGTTCAGCCTGGAGAAGACAAGGCTGCAGGGTGACCTCATTGCAGCCTGCAGTACCTAAAGGGAGCCTGCAAACAGGAGGGGAATCAACTCTTGGAAAGTGGGGGGTAACAGCAGGACAAGGGGAAATGGTTTGAAGTTAAGGGAGGGAAAATTGAGGTTGGATGTCAGGGGGAAGTTCTTTGCTATGAGAGTGGTGAGGTGCTGGAACAGCTGCCCAGAGAGGCTGTGATGCCCCGTCCATCCCTGGAGGTGTTCAAGGCTGGGTTGGATGGGGCCCTGGGCAGCCTGGGCTGGTATTGAATGTGAAAGTTGGTGGTCCTGCATGTAGCAGGGCGTTGGAGATTCATCATCCTTGGGTCCCTTCCAACCCTGGCCATTCTGTGATTCTGTAGTCCTGTGGAGAAGAGGGATGTTGAGAGCCGTGGTTGTGTGAGTTGCGGAGACTTTTGGAGGTCTCTGGTCCTGCGCTTTGCTCCTGGCAGAGCAAACATGCAGTGGCTTGCTTAGGGCATTGCACAGCTGAGCTCTGATCGTGGCAGGTGCCCTCACCCTTATCCCAGTACTGAATCTCCATGCACTGTAAAATCTCACGTACTGCTTTTTTCCTTCCAGGATCCTGCCACCCTCCAAGCCACAAGGATGAGAATGCATCAGAGAGGGGCAGGGCAGAGCCTGGTGGTGCACAGAGGATGCAAGGTGCAAACAGGGCGCACCAAGTTGGGTGCAGCCTTCCTGCCACCCTCCATTCCCTTTGATGCTGCACACCCTGCTGAGCTGCTTGCTTGTTTGTTTAACTTTTCTGCCGCAAGGGTTAAACAAATCAAACATTAGTGATTCAGTGCAAATGGCAGGAGGCTAAGTGGTGTTATCTTTAATTACTGTCGGTGTCAAGGAGAGCAAGCGGGGAGCAGTGGGGGGCTGTGAGACTGGTTCGTACCTTGGTTGAAGGGGGGGGGGGGGGGGGGGGGGGGGGGGGCAGGATTGCCATTTGTATTCAGATGGGGACATCTAGTGACCAGCCTGACATATAGCGAGGATTGAGCACCCCAGCGGTACAACGGGGATGAAAAGCCTGGTTTGAGAAGCAGCTCGAGTGTTGCTGGAAGCGCTCCTCGCGTCTGCAGCATCCTTCAGAAGATGTCCCAGAGCGGTGAGCCCTTTAGGACTGACCCTGCTGTCCTCGGCAGGACCGTGGGGTCTTTTCTCAGCCCCTTCTGTGTCCTGCTGTGCTGCAGGGCTTCCATCCAGTGCCGCATGTGGTGGGGACATTCCCCTTGAGCAGGGTCCAGCACGAGCTGTGGTTCCTTTGGGTGCATGGGGATGAGTGTGATGACAAGGGGTGCCTCGGGGTTGAGTGCTGGCTTGATGTCTCTGCTTCCCGAATTCTGATCATGGGGATGTGCCCTGAAATGTGGGAAGAAACCTCCATCTACCTCTGCCTTCTCCTTGTGAGTTTTCTCAGGAAACAGCTTCTGGGTTTCAAGAGTTTCCATTGCTGCCCGAGGTGCTGAGATTAGATCTCAATTCTGAATGCTTTCACTTCTCTCTTCCTGCAGTTATTTCAACCTTAAATTTTCTTTTCTCTTACACCTGCTGCAATGAAGATCTCCTACATAAATATATTTGAAAGTAATCCTTTATTGCCCCAAGTAGCCCTCGCTATCAGCTCTAGCAGTGGTGCCCATAATTACTTTCTTCCTAGTAGCTGGTTGGACACTGTGGCTAATTTGTGGATATACTGACAAAACCCATAAACGTCAGGTGATTGCATCAAAAGTGAACCGTATGAAAGGTCAGGCAGGGATTTCCTCCATGGGGGCAGTTGACTCATTTTCTGCCATTTGTTGTGGTGTGCAGATCTCTGCACAATCCCATTATCTGGAGCTCTCAACACAGGACATGCCCACACCACACACCTGGCTGCCTGCTGACCCACATCAGGTCGTGCTGTGGTACCAAAGCCTGTTTCCAGATGGCTGTGGTCAAGTTGTCCCTTTGCCACTCTGATGCCAGCTTATCTGGAGCAGTGCTTCTTCCATTGCTGTCTCCACTTATAAAATGGAGCTGGTTGAAGGATGGACCTGAAGCGGACTGGGCTGCAACATTCATTTTATGGAATGCTTATGAATGTTTTCACTTCTCTCTTCCCACAGTTATTTCAACCTTAAATTTTCTTTTCCCTTACACCTGCTGCAATGAAGATCTCCTACATAAATATATTTGAAAATAATCCTTTATTTCCCCAAGTAGCCCTCGCTATCAGCTCCAGCATTTTCCACATTTCAGGGCATTTTATGGAATGGACATTTTACCCTTCTCTGTTTGAAATTTGGGGTTTTTTTTGCAGCAGGAATCACACTGGGTTGGGGGAGAAAGATGCACAGCGTGAGAGCTGTGGGCAGCAGCGTGTTGTGAACCCAGAAATGTCACCAGGAGCTTTCCAGAGGGGGCTGTTCTCCAATTGCAGACTGGTCCATCATCCATGATGGGGTTCAGCTGTGTGTGATGTGCTCAGTGGGCTGGATAATAACGCACCTCCTTGTTCAGCTGGGAACCTACCCATCTGCTTTGCCCTTCGTCTGCCATAGGACAATGTGGGAGAGCAGTGACTCCCCTTGCCCACCTGCATAGCACCTCATATTGAGCCTGGAGTGCTCCACGATGCCCCTGTGCTGTCATTAGGGAGAAGTGGGGTAACAATCTCCACCATGGTACTGCCCAAGGACAGATAACTGTCCAGCATGTAGCATTATCTCAGGTCTAATCCTGATCCTAATAGTGGGAAGCAGGCCACGGAATGATAAAATACCACAACAACCATAAAACTCACAAACAGTTCCTGCTGTGGTGGGTGATTAAAAAATAAATAAATCCAAATGACTATCTGAAGTATAAAGCCACCTAAAATTGATCTCCAGAGCTCTGAGCCTCTGAGTCCATCATTAAAGGCATTACGCAGGGCGCTGTGTGTGGGCTTGGTGGAGCTTCTTCCCAAGTGGGACATAAAGTGAGAAATAATTTTCACAACCTCAATTTAGCAGCACCTTAAGCTGTCTGTTGACTGAATTGCCTCAAAGGAGGATTTGGAGGCAGGGAGAGCAGTGCTTTCTGCAGGGAAACAGTAAATTCACACAGCTGAGACAGGCTGCAGTGCCTGATGTCGCTGGGAGAAACAATCTTAGCAAGTGGTTAAGATTATCTGCTACCTGCATGTTTATTAGCAGCAATTATATGGTGTTGGTGTTCCAAATTGCTGCTGAAAGATGTTACCGAACGGAAAGCCCTCGGTTTAATTGAAAGCACGTTTTAAATTTGATTATTTATGGCTCTGTGTTATGATATCAGTGACCTGCATGAGAAAATCCCTTCCCCAGAGGGGTGGTGCAGGCAGATCTGTGTGCAGATGGAGCTTCATCCCCTGGGAGGAGCAGAGGTCTCTGATGCACAGCACCAAGGGGAGGTCAGGAGGATCAGCCAAGCATTTTTCCTAGTCCCAGAAGACAGCATTTTGCAAATTGCTTCACCAGAAGATCTAAAGGATCTCAGGGCTTGTTGGCAATGTGGTGAAAAGGGCGGGTTGTGTGGAGGGAAGGTAACTTCACATTTTCCATTCCAACATTCCAACAAATATTCACTGTGCATCCACCAATGCATATTTTCGGACATACAAATAAGGTTTTTCATTGTGTGCAGCATCTTTTGTTTCCAAGATAAGCATGTAATTAACTGAAGGATGATGCAAAGGGAGGCTCATCTACCACATTTCCATCTTGCAGCCTCCGGCAATCCATTAATGAAGTCTAATTACGATGTCAAAATTTCTAGCCCAGTGATTAATTGACTTTGGAGATGCGAGAGTTTTTGTGTTGTTTTAAGCCAGCAGACGTGAGAAGGGAGGAAAAGGAATTGTTAATTAGTTTAGTTGCTGCTCGGGAACGTGATGGGACAGCGGCTCTTAACGCAGCGGCGCGGGGTGCGGAGCAGTGCCTGCAGTGTCGCGTTTAGGCCAGCAGGTGGCAGCAGCGCGGCGCTGGGGCGGACACACGCTCGTCCGGCGTCGCTCCCCTGCCGTTACGATAGCAGGTCCGCCCGGCTGTACTGCGCATGCGCTGGAAGAGCGGAAGTTGTGTGTGCTTCTCTGCGCCCTGCTTGCGGAGCTGAGCGCTGCGTGGCTCCTGCGGTTCCTTCATGCACACGAAACGGGCGTTAAAACGCACCCACCGCAGGCGGTGGTTCTACAGAGAGCTGCCTGATTGTGTTCGGCCGTTCCCAGGGCCGCTCCGATGTGCGCATTGGGCACAGGGAGGGGGTTTGGGGTGAACCAAGCCCTCCCCCGCCCGCTGCTTTTCCCCCAGCACGACCCGGGCTCAGGTTCCCCTTTGTGCACGGAGCGAAGTCCCTGAAACTTTCATGAGGGCATCGGATGGCCGACGAGAGCCGCCCCACCTCCCCGCCTGCCGCTGCGCATCGCCTCTGTCCCGCGCCATGACCCAGGGCATCTGGGGGCTCTACAAAGCCAGGGTGCTGCAGACCCTGGGGGGGGCACGGGCTGACGGTGCGCTGCAGGAGGAGGTAATGGGGAGTGGTGGGGGGGTTACGGCTGATTGCAGCTCCCTGCCCTCCTCCTGCTCTCACTCGGTTGGGTTCGTTGCAGGGAGACCCTTCCGAGCTGATGGAGGCAGCGGAGCCTCCCGCGCTGATGGAGGAGGGATCCGGCCCTGTGTCCCAGCTGGCACGGAAGGTGAGGATTGCGGCTGTGGGCGCTGCTGCGATCGGGAGTCCCAATAACTCCCAGTGAGCCCCGTTGAGTCGCACTGTGCTTCCTCTCCAGGTCCAGGGGGGCTGGAGGACGCTCTCATCTCTCTTCACCCGCGAGGATGAGCACCAGCTGCTCAACCCAGAGCCCTGCGCCGACCAGTAAGTCTTAAGGAGGGAGGGGGGCTCCCATAGCCTAGATTTTGCCCTGGGCTCTGCATCCCCATCTGTTCCCCCATCACCTATGATCCCAGATATGCCCCAGCACTGAAGCTGGTTCAGGAGTCCCTGTGTTCACATCCCCTCCCCTGCTCTCCCTTTAGCCCCCTTGCTGCCGTGCCAGCTGAGCTGCCTCCCGCCCAGAAAGCAGCCGGCTTTTGGGATCTCTTCGCTACCAAATGGCAGCAAGCATCGACACCGGACAAGGAGGTGGCCTCTCCAGAGCTGAGTGAGAGTCCCACAGAGCCACCAGGTGATGAGGGCCCCAGCGACCTGCGAGAGCCAGAGGAAGGGGCCTTCAAATGGGGCTTCCTGGCCAGCAAACTGGCTGAAATCCGAAATAAAAATGCTTCCAAGGGCAACTAGAAGAGGCGATGCCAACGTGGCCCTGCGGCAGCGCCAGCCAGTGATGCTGTGATGGGCCCTGGCAATGTGGAGGTTTTGGCACTAAAGACCCCACGGCGCCCTTCTCCCTGAGCGTGTGTGGTGCTTTCTTTGCCTTTGTCTCCTAGAACAGCCCTGCCACATGTGGAGCCCCATTCCATCCCCAAGACTGCAGAGCTGCCCCAGCGGGTTGAGACCCTCCAGAGGGATGGGAGGAGGCTTGCCACCTCAGTCCTCAAAGCATCCCCCATCCACTCAGGCACTGTTGGAAGAAACCACAGATGCAGCCACGCTAGAAGAAAACCACAGGTTTGTTTATTAGAGTCCTGCTCCCATCCTAGCAGCCCCTTTCCCACTGAGGCTGATGGGGAGAAAGCTGCCATTCTAAACCACAACCAGAAATAGGGAAGACCAAGAGGTAGGGACCAGTAAGGAACAGCAGCCTTCCAGCCACCACGGCTAGGCTGGACTCACCCAAAGAAAGTCCCTGGGCACCCCACCCACACCTCAAAAAGCAGCTATTGGTGGGCAGCATATCCAAGGGGTGAAGCAGTTGTCCCTTCTGTGGGCAGACCTTGTCTCTGCTCAGGGTAGACTTGGTGTCCCTGCTGGCCTGCAAGCAGCACCATTGTGTCAGGGTGCTGCCACTCCCCAAACCACATCCAGCAAGAGCAGGGGGCCGTTATCATCCACCTAGACCCACACACGGCTGGCTGGGGTGCTTCCTTTCAGACTGTGGATTCCTTGGCGGCCGCCCAAGCTCGCTGGCAGCCATAGAGCCATTTGATGACACGGGCATTGCGCTCCACCACCGAAATGGCGGAGCAGAGCCGTGCGTCCGGCTCCTCCTCACCTGGCCCCACGTCCTCACCGCTGCATCCTGACGCCTGGCTGGGCTCCCACTCACAGGAGCTGTGGAGCCGCGCTGAGGCAGCATCCCATCCCGCTGGCACAAACCGTTCCTTCCCCAGCCCTTCCACCATGGCCCGATCCAGCCCACAGTAATTGAAGAACCGCTCCTTCTCCGAAAGCGGCAGGGACAGGCGCAGCCCGAGTGCCGGTTTGCTGGGGCCAGGGGAGGCGGGGGGCTGGGCCAGGCTGGAGGCGTGGGGGGGCTGCGGCACGGGGCTGCCAGGCACCGGGACGATGCTGCTGCTGCTGCCGGCACCCGGCGTCTGCACATCTTCTGCTTGTTCCATGGACGCCCACAGCATGGGGCTCTCGGAGGCTTTATCCGACCCTTGGGCCGGGGGAGAGCTGGGGGGTTTGTCCCTGAGCGGCCCCTGGAAGAGGCGTCGCACCAGCCCGTAGCCCTTGGTGTTCTCCTTGTTGATCGCTGGGCAGTCCCGCTTCTGCCGGTAAATGACGAGCGAGTCGGGTCTCAGCAGACGCCTGCTGCCACCTCCCCTCCGCGGCACAGGGGACGAAGGACAGGGCAGCACCTTGCGGCTGCCTTCACAGCTCAGATCCGAGCCGTGGCAGAACTCGTGGCGCTGCTGCAGCGCGAGAAGTCGCCGGCCGCGGGGCGAACAGCAGGGCGAGCAGCCTCGCAGTGCCGGCTCCTGTCGGCTGTTGATGACCTGCTGCGATTTGACGTATTTCACTTTGTCTGCTTCCAGCCGCTCCACGGCGCTGGGTGTGCGGCCACCGCCGCCTCCCCCCAGCTGCTCCCGCAGATACTCGGGACCCCGGTTCAGCAAACGCAGAGGGGAGACGCCGCGGCCAGAAGCGCAGACGGCTCGGGGGGTGCTGCCGAGTGGGACCATCGCCTGCCAGCCAACCCCGTGCGGGATGGGGACCCCAAAGCCGCGCTCAGCTTCTGCGCTCAGCCGCTGTCCTGGGAGGAGAGAGGAGCGGTGGGGTTAGCGATGGGGATGGGGTTGGAACCAGAGATGAGTTTGGAACCGAGGGTGAGGTTGGCACCAAGGGACGTGGCACCACCAGCAAAAGGACCGGGAGCGACACAGAGCCGTGCAGGGGGACAGGACTGGTCCCTGCCTGCACAGGAGGCGCCCTGCAAACCGGGGCAGGAACAATCACGGGCAGGAAGAGAGAAGCACCAGGCATCCGCCGGCTTCATCAAGATCCCAAGAGCAGCTTCGTACAGGAAACTTACTGGAGCCATTGCTTTATCTTTACGAGCCCGGGGACAGCAGAACAAAGACAGTATGGGGAAGCCAGTGTGCTTCCCCAGCCCTCCCTCCCCTTGTGCCAGCAGTGGGGGCCCTTTTGGCTGCTGGGGTTTCCGTGCTGTTCGGGGCATCGTGGCTCCCCACGGTGCTGGGCTGGGCCGGGCTCCCGGCTCTGTTTCCCTTTCAGGAAAAGAAAACAAAGGAGCTCCGGGAAGGTTTATTTTAAGCAGAGGCTGTTTGGTCGGCACCACAACTCTGCTGGGGGCTCATCCTCTCCTGTCCTGTCCCTCTGCAACAAGGGGTCCCTAAGGCAGGCTCTGGGATAATCGATTCCTCTCCTATCACCACTCATTTGGGAGTGTCAAGGAACAATAAACAGCCCTTGCTCAGCTTTAACCAAGCACCCATGCAGGGACGGTGGGGGACAATGTTGAGACCAAGCAGGCGCACAGCAATGGGGCCATAAATTGAATAGCAGAGGTGGCTGTAAATGCCCAAAGCAGATGGTGCCCCTGAGCAAAAGAGGCCCAAATGGCCCTGAAAAGCCACCTCTGGGGTGATGATGGGGACAGAGAGACCACAGCTATCCAGAGAGCAGGCAGCCTAGGAGCCTTCTGCCTCCACACGCAGCCCAAGGGCTTCAGCAGTGCATCCACCCCCATTTTACAGATGGTAAACTGAGGCACTGAGATTTTTTCAGATCCTGTGCTCCTGAGGGACAAACTCCCACATCTCCATGGGTTTCAAGAGCTCTGCAGTGCTTCCATGGATGCTGCCCCCAGTACATGATCCTGTCACCCCCCCCCGGGCTGCAGTGTCTCCGTGCCCCCAGCCCAGCCCCAGGTCCCATATGTCCCAGCTGTGTGCCGGTGCTGGGGCTGCTCGTGCTCACCTGGGCCTGTGCAGGGTGCTGGTTGGTCTCCTCTGCTCCTGTTTCCTCCAGCAGCCAGCAGCAAACTGAGCCCAGAGCCGCAGGAGCCTCATATAGAGAGGGAGGAAGAGCCACCCCATTAACCCCTGCCAGCCCAGCCCCATCAGCACATCCTGTTCTGTGCCAGCACCCTGCCAGCACTGAGCCCTCAGTCCCTGCAACCTTTACACCCCAGGCTTCCCCTCAGCCACGGGCTCCATCTCCCAGTTCTTCTTACGGGATCGCAGCCAGGATCCTGGCTGTGGGACAGGCTCCCCTCCATCCCTCTGACCCCTGAGGCCATAGCAGCATTGTCTGCCTCCCCCCAGAGGAGCCCGCTGTGTCTGACCCCACACACACCAGGTGCATCGGGAACAGGGCAATGATTACCTGGCACTACAATCCCCTTCCTCAGGGTCCTGCCTAAGCCCACAGGAACGGGGCAAAGCGAGGTCCTTCCAGTACCTTCTGCCAGCGGTGAAAGGGTCAAAGTGAGCTCGGATCCAGGCAGGTTCCTGCCTCCCCTTCCCCGGGAAGGGCTGTAAATTGCAGGAAGCCGCAGGGACCAGAGCCAGCCCAGGGGTTATTTTTACCTCTGCCCTCTTCCCTTCCCGGAGGGCTGAGTGTCCTTTCCGGCCCCAGCCCACCTCCACTCCCAGCATCCCAAAACGTGGGCAGACCTCAGCTCCTTGGAGTTGGCACTGCAGAACCCAAGAGAGGCCTCAGCTCCCCACATCCCTCCCGTGCTGAATGGGAGTGGGGTACAGCCCAGGCTGCAGCCACATGACCACTACCTGCAGGGAACCAGCAGGCTCTAGTGGGAACAAAGATGTGACACTTGTAGGTTCTGTGTCTGAAAGGGAAAAGAGGAGAAGGGAAAAGAGCCCTGCCCATCCCCATGGAAGCTCCATGGCATCCAGCATGCCCCTGTGTACAGGCAATGCAGCCAGGGCTGTACCCCAGTGCTGGAGCTGAGGCCATAGCAACATCCCACGCACCAGGTCCTGTCCAAGCTCTGCTGGCACAGGCCAAACCCCACTGAAAGTGAGGCAGGACCAATCTGAGGAGGAGGACCCCACCGTGCAGCACTCATTCCCCACGCAGGATACAGCCAAAGCAAGGCAAACAACGCTCCAAAGGAAGATGAGGAAAAGGACAGGGGGAAGAGGCTGAGAAACCCATGGCAAGGCTGGGATCTGCTGCCCTCCCACACAGAGCACAGATTGCCACCTGGGGGAGGAGCAGACCCTATTGTTAATGCCAGGCAACAGCAATGACTGTTTCTCAAAACACGTTTTATTTTGTGAGCTGGAACCCAGCCTGCCGTTCCGGTAAGGACAGCCATGAGAAGAGCAGCCTTCAGTTCACCTTTGCGTGGCGGATGTGGACGATTCCTGTGAGGCACTTCCAGCAGGCGCCTGCAACTTCCCCTGCCCTGGGAAAGGGATGGACAGACAGACACACAGACAGACAGGCCGCACTGGGGCGCGGGGGGGGGGGGCATTTGTAGCTCATACTGACTGCTGAACTGTTAAAACCCCAACCCCAACTCCTTTGGGGATACAAAAGGGGATGGTTTGAAGGGCACTGGGATGCTGGGCAGCTCCTGCTTCCCTGGGTGAGGCAGTGAAGCTTTGTCACTTCAGCTTAAGCTGTTTACTCCATCCATTAGCCTCTAACAAATGCACCAGAGCCATACAGATGCTCAAACTCCCGTTATTTAATTAAGGCTGTTTTTCTTACAGCCCCAACGCTGACTGTGGTTACATGGGGGCTTCAGGTTTGGAGCTGTTCATGGGGTGCTTCCAGTCCTCGTGGTGGGAGAGAAGAATTTGAGGAAGTCCTCAAAGGTCAAACAGCCGGGAGCACTGCTCTCCTCCAAAGTGATTTTTCAGATCACATCCAGCTCTGATTAAACAGCTTCACTCCCAGCATGACCTCCTCTCTCCTGGCAACAGATAATTGCATGCCCCACCTCGTCAAGGAGATCACATGCCTTCCTGCACGGCTCTGATCCACCCCAGAGGAGCAGCAGGAGCAGCCCCAGGAGGAGGCTGAGGCTGTGGCCAATTGATGCCGCAGGGAGGACTTCCAGAGGGGGAATTTGGCATGGCTAGCAGAGCTCACAGCCCACTCCTGTAAGGGGGAAGAAGCTGTTTGTGTAGTCATAGGACATTGACCTATCGCCCCTGCATGCCCCAAGCAAAGCTGTGGGCTAGAGAGACTCCTGGGGGCAGGGTCTGATCCCCAGAAAAGGCCCCAACAGCCCAACGTGCACCAGGATATTAGGAAAAGCAGAAGGGGTAACAGCCCAATCTGTGGCATTAAGTGGTAAATAAGTGGAGCTGAATGATTTTCACACTTCTCAGGAGTTCAGTCTGCCCGTGGGAGAGTGGTCAGGACTGAACGTGCCCCTCAGTCACCTTTCCAGATGCATTTCTCCTTTGAAAATCACCAACATTGGGTGACCAGGTGCAGACATGACTGTAAAACTGACAATGTTACCATCTGTTGCTACTTGTCTGCTTACTTTCACAACCCACAAAAGCCCTTCCTGATCCGAAGCCACATAAATGCCACGGAAAGGAGAGCAGCTGAAGTGAGCTGGCAGCTCAGGGCAGTACAGCTGCACGCCAGGGGCCTGAGATGCATGGATTTTTACTGGGGAGCGAGCAGGAGTGGAAGATCTGCTACACTAGCTTAAAAATATCAAGGGCTCAAATGGGCATCAATAAATCTGAAACCAACACCTAATCTAAGGCAGCCATCCACAAGCTTTTGCAAGCAGAAACCAGAGAGCAGTTGGGCACAGAAGAAAGACTGAGATTCACACAGACCTTGGTGCCCTACGGATGAACCTTCGGAACAGTCGGCCTGGATGAATTCTGGAGCCTGTGTCTGGGAAGTAAAAAAGCTATTGGGAGAGGTGGGAGGTGGTGCTGTGATGGAGGGCCTCCCCAGGGTGTGTTGTGATGAACCTGCCCCTTCCTCCAAGGAACCCACAAACATTATGTTGCATGGTTTCGTTTCAAATCCCAGAGGCTACAGAGGCCTCAGTGCACCACAGTGCAATTCTAATGCTGGTCCTCCCTCTGCCCACTTTAAAAAATGCAAAGCAAGTCAGCCATATCTCCAGCATCCCACCCCAGCATACTTTACCTGGCTAAAATGCTCCAGAGGTGCAAGCTGTGTGTGGGAGGCACTGCAGGGAGGCAGCCTTCCTCTTCCTCGCCCAGTCTCACAGCAGATGCAGGTCCAACTCACCACCTGCAGCTCCTGTTTGCCACCTGCCAGCTCAGCCTGCAGGTCAGGCACTGCACATCCCTGGGCAGCACCATCTGCTCCTTACCAACCACAACCCTTCTGCAACTGCTTTGTGCTTCAGGCACCCAGATGAACCTGGAAACTCATCTGGGAACAGAGTGACTTAAAGGAGAGAATCACCCGGGCCATGGCTCCTCTTGCAGTGATGCAGCGGGTTGCTGGCTGATCTTTTGGCTCACTCAGCTTCTCCACTCTTCCCCTGCTCTGCTTATAGAGGCAAAGCATCTCAGACTGCCTCAAATACTTTGAGACCCAGTGATCAGAGAGAAGCAGCAGTTTGTTCCAGTACTTCCACCTCCTGCCCCTCCCCATATGTAAGGCAGGCACTCCGGACAGTTTGTGACATTTGATATGAGTCCCTCTTCCCTAACAGTGTGTAAGAATAGCCAGCACTTTGCATAGACTGCTCCTCAGACCCTGACCAAAAAGGAAACGAAACACAGCACTGCCCAAGCTGCCCTGTTAACTACACTGCAACCCTTTAACGACTTCTTCTCGGGACACTGCTGCTTGGATTTACAGCACAGGCCCCAGTAAGGACAGGAAGCACAGCAACACCATAAAGGATTCGCGGGATGTGGGTACAGCAAGGCAGAGAGTAAAAGTCATGTTTGTGCTATCCACAGTGCAAAGTGCACCTGAGCACGTCTGCTCAGCGAGACATTGCACAAGAGAGGGAGAAAAAAAAGCAGTAATTTTGAAATGCAGGCATCCTTTCAAGGGGCAGGACCTAAACACAAGCACAGAGCAACACCTGCCATCACAACGCAGCCCGAGCAGCAGCTGCGATTGGGTGGCTCTGAAGAAAGCTCTGTTTAAAAGAGCACAAAGCAAGAAATACGAACAAGAGGAATTCACAACCTCAGCACTGCAGAGCAGGGATCTCCCAGCCAAGCCTTGCCTGAGGAAACAGGACAGACAATGTGCTGGCTCTGTGCTCTGCAGAACCAGGAAGATAAAGAAGAGCTCGAGTTATTGGAGCTGGGATGCAGCCTTACACATCCTACCTGTGACAGGCCATTTCTGCACATCATTTTTCCATGTGTGTAGGTTTTGTTTTCTTCATTTTATGGAAGAAGAATTCAGCTTTCATCTGCGTTCAAAATCACTGCTCTTAAACTTAAAACAGAAAGGCAACTTTCTCCTTTAATTCAGGTGCTTAATTATCCTTTGACTGAAAAGAGTCACAGTTTCAACCCCTTTCTCTTTTGCAGTGACTGCACTGACATACAGATCTAAGCACACAGCTGTCAGCCAGGTGGGGATCTGCTTATCTGCAGCACCAGGATGTGCAGGAAGCAACAAACTATGCAAGTGCACTGACACCAACGAACAGCCGGGTCTGTGCTTGCTGGTGGGACAACAAATAGAGCCACAAGGTGATTTATAGTGTTCCCAGTTTGGGCTATTCCCACTCCCAGCCTGCACAACAATCCTTTGCTTTGGAGCTCTCTTAATTAAAACATGCAAGTGACTTTAGACTCTTGTGCCATGTATAAGTAATTGTGTTTCCTCACCTTAATTTCTAAGGTTTCCCAGGGCATGTGAAACCAGCAGGTCATCATCACCTCCCCAGCCTTCAGGGCACTATTTACATCTGGTTCAGCCTCAGGAGCACAACAGCAGTCCAGCAACTCCTAAGAAGCCAGCTAGATCAGCAGTGTCAGCATTCAGACACTGGAGGGAAACGTGCAGGAGGATGCTTAACAGGCTGTGCTCAGCACTCTGCATGGGGGATCCCAATTTATTAGAGGAGGGGGCAGCAGGGCTCACCCACCAGCAACAACCAGAGGCTTCTAGGTGAAATCTTTCCATTCCAGCACTCAGAGACTCCCTGCAAGGCTGGCTGCAGAGGGAGGAGCATCAGAGCCCTGGAAAGCAGCAGCATCTGGTTCACAGCCCCAAAAATCCAGTAAGACCAGTAACAGCAGAGCCTGCCAGAGATTTCCATACAGTCCAGGATGGTACTTGCTCCGCTTGTAGCAACAGCTCCCAGCCCATGCAGGATGTAAGAATACTGCTGTGCCTTTAATCCCTCTTTGAAAACCAAGCAGCACGCCCAGAGGAGCAGTGCTTTGATTCTTAAGAGGCACAGCAGGAGCAGAGGGATCCACGAGGCCACAGCTCCAAAAGCCAGCTACTTTCAAACCCAGCACGGCCCTGCTCTGTCACAGCACTGCATTACATACCAGTGAAAGCTCTGCACTGCCTCTGCCAGCCAACCCAGCACCTTTTACGAGCTAAAATCACTTACAGTGTGTGACCGTGATGAACTGCTACAGCTTACTGCTATTCTAGCAAAGCAAATAAACCATCCTGAAGCTTGGCTGAGAGCGAGACGGCTGTGCCAACTGAAGGGAAAGGAAAGCACTTCTCAGTAGAGTTCAAAAGCTTCATTGAAATTCAGGTTTTTATTAAAAAAAAAAGAAGCATGAACTTAATAAGTTACACAATCTCTCAATTATAAATCCTGCATAAAATATATTTTACAATTTTTAAAGGAAGATTTTGAAAAACCTTTGACGAGTGCTGAAGAGTATCTTGACTTTGTGTCGTGCTGGTGAACAATTCTGTAGCTGCTACAAGTTTGATTTATCATAAGGCTTTAAAACAAAGACCTCACCACCAAACAGAACACACACCTCAAGAACTACTACTCCTCATGAACCGAGGACATGCCCAGTGTCACCCACCAGCTAAGCACCATGAGAGGGATTTCAGGTTCCCCCACCCTTTAAAGTGGCAATCAGTGCAAACAAGTGCTGTGGGAGTCAAAAAACATTTTTTCTGTGCCATTCATCAGCACCCAACTCTGTGGTGCAGCTCGGCAGCACGCTCAGTGTTCAACCTTTGAAGTGCTTGAGGAGAACCAGAGGACTTGCAGAGGACTTAAAGGTAAGTGCTGTTGTTCTGTAGCTTAATGCTGTAAGATTAACATAGTTGATTCTGTCTTTTGGGTGGGCAGGTGAGAGGAAGGAGCTAATGTGTTTCCAAAACCTCTCAGGTTTAGCATGGAAGATGATACATCCTCTTAAAACTTCACAAAATCCTCACTGGATGACTGGTGCTGGGATGGAAGTACTGTAAAAGTGCTGGTGCAGACAGCAAGAGGATTGCTCTCCTCCTGTCAATAACAAGCTGAGCCCTCACTTGCAATGAGCCCAGTTAAAACATGAGAATGAGCAGATCTCCACTTCCAGAGCACGAGAGGTGCATCTCTGCCTGTCATCCACTACCCACAGACAGGTTCCAAGCCCTGCCTTATAGCCTGAGCTCCCTGCAGGGTCAGCAGCACAACCCTGTTGTCACTCACCTCCTTCCCCACCAACTGATGCTCCCAGAGGTGCTCTGCTGCACTCAGCTGATGGATCACCTGAGAGTTCCTCCATGACATCTTCTGAACGTTAAACATTGCTTTGTTTCAAGGCAGCAATGCTCATCTGAGCATCCCTGTTCAGGTGAGCTGCCTTACACAAAGTGATGCAAAGTGACAAGGATTAAAGGCTAATGACCCCAGGTCTGCTGCCACCAGTGCTGCACCAGGTCAGAGCTACAGCTCAAAACTGCTGCTGCAGCCTGTACAGCCACAGAGTTCTGATAGAGTTAGAATCCTTTGCTTCTGGAGGAACAAGCAGTTATTCTGCCTGCACTGCTTATTCACACAAGAGAATGCATGTGTTCCATGTCCAAGAGGTGACAGTCACCTCTTCCTCCCCATCGCTCCCAGGTGACAGTAAGCATCAAAAAGGAAAAGCCTGTGCCCAGTGACATCCAATCCAGCTGTGCTGGACCCATAACTGAGTGCTCTTAAATCCAGAGCTTCAATGCTGCTGGATTCCCTCACCAGGCGTTCACATTCTCGCGATGGAAGCTCACAGTACTGTCCTATTCTAAGTACTCTGTTTGCTGCTGGACTACAGGTAGGAGAGCAGTGAGCACGTTGTGGAACTGCAGATTAGTGGATTAATAAAGTATTTGATTAGTAGGAGAAAGCAAAATTGAATGATTAATGACCTCACCAACATGCTAGCACCCAGCTGCACACACTTGGCATTGGAATCCCTCAGTGCTGAGCTCCTTGAGCTGTGAGTGCAAAGCTCAGCCACCTCAGCACTCTGAGAGCTGCTGACACACTTGCATCGTATTTTTTGCTCACAAAGTCAAGTCTTAGACCCTACCTTCAACAATAGATAAAAATAAATAATAAAGTTATCCCGGACCAAAGAAGGAATGATTCTCATCCATCTTATTCACCCAGTTTTCTAGCAGAACCCAAACATTCAGACCCACAGCAAATAATTTAGGAAAAGTGTCATTTCCTCATGGAATGCAACACACTTGCAGGCATACGCTCTCTGTCACTCATATGCATAAATATATACACAATTAACTTTACAAACCTGAAGATTTGCACTACCAGCATGCAAATCTCTTCTTCCAGGAGAGATCCTAATACTGATATAGGAAACTGGAATGTATTAAATACTCTGAGATCTGGCTGGAAATCAAGTCTCAGCTCTTAGGATGTCCCACTGCCAACGCACACAAACAAACATTGTCACATCTTAAGACTTAACACATAACATCCTGGAAACAAACACAAAGCATCTCTAACACAACTGCCAACATTCTTATAACGTATGGAACTCAAAATTCCATCAATAGAAACTACACCCTGCAGGTCTGAGATCGGGCTCGTTTCTTTACTGCCATTAAGTTGCACCATCTGCTGGGCAAGGAGCAGCTCTTCCAAGAGACGACCGCTCGGCAGCTCACGTGTCCCAGCTGCTGTCTTTAAAAGCTATGTTGACTAATCGCAGCTCTAGTTCAAAAGCATCAGGACGGTCCTGCGGGTTGGCAGCCAGCATTTCCTTAATCAACTGTTTCATCTGTGCATTCATGGATTTTTTCTTTACAGGGATGAGCAGCTCCATCTTAGGGTTTTCTAGCAGTGCCTCTCCAACAGGCACGATTGCTGAGCCCTGCTTGACGTAACTACCCAGGAGTTCCTTCTTTGTCTCTGTGTCTACAAATGTGATTCTTTCTAGCATTGCCCAGATTATGATCCCCAGTGCAAAAATGTCTGCTTTGGCAGTGTAGTGTCCTTCCCAGACTTCGGGGGCCATATAGAAGTCAGTCCCACAAGCAGTCGATAGGAAACACTTATTTACGTTGACTGGTTCCTCGGGATTCTGTCCTGAAGCTGAACATACCTTACTCAGCCCAAAGTCAGCTACTTTCAGCGTGGGCTCCAAGTCACTGGCATCCATCCTGCTCTGCGATATCAGAATATTGTCAGGTTTGAGATCACGATGAATAATCTGATTTTTGTGCAGGAAAGCCAGCGCACTGCTGAGCTGAAGCATGAAACTGGTGTTGGTCTTGCGGTTTGGTTTTCGAGACAACAGATACTCATTCATATCTCCTCCATCACAGAAATCCATTACAAACCAAAGGTAATAAGCGCTTCTGGGATCAAAGACTATTTCTCCTTTTAATGAGGTCTCTACAAGCTGCAATAAGGAAAAGAAGTGTCACAACTACCTGATGACCACAAAAATATCAAGATATGATGGGGGGAAAAAAAAAAAGCATGAATTTTGGATCTTCCTCTCAACAACCCAGAGAGTAAGGAATTGCAACTGGTAAAAATAAAAGTTCATGTCAAACTTCCGATTTAAAGAAAGAAAAAAAATCACAATGTATTTGCCAGCCTCGTTATTTTGGTGTGTGTGTGAAGCATATCGACATCACGCTCCTACCCAGAAGCCAGAGCCAGCCCCAGATAACAGCTTTTTGAAGGCTATCATGTAGTCATTGCACTCCCATCTGTTTCAGCTGGACAGTGTCCCACCCATTTCGCTAACTCCAAGTACAAACACAGCCTCAACCAGGAACCCCTGCACAGCACCACGAGGCTGTCTGTCCTCTGCTCATGAGGCAGCCTCACCACATGCTTTTGGAGCCTGCCCTCCATCCCTCACACGTGAATGCACTCTAACAAGCGTTAGCACAGGATCTCTTAGCTCAGGAGAATGCTAATCCACAGGCACAGCTCAACAGCTGCTGCAAGCAACACCTTTCTCACCACAACACACTAGCTATTTTCTAGGACATAAGCAGAGAATAACTCCAGCAGCTAGTTCCAATGGCCTCTTTGTACAATGTGCAACATACACCAGCAATTATGCTCGCTCTCTCTGTTCACACAGCTACAAATCTGTCTTTCCAGCTCCTTTGAGGTGGCTCTTCACATACTCCAGAACATAAGACTTGCTATTATTTCTGTTAGCAGTAAACCAGTGCTTACTAAAGCAGATGCAGCCTCTACAGGCCTTCAAAAGTTAATACAGCTATTAATACATAGAGAGACATATTAAAATTGTAAGAAGTGGGTTTTTTTCCCCCATCCGAGAGCAAAATTAGTAACAAATTATAACTACATTTAATTGTGAGCACAGTTAGTACTCAAACCAACTTAAGAGCAATTCTGTGTTAGAACTTAAACTGCATATTCAGGTTTACAGCCAATAACAGCAAAATGGGAACCGCAGCACAGGAGGGAGCGACCCCAGCACGCAGCTCTTCCCTCCACTCAGCCTCACTGGAGCTGTGCTCGGGTCTCAGTTCAGAGCACCAGGATGACAGAATTCATCTCCAGATCTGGGACTGCAGCACAAGGAAGCCACACCAGCTCAGAGCTCTCTACGAGAGCCCAGCTCAGCTGGCAGCAGTTACAGCACCTGCCCTGAAGCACTGCAGGAGACACCAACAGCCCTTCCCAGGCCTCCTCACACCGCACCAGTTCAGCTCAGTGAAGGAATATCACCTGGAGTGGGCAGAAGAGAGGGCAAGCCAAGGGAGACGTGGGTTTCTCTCTTTCAGCGCATGCTATCATCAAGTGATCTCTGTGCTCAGCTCTGCCCTTTGCTCTGCTCTGCTCTTTGAAGCAGGAAAACAACTCGCAGCACTTGTGCCACAAACACGGGCAAGGTCTGCACGCTGCACTGCTTGAAAAACCTGGCGCTGCAGTGACCTGGAAGCTCTTCTTCACTCGTGGTCCCACCCTGCAGCCTCCCTCACACCCCTCTTTTTCCCCCTCCAGACTTCTCCCTGTACAGCTGCCTGCATGCAGTATCTTACAGCTCCACCAACAAGATAAGGTACTACTTTTTCCCCATGTGAGCTGACCAGTATTATTTCACCCTAATCCCTTTGGGGCAACGTGCCAGTAACGATGACTGAGCTACAGCAAGTTGACAAAGGCAAGAAGCCTTTCTCAGGCTCACAGAGCACCCAGCACAACAGGATCAGAACAGCTGTGAAGTGTTGGCAAATGAGTGCTCACTCACAAAAGGTTCAATGTCAGCCATGCAAGAATGACAACAATAAAAACTGAAATGATAGAAGCTGATCAGGGATAACACAGCAAATGTTTAGCAGGCCACTGACTTTTTAACATCAGAGAGACAAATGTCTGCCAGGGGATGATTAATAGCTGGGGCAGACTCCTAGCAAGCTCACATGAGCTTTCAGGTCCTTCCAGAGCTACGTATATCTCAGAAATATTTGCCTTTCAACTTCTAGGCAACTCAATTTTCAACAGCCCCACATAAGGGATAGCAGTATTTACTCTTCTATTCCTCTACATACCACACATTTACTTCTCTTTGAAGTTATCTACCCAAAAAAGAAATTAAACCAGCTCACTGAGCTTCCTTAATTGATTATTACTTCTGGGAGCATTAAACGTTGGCTTGCTATATCAAGACAGCCCCTTCCCCTTCTAGAGGCATCTGACATTATGAAATTCTTCAGAGCTCTGCCTCAAGACATCAGTACTGCTCACTAACCTGCAGCACAACTCTACCAAGAGCCTGCACCTCCCTCATGCCTTATCTGTGGTGTTTCCCCAACTTAGCAAAGCAAGTCCTGGAGCCTTTAGAATGGCATGGCTTCAAATTAAAAAGACCAGGTGATTGTTCAATAGATAAGCTCTTTTAAAGACATAAAATAAAGCAAACGACACCCTTTCCTTCCTAAGCATACCTCAAGAAAACCATCTTAGCTACCCACCTCCTTCCCTCCCAGCTGCACATCCACATAAGCACTTCCACCCCATTACCTCAGCTTCATGTACCTGTAAATAAAGGGAGGAACTGGAGCCATGTGACATCTTCTGCACCATGCCATCTTTCTGCAAGATGCACTCCTCCAGGTGAATGACGTTGGGATGCTGGCTCTTGATACTGCTAAGTGCCCAGAACTCACGCAGAGCTAGTTCCACGTTCTCTGGAGCATGGCACCGAATCTTTTTCACTGCCACCCGTGCAGAGGTCTTCCTGACGACTGCTTCGTACACCACACCATAACTGCCACGACCAACCTCCCGTATTAGATCGTACTTAGGCTGGCTACTCACCATCTTCAAGATCAAAGGTTCTGGGGAAGGGGGAAAAACCCACAGAACTATAACTTATGAACGAGAACTGAGCTGTGTTTTCCCCCATATGGCCTGGCATGGCAATGCCAGCTGCACCAACACCCTGTGGTGAGCAGGGCTGTCCCTGAGCATCGCACTGAATGCAATGCTGTGCTGGAATACTTCAGAAGTCACTCTGTAAGCTTGCAGCCACGCTAAAGGCTGCCTAATACCTCATTTGGGTGGGACTGCACGATTTCAAACACAGCTCAGCGTTCAAGAAGGCAACAATTCAAACCTAGAATTGCACTGCGCTGAGGCAGGGCTATCCCATATCCTGCTGCTCCTTTCTCTCAGTGTCTTTTGGGAATTTCTATGCGAATAACAGGACTGTTTCATGCTCTCCATCCACACCCGGGCTATCAGAGAGGTTCTAGCTGAAACCTGCGGTTGAGGAGCAACAGAATGAAACAGAGCTGACTTTTAAGACGACCGCATAGGTAAAGATTTGCGTTCTAATTTCGCAATGATTTTTTTTTGTTTTTCCTTCAGAGACGAGAGAGGAAAGTTTCACCGATCTTTTAACACCACTATGACTTCCCAACTAAACTCCTACAGTCACAAAAATAACAATAATAAAAAAGAATCAAAAAGAAAAACTGGCAGCAGCGGCAGCAGCACCCAACAGACTTCGAAGTTACTCGACAGGATAAAAGCCGGGGCGATGCTCTGTGAGGAAAACAACGCACGAGGCTGGGGGTGAGGAGGAAGGGCAGCCCCGCACAGCGCCCGGCTCCGTCACACACAGAGGATCGCATCAGTTATTAGCGGGGAGCTCGTAAATGATTCCAGCGCGGTAGGAACTATTTGTTCGGAGAAAAAAAAAAAAAAAAGAGAAAAAGAAAGAGAGAGAGAAAGAGAAAGACAGGCATCGTCAGTGCGACGGCACCGCGCGCACTCCAAGCTCCGGCGAACCTCGAGGCCTCGCTCAGCCCCTGAGGCCGCACCTGGACCCGTCGCGGCGCTCACACAGCGGCGCTCTGTTCCCGCCCGCCCCCTCAGCGCCCGGCCGCTCTGTGACGCGCGGCAGAACCGCGCAGCGCCCGCCACGGCCCCGCGTTACCTCAGCACCAACGCCGCGCCGCCGCCGCCCGGCCGCCATCATAGGGACCGACCCCGGCGCCACGCCCCCTTCCGCCACGCAGCCTTCTGATTGGCTGCAAGGTGGGGGGGCGGGGGGAAGTGGGAGAGATGAGCGTGCGCACGCGCATGCGCGCAGCGCTCGTGGGTGGCGGCGGCGGCAGTGGCAGCAGCGGTGGGCGCTGCGGCTGTTTGCGTCGCGTTTGTTGTTGTGTGCGTTTGTTTGTTTGCTTCTGTTTGTTTGCTTCTGTTCGTTTGTTTGCTTCTGTTCGCCCTCTAACAGCGCTGTGTGCGTTGGCCCTTGTAGCTTCGCAAGGACTCTCCTCGTTTCCCCACGTGTGCATGTCCGTATTTGTCTGTTTCTGTATTTATCTGTTTCTTCGTTGCTTGGGGTGGGACAACACCCAGCACTTCTCTGCTGCACTTCGGCTGTGTATCTGCACCGCAGCTTTGCAACGACAGCCTTTCTATTCATTTACCTCTGTGTTTAATTACCCTCTCTTACCTATTTATTCACTTAGCCGTTTGTTTACCTATCCCTCTATTTACCCATCTGTTTCTTTATCCATTTATTCACCTGCCCGTTCGGTGGCAGCTCGGGGTTGCTCTGCTGTCCTCAATGGCAGCAGGGAGCAGACGGTTGTTGTGTGTGCAACGCTGAGCTCAGCACCCCAGCTTGGTTTGGCAGCCGTGCCTGCGGTGCTCAGAGCCAACCGGGGGCTGAGGAGGGCTGGGAAACCGATTGGGATGTTACATACAGCCCATCCTCTCTTGGGAATCCCCTTCACGGAGTCCAGCATTGATGAGTTCAGCGGGAGGGGCCAGCACTGGGACAGGTGTGCATCCGGTGGCCACCCCCCCCTCATTCTCCCCCGTGTGCTCTCAATGTACAAAGCTCCCTGGAAGGGCTCCCAGTGCCAAAACGGGGACAATTTTGCAACGTGTGCTTGGCCAGCCTCGGCGAGGTCACTTGGTTGGCGTGTGAGTGCCTTCCTGGAAGGAGCGTCTGGAACAGCCACAGGCTGTCCCTCCCTGGGGGGTGCATCTGTGGCAAAGTCACAGAAACACAGAATGGACAGGGTTGGAAAGGACCTCAAGGATGATGAATCTACAACTCCCTGCCACAGGCAGGGCCACCAACCTCCACATTCATTACCAGCCCAGGCTGCCCAGGGCCCCATCCAACCTGGCCTTGAACACCTCCAGGGATGGACGGGGCATCACAGCCTCTCTGGGCAGCTGTTCCAGCACCTCACCACTCTCATAGCAAAGAACTTCCCCTTCACATCCAACCTCAATTTTCTCTCCCTCAACTTCAAACCATTTCCCTTTGTCTTGCTGTTATCTCCTCTTTCAAATAGTTGATTCCCCTCCTGTTTGTAGGCTCCCTTTAGGTACTGAAAGGCTGCAGTGAGGTCACCCCGCAGCCTTCTTCTCTCCAGGCTGAACATGCTCAGCTCCCTCAGCCTGTCTTTGTAGGGGAGGTGGTACCTTAAATCAGAGTCCCCGCAACATGCAGCCATGAGCCTGTGTCCCTGTGCACAAGTGTAATCATACAGCTGTGTGCCCATGTGTCCATGTAGTCGCATACCCCATGTGCCCATGCATCTGTGTACCTTTGCAACCTGTGTGCCCATGCACCCAAGTTGCACATGTAACCTCATACTCATGTACCCCTGTACCCGCATGTTCATGCATCCATCATGCACTCATGTATCTGTGCACCCATGCACCTGTGCACTCCTACACCCCTCTAAACAGACACCTGTGCATCCCTGTTCCCATATACCTATGCATCTGTGCTTCCGTGTGCCCATAACTGTGCACCCACAACCCACATAACCCAGCATCTCACCACCTGTCCCTTTGGACACTTGCAGCACCTCCTGCCCGTAGGCTCTGTGGGCAACAGAGCAACCACCTCACCCCACCCATCCCGTGACTCAGAGCAGAGGTGTTATAATTATCCTCTCTCCCCTGCAGCTGCCAATATTTACAGGTCTCCCTGTGCACTGGTGCTGTGATTTGGAAGAACACCCTGTTTACTGGTGTGCTAGCTGACAGCCGGGCAATGTGATCGGGGCCGCTCCCAGCAGTCTCCCTGGGGCAGTCTGGAGGGGCCACGCTCCTGTTTTCCTGCTGATGTTTCTGGGTCAGGTTTTGCAAACAAGTGCGGGGCACGGCCAGGCAGGCGGGCTGTACAGCGTGCTGACCTTGGTGACCTCCTTGCAGCCTGCTACATGGATTTTTGGGGTGGAGAGAAGCGTGAGGAGGAGAGGCTGCATGCACCAACTGCATGTGCTGCATCCCCCAGGCGCTGCGGTTCTGTAAAAAGCCATCGGCCGCCCTGCAGGTGCTTTGCACCCCACAATGGTCACATTCTGAGGGGTTCAAAGGGCAATGCTCCATGCAAACCCTCAGCCTGGCGCTTCCTCATCCCAACTCCACGCAGCACCGACCCCCCCCCGGGTCTCCCGGCGTCCCCCAGCAGGACCATACGGACAGCATGTCCCCAGCTTGTTTACTGCGGCCGTGCGCCTCGATTGTCACCACCATGTGACAGGTGATGCCTTCAGACAGCCGAGCCAGCTCCACGTGACTGCTGGGCGATGGATAAAAGCTGCGTGAGGGGCTACGGCAGCAGAACTGGGGTTGCTCTGAGGAGGAGCAGTAGTGCCGTACCGATGGATTTCCAGCCTAGCATCCTGCGCGATGGCAGCCCCATGGAGAGCCTGGAGAAGCAGCTGCTGTGCCCCATCTGCCTGGAGATGTTCAGCAAGCCTGTGGTGATCCTGCCCTGCCAGCACAACCTCTGCCGCAAGTGTGCCAATGACATCTTCCAGGTGAGATGAGGACCCCCCTGGATGTTGCCCTGCTCCGGGATGCTCTGTGCAGGCACCAGGGGACACTCTGATGCCCCTGTCCCCCTCCAGGCTGCCAATCCGTACTGGCAGAGCCGAGGCAGCAGCATCATTTCGGGGGGCCGGTTCCGCTGCCCTACGTGCCGCCACGAGGTCCTGCTGGACCGCCACGGTGTCTATGGGCTGCAGAGGAACCTGCTGGTGGAGAACATCATCGACATCTACAAGCAGGAGTTCTCCAGGTTGGTCCCATGGGGACACAGGGACTGCCACGTCATTTTGTTTTGGGCGAGAAACTGGGGGGCTGGCTTGGTGCTCCCCCCCCACCTGTCCCTAACCCAAATCTCCACCTCACAATTGAGATCTCCGTTCTCAACTCAAATCTTTACCCTCAACCCAAATCTTCATCTTCCAGCCTGTGCCATTCTTGGTCTGCAGTTGCTCCCTCGGGACAGGGGGACCCTGCAGGGGGTGGCAGAAGAACGAATCTTGCCCCCAGCCTGGCACCCTGCAGCTTTGGCTTTCGGTTGAAGATAAGGGGTGTGAGGGACAAATCCAGGCTCTGCCTGTGACAGCAAGGAATGATAAGGGACAGGGGGACAGCCTGAGGGGTTTGATGGCATTGCTCAGTGGCAGAGGCGCAGCAGGAGGGGAAAAGACAGGGGGGCGATGTTTTTTAAACAACCCAGACATGTGGGTTCGTCTCCCCATTCTCCTGCCCCACTGTAAATATTGTTCCAGCGCCATGGAAACAGGGATGGAAGGCACGTGGCAGGTGGCTGCAGCCCCCGGGGGGGAGCTGGCGAACCCCCCAGTGGTGACTCAATTGCTGTCACCCCCCTGAGCTCCCTGGAGCCCCTGCCTGGGTCATGCGTTGGATGATAATAATAAATGCCAGCAGCACTCAGCTAAAATTAGGAGCTTGTGCAGCATCCCTGGAGCGTGGCCCCAACTGCTGCCATAGCTGATGACACACTGCTGCAAACTGGGCTTACTGGGCATGCAGGAGGACGGGGGCCAGGATCTGGTTATGGGCAGTAGTTCTGCGTTGGTGGGGAAGTCACTGCTGTGGGGATGTCACCATGGTGGGAACATCACCGCGATGGGGACATCAATATGGCGGGGATGTCATCATGCTGGGGATGTCATCATGGCCGGGCTGCTCTTTCCAGCAGGCCACTCAAGAAGGGGGAGCACCCCATGTGCAAGGAGCACGAGGATGAGAGGATCAACATCTACTGTGTCACCTGCGAGGTCCCCACCTGCTCCATGTGCAAGGTCTTCGGTGCTCACAAGGACTGTGAAGTGGCCCCTCTGCAGAGCATCTTCCAGGGCCAGAAGGTGCCATGGGGGGGACATGGGGCCACGGTGGGGCATGGCCAGAACTGGGCGATGTGCTGAGCTAGGGTGGCTGCAAATAGCATTGGGATGCCTCATGGGGTATTAATAGGCAGTGGGCTGACTTTGACCAGGAGACAGCCCTATATTTAGTGTGATGCCCCCCCTCTCAGCCTGTGGGATGGGGGATGGACGGTGATATCCTGGCAGCACCCATCCCTGCCCTGCAGGAGTTAAAGCTGCTTCTGTCCATCTGTCCCTGACCAGAGCGAGCTGAACAACTGCATTTCCATGCTAGTGGCAGGGAACGACCGCATCCAGACCATCATTTCCCAGCTGGAGGATTCCTGCCGCAGCACTGAGGTGAGGGACAGGGAAATATAGACCCCGAAACCCAGTGCTGGGGGAACCAGCCCCTGAGCAGAGGACATAGGAGCTGGAAGGACACGGCTTTGTCCCCACAGGAGAACAGCGAGGCAGCCAAGCAGGAGCTCTGTGCACGTTTTGATGCATTTGCAGCGCTGCTGGAGGAGAAGAAGATGGAGCTGCTGGGACGCATCACCCGTGAGCAGGAGGACAAGACAGGCTTTGTGCAAGGCCTCATCCACAAGTATAAGGAGCAGCTAGAGAAGTCCAGCCGGCTGGTGGAAACGGCCGTCCAGGCCATGGAGGAGACCGACGGGGCCGCCTTCCTCATGGTGAGATCCTCAAGCCCTAAAGCCCTCGCTTCCTATAGGGAACCCCTTGTGCCACGTCCTGGTGGCACAGGGACATGCTGGCTGCTGCTGCTCTGCCACCCTCACCTTTCCTCTTAATCCCACAGAATGCCAAGCAGCTCATTAAAACGTAAGTGCCCAAACTGGGGGAAGTTGGGGGATCCCCATCCTCTGCCAGGTGTGGACCATATGGCTCTGCTCTACGCTCGGGGCTGTGGGACCACTGCTGTGCTCCCTCCCCCAGGATTGTGGAGGCCTCCAAGGGCGGCAGGCTGGAGAAGATTGAGCAAGGCTATGAGAACATGGATGCCTTCACAGTCAATCTTGAGCACCTCACCGATGCCGTCCATGCCTTGGACTTTGAGTCAGGTAATCCCACCCCAAAAACCCCTCTGGGACCTGGAAACGAGGGTCCTTCAGCAGCTGCCCCTCACTGACATCTGGTGCCCGTTTGCAGATGAGGAGGATGAGTTCTATGAGGAGGTGGAAGAAGATACAGGAGACACAGAACCCGAAAGGGTAGCAGCAGGTAGGGCCTCTCTGTGCCAGCATCGCCAGCATCACGGTGGAACCCCCACAGACAGAGGGGATGATGGAGGGTTGATGAAGTCCCACTCACTGCCCTCTCCCTCTGCAGCCCCCCAGTAGGACGCAGGATGTCCAGGACAGAACCTGGGGACACGCTGACGGGGCCAGCCATCCAGCTCCAGTACAGGACACTTTTCTATACGGGTGCCAAGAGGACTATTCCGCACATTTTATATGTTCCTTGTTTTGTATATAATTGTAATGGAGTTGTGTATTTTGTACAGAAAACCGGTGCTCTGGCTTTTTTTTCCCCCCACCCCTCACCTCTCATTTTCTCACTTGTCCCTGTGATGGGTTTGGGGATGTGGGAGGGTTCCCTGGTTTGGGACCAGTGCCTGATTCTCAGCCTAATTAACACCTCCAGTGGCACTGGCACCCCATGCTGGCCACACTCCCGGGATGTGACAGGTCAGCACCTGGAAAGATTTATCCCAGTGCTTACCCAGCCTCAGGGATGTTGGGTGACAGCACTCCAGACTCTGCCAGCCCCAAAAGGGGCCAGCATGGAGCTGAACTCACACGGGTCCAAAATCACAGCACAGTCGGGTTCTCCAGTGCCAACACAAACCCAGCTTGGGGTCGAGAGTAAACTGAGGCAGTGCTGAAAGCAGTGCTCAGTGCTGTGCCGTGACTGCAGTCAGCCCCACAGCAATGAGTGCTGTCCCTGGAGGCAGTGGGGGGCAGTCACTGCTATGGGGGTGTCCAACCACAGATCCCAGGCAAGATCCACCTGCCCAGCTGGATTTAAACTGGGGGAAAGCGAGGTTCCCATGGTGGGAAGGGAGTGCACGGGGGGGGGTCAATGCAGCCCTGTCCTTGAGGGGTGCAGCTACATCCTGCATGCAGCATACGATGTACCCCTGGGATGCACGTGGGGAGCAGCCCCCCCGTTACACCGAGAGCCCCCCGGCTGCGGGCTGCGGCACGGCCAGCCTGGGGCGAGGCTCAGCAGGCGCTTTGCAGCCGGCCTGGCCCTCCTCCCCCGGCCTGGCTTTGCACACGGGTCCCGCCGCTCCACACGGCCGCGACCGCAGCTGCCACCAGCGCAGGACCCGCACCGGGGTCACCAGCGCCGGCTTCCGAAGGATGGCAGCGGGCGGAGGGGAGAAGCAGCAGCTGCTGGGCGAGGGCACGGGCAGGTAAGGGGGTGCGCGGAGGGGCTGCGTGTACCCTCACGGGGCTCCTGGATGGGGTCCCCGTGGCCAAAGCCGTCTGTTCAGGGAGAGGACCTGGGGAAGGGGACGCGTAGGAGCAGAGCTGAATGCAAAGAGCGGGCTGCAGGTCCCCTCCTCCCTCCCCCCCCCCCCGCCCCCCACCCGGGGGCCCGATGGCACCCGTCCCCGCAGGTCCTACCTGGGCATGGCACAGAAGCACACAGCGGGCTCGGCGCAGGGCCAGACGCCCACCCTGGAGCTGAGAGCACGGCACCGCCGGCACTGCCATGCGGGGGGGGCTGGCAGTGACCCCCGCCAGCAGCAGCGGGCGCGCAGGAAGCTCTATGTGGCTGCTGGCATCTGCCTCATCTTCATGGTGGGGGAAGCTGTGGGTGAGCGAGTGCTGGGTGAACATATTGCCCTGCATGGCACCTCTTGTTCTGATCTGTGCAATGGGGCAGGGTTCCGTGCTTTGCAGTGAGGTGACCCAGTCTGTGTTTGGCTCTGGATGGGGATCTCCCATCCATACTGCAGGCGGGTATCTGGCCCACAGCCTGGCCATCCTGACGGACGCTGCCCACCTCCTGACGGACTTTGCCAGCATCATGATCAGCCTCTTTGCCCTCTGGGTGTCCTCACGTCCCGCCACCAAAACCATGAACTTTGGTTGGCACCGTGCAGGTAACCTCAGGATCCTGCTGCAGCCCCACTGCGTGCCATCCCCAGGGCACAGTGACATCTGAGGGCTGTCTGCAGAGATCCTAGGGGCCCTGCTCTCCGTGCTGTCCATCTGGGTAGTAACTGGTGTCCTGGTGTACCTGGCGGCCCAACGCCTGCTCTTGGGTGACTACGACATCGAGGGCAGCGTCATGCTCATCACCTCTGCCTGTGCTGTGGCCGTCAACATCGTGTATGTATGATGTGCTGTCACCCCCTGGGCAGGAGGTCGGTGGCTGGAGGATGTCACCACTGCCCTGCCTGCAGGATGGGGGCAGCTCTGCACCAAACGGGGCACGGGCACAGCCATGGAGGGGCTCATGAGCAGCCCCACACCCATGAACAGCCCAATCCCAGCGTCCGTGCAGCCTTCGTCCACGTGGTGGGGGATCTGCTGCAGAGCGTCGGCGTCCTCATTGCATCCTACATCATCTTCTTTAAGGTCTGGAGGGGAGGGAGACATGGGGGACGTGGGCTTGTCCAGCCGTGAGGTCAGATGGGGCTGAGTGCCAGTGCGGATTTGGCTGCACTTGGGGGGGTTTCACCTGCTCCCACCCCCCCCAGCCCGAATACAAGTACGTGGACCCCATCTGCACCTTCCTCTTCTCCGTGCTGGTGCTGGGGACAACGCTGACCATCCTCCGCGACGTCCTCCTCGTCCTCATGGAGGGTAGGGAGCCCCCCGGGGGCTGATGATATGTGCCCCCCCTCCCGTGGATGCCTTGTCTCCATCCCACCCCGCGTCCCTCCAGGCACCCCCAGGGGGATGGACTTCAACGCGGTGCGGGACACGCTGCTGGCGGTGGGCGGCGTGGAGGCGGTGCACAGCCTGCACATCTGGGCGCTGACAGCCTCGCAGCCGCTGCTCTCTGTGCACATCGCCATCAGTGAGTGCTGCTGGGCCGGGGGAGGGGGTTGGGACGCGGGGGGTTTCCCCGGCCCCCAACACCCCTCCGGGCTCCTTGCAGATGCGGGTGCCGACTCGCAGGAGGTGTTGGAGGAGGCCAGCTCCCGGCTGCAGCGCGCCTTCCGTTTCCACACCACCACCATCCAGATCGAGAGCTACTCCGAGGACATGCGGGACTGCCGTGAGTGTCAGCCTCCCAGCGACTGAACGACGCTGACCCCCGCCGTTCCTCCCCGTCCCTCTCCCCACCAATTTTTTTTTTTTTAATACGAGGAAAATAAACGCCAGCAAACAACAGCGCCGGGTGCCCGCGGGGGATGGCTTCGGGATAGGCGATGTTGAGTCTGGAGGCAGCGGGGATTTATCGGGAGTGACGGCAGTGAAAGCAGAGCCAGGGCTGCAGGAGCAGGCGGGGGGG